>NC_090323.1:107475945-107807426 GCF_040869045.1 Eurosta solidaginis | reverse complement strand
TGATTGGAATCTGGTGCATTCCAACAGCGTAAAAAACATGCTTTTTCATGAGTCACTGACCGGAATCGTATGCATTCCGGCAGTATAATCTTATGGGACAGGCATCGAGCTGATTGGAATCTGGTGCATTCCAACAACACAGGTCATGTTACTTTTTTATGCCTTGTGATGGCGTATCCTCATTACACTACTCTTAGCACTTCCGGATTCCCATGACATGCTGATTGGAATCTTGTTGCATTCCAACAAGGAGATTGGAATCCACTCCATTCCGAAATCATGCTGAGCGGAATCTGATGCATTCCGCCAGTATAAGATTTCGGCATAAGATCTTATTTCTGCTCATATTTCTTATATTTATTTTATTATATTCTGAAATTAAATAGTAATGTTCATTAATATTTCTTTATTTGTAATATAACATTGTTGAAATCTCGATATATCTTAAATTTTATCTTTTGAGTTGTATATTTATATATCTTTTTTATTATGCAGTCGACCATAGTTTGTCGTCGACTTTAAATAATAAATAAATAAATAAATATACAACTAAGGGCCACTCCTTGTAAAACCCTCATTAATACCTTTAATTGGATACCTATATCGTACAAACACATTATAGAGTCACCCCTGGTCCACCTTTATGGCGGTATCTCGAAAAGGCGCCCACCTATAGAACTAAGGATCACTCCCTTTTAAAATACTCATTAACATATCTCGTTTGATACCCATATCGTACAAACACATTCTAGAGTCACCCCTGGTCCACCTTTATGGCGATATCCCGAAAGGCATCCACCTATAGAACTAAGGTCCACTCCCTTTTAAAATACTCAAAAACATCTTTCATTTGATACCCACATTCTAGAGTCACCCCTGGTCCACCTTTATGGCGATATCTCGATGAGGCGTCCACCTATAGAACTAAGGATCACTCCCTTTTAAAATACTCATTACCACCCTTCATTTGATACCCATATCTTACAAACACATTCTAGAGTCACCCCTGGTCCACCTTTATGGTGATATCTCAATAAATGCAAATTCATGTGCCTATCTCGAAGATCTTTGCCAGCAGCCTCTTACGTAATTAATAATTTTTGTCTGCAATCAGTAAACTATTTTGGGGACTTGGGAGTCACGACAGATGCTAAACTTAATTTCAACCTTCATATTAATGCTACTGTCAATAAGGCTAGAGGTGTTTTTTCATTCGTGAAACGGTGGTCCAAAGAATTTAGTGGCCCTTATGTAACTAAAGCTCTTTTCATCACTTTAGTTAGACCGATACTAGAATACGCATCAATAGTCTGGAATCCGCAATATTGAGTTCATGCAGATAGACTTGAATCAATACAAAAGCAATTTCTACTTTTCTCTTTAAGGAATTTTCAGTGGGATTCTGCGTATAATCTTCCACCTTATACTACTCGGTTGAAGCTTATCAATCTTCCAACTGTTGCAAGTCGTAGAGAAATGCTAGGCGTTATATTTATGACTAAACTCCTGAATGGACTGATTTCTAGTCCAATTCTTTTGAACGAAGTAAATTTTAACGTGCCATCACGGGTGTCAAGACATTACAAACCTCTTCTTTTGAGGCAGTGTAGAACTAATTTCGAATCAAATGAACCTTTTCGGTGTTTGTGTCATAATTTTAACACACATTCTAATTCATTTTATAGAACGGATTCGCTTTTTACCATAAAGAAAACTGTTTTATCCTATCTTAACTCTTAACAAAAAAAAAAAAAAAAAAACAAATCAAATAAATTAAAGATGTTCACTTACTTAACAATGTAGTATGTATATGTATAATTTCTAACTCTTATGTAATTTCTAACTGTTATGTATAGTACTCAGCTGATGATTTTTATTCTGTAGCTGAGCAGTTTTAGATCTCGACGCTTAACAAACCTCCGCCTATCAACAAATCGGCAATAAAAAATCCGTGGGTCATGCGGATGCGCCCCTCGCGCCGGTCGGGCGGGCTTTGGAGGGTCTTAATCCGTTGGGTATTATTATTATTATTATTATCTCGAAAAGGCGTCCACCTATAGAACTATGGCCCACTCGCTTCTAAAATACTCTTTAATACCTTCCATTGGATACCCATGTCATACAAACTCATTACAGGGTTACCCTAGGTTAATTTTCCTACATGGTGATTTTCCCTTATTTTGTCTCCAAAGATCTCAGCTGAGTAAGTAATGTTCGGTTACACCCGAACTTAGCGTTCCTTACTTGTTTTCAACTATATTTATTAAATTCTCTCTAAGATTTGGTGATTCGGAGGGCGAATAACTTTTTTATAATTCTACTAGCGGGACCCCGATGTGCTTCGCTACACCAATAGAAATATTGGAAAAAGAATAAAATATTAGAATCTTTTTAATCTTTATTTCAATTCTTAATCTAAAACATTTGGATACACTACATTTTTCATAGAAATGAACAATTACAGCGTGTTTCGGTGCTTCATCGCAGTTACGACGAATTACAATTCGTCATTGGAAAGGTGATGATGGTTATCCCATTAATATACCAATGATAGATCCAAGAACCGGTATATAATATACTAATTATATTAATCAGTATTAAATAAAAACTAAAACTTAAAATCGAACGAACATATTTTTTACAGGTCGAGATGTTCAAAAGAAAGTTAGTGCGATGAATTATTATTTGTATCGATTGATGATTCGTGCACAAGAACAAAATTACATTCTGAGATGTGGTAAACTTTTTCACCAATACATTGTAGCCATGTATGCAAAAATTGAAACTGAACCTCTCAATTTCATCCGATTCAATCAAGCCAAATTGCGATCTGAAGAGTACATACATTTACAAGATGCAATAGCGAATGATGGAAATGTGAATGATATCGGACATCTGACGATATTACCAGCTTCTTATATTGGTAGTCCACGCCACATGCACGAATATGCGCAAGATGATATGTCATATGTTCGAAAATACGGCCGACCAGATTTTTTCATCATGTGTAATCCGATGTGGAACGATATAAAAAATAATTTGTTCGACGGTCAGTCACCAACAGATCGACACGATGTTACAGCACGTGTATTCCGGCAAAAATTGAAGGCATTGATGGATTTAATTTTGAAATTAAGCGCTTTTGGAAAGGTACAATGTTGGATGTACTCGATTGAATAGCAAAAAAAAGGTTTGCCACACGCACACATATAGATATGGCTGGTACGTAATATAACACCGGACGAAATTGATAGCGTCATATTAGCCGAAATACCAGATCAAACCATCGATCCAGAATTATTTGATGTGGTAACAAAAAATATGATTCACGGTCCATGCGGTGAAATAAATATGAATTCACCATGCATGATCGATGGCAAATGTTCAAAGCGGTATCCGAGAGCATTAATTTCCGATACCATAACAGGTGTTCGGCCGGGGTGCGTCTGCTCCTGAGTCGATGGGCGCACCGGGGTCGATCTCAGTGGGAATGTGGCGTGTGGAATAAAGGAATAGACAAATAGGCGAGAATTTCTCGTAATAATAATTTGTTTTATTGAATAGAAGTACAATATTTTGGTGACAATATTTTATACAATACAATATTACCTGTATTGACTGTATTGTAGAGGAACGGCAGAGATCGCTGGCGGCAGATGCGTGCTGGTTGGCGGTCAGAATCCAAGAGGCCGGTTGTATAGCAAGAACCGTTGACCTGCAAAATCCTCCGTTTTGGAGGGGAAGGGCACCCACACATCAACCCCGACATGCATATGCATGAGTGCTGACAAAAAACACACATACACGTACATGTACATGCATGCACATGCATGTGGCGGTGATGGTGTGGGTGGTTACAAATTAATTCTAGTATCGAGTATCGATTCGCAGGGTTGCATTGGGGAGATCGCAGACAGATGCGGAAAAAGTTAGGCATCCTGCCTAAACATGCCGGCCCCCTTGCGATACGCAACATCGTTTTACCCCCACCGATCTCCGACTGCTGAAAAGCAACGAGAAAAACGTTTGCATTAAAACTAAACTTAACCTAAATTGCGTATTTCGCCAGCGTCGCGGGTGACCGGGAGTCCTGCCCGACTTGCGCAGCCTGCCACCTAAGCTGGGATGAAAAAGAAACATTAGAAGTGGAGGAAAGTGAATATTTCTTGCCTTTGGTTATACATAATTCTTAGATATTAATAGAATCCATGAAGTGATATGACGTAGAAGGTCCATCGTGCTGGACGAAGGGGCCGAGGTCTCCGTTCCAGACTGGCAAAAAAATTTTTTTTTTTTTTGGCCGGAGAGGCCGTGGTCTCCGTTTCAGATTCGCATTATTTTGTTTGGTTGGACGAAGAGGCTGAAGTCTCCGTTCCAGACTCGCATTATTTTTGTTTAGGTTTTTCTGGGCTGGACGAAGAGGCCGAGGTCTCCGTTCCAGCGTCTAGTGTATCGTGTCGCTCTCGCGGCGGCTGGCCCCTTTTTTTTGTTGTATGAGGGGTAGCATCTTTTGAGGTGCCAGGGCGAGTGACCGCGAGGTTGGCTGGGTGAAACGGCGGTGTTTTATTACAAAACGTATGTTAAAAGAGATGAGTTCGTACTTAAATTCGAAAGTGTACCAACTGCCGGTGCTTGCATGCAGATTGGCGATGCGTTCTCAACGACGCGTTCTATCTGCGCGTACCATTTTGAGATAGCATGCAACCCTGTCGTGTATTTATTGGTTAGCTGACAGCTGGTATGGTGAATTTGTGGTGTGCGAGTATATATATACATATATGTATTTGCTTGCCCTTGAAAAAAAACTAGGTCACTGGGGCAGTAGCACACTAGGCCTGTAGAAACAGTTGGCTTTTTTTCAATTTCGGGATTTTTTTTATTTTCGGGACTCGGATTGTTTTTGCACCGAGCCTTTATAATGACCTTTTGTGATATTTGTTGTTGAAAAACAACAAGTCCTGCCCCCAGCCAGAAAACAGTACCCAAAAAACGGACACAGTAAAAAAAGGACGACAACAAATTTCTTTGTTAAAAAAAAAAAGTGAAATTTTTGTGCAAGGGGAGGTTTTTTTTTTGTTTTGTTTCCCCCTTTTTTAGTGTTCCTTTGTTGTGTATGATTGGTTGGTACTGCATGAGACGCCCACATGAGTAAAAATACAAAAACGCGTCAGTCCCGATTGTGATGTTTTGCGGTTTTCGGTACTGATTTTGTCTATTTAGTGTTCGGTATCCGCCCTTAGTCTGACAGCACTAATGAGGCTGCCGTTGTTATGTTGCGGGTTGCCATCCAGTTGTTTTCCCGTAACAGGAATTTTCCAGGGTACATTACTGTAGGATTGTGGTGGATAAATTACCCTCACCACATTGTTATTTGGAAAAGGATTTTCAGGCTGGTAAAGTAAAACGTAAGTATGACGGGTTCCTAACGAATTTTTAATAATTTTTTCTAATGGGTTTTCTATTTTCTTTCCTTTTCAGTGTCAGATGGACCCGCGGCAGTACATATGTGTGAAACTGGAGTCAGCGGAGGGGGATGCGGAACCCATTGAGGTGGTCGCGGACATCCGCTATGCGGAGTAGCGAAGGGGCTCATGGCCATGTTTTGCGCCGATCGAGGTTCTGCAGCATGCAGTGAGGAAGGCGCTGCGGTGCGCCGACCCCGGGGTGGTCCGTGCTAGGCGGACGCCCATTGTCGTGAGGGTGCGCGGGACGGCCACGACGTGGTACTCCACATTTTACTGCGGGTGTGGGGGAGTGTTATGGGTGCCTCATTGGCAGTTTAGATGCCGTGTGTGCCAGCGGGCACTAAGCTCGTTCGCGTGCTTGGTTACCCATTTGAATGGGCATATGGGCTTTTTCCCGTACCGGTGCGGGGATTGTCTAAAGCGGTATACGTCTTCGGCTGCGTTATACCTGCACCGAAAACGGATGCTTTAAGGATTCAATTTTAACATTTGAATTTCGTTTTTTTTTGTATTTATGAGTTGTATGAAGTGTTATAAATTAAATGGAATAAAATATAATGCTCACAAATAATGTCGATGTTCTTATTTGGATCGTGGTCTTCCTGGGTAAAGGGAAAGTGATGTGTCTGAATCCTGACAGAGGCGTTGTGAAACGGTCCATTTGGTGGTCGCGTTAGGTAACGTGGCAACTCTGCTGTTTCTCGTTTTCTTGTATGTATGGTTGACGCTATTGTGTGTCCTCCAGATAAAACATCATCTACGTACATACTCTCTCCCAATGCAACCCTGCGAATCGATACTCGATACTCGAATTAATTTGTAACCACCCACACCATCACCGCCACATGCATGTACATGTACGTGTATGTGTGTTTTTTATAGCTTCTAAAAAATGTTTATTATTATTATTATTTTTTTTTTTTAAATACGTAGTACTCAACCTCGCAAACATTTTGCGTGTTGGATATTTCGGTTTTTCGTTTGTTGATTCCTCGTATGAACACTGGTACTTGGAGTCTTCCCTAAATGATGTGTCACAATTCCGAACCGTAAATGTTCTGTGATCCGCGCTCTGGGTAAGGGGATGAATTTTGGTAAATTCTGTAGGCCTCGCGCCTTTGGCCGAGTGCGTAGGTGTTCTGTGGTCGAAGGACCAGGTCCTTGGTCGGGCTGATGGAGGGAATTTGGGTTGACTTGTTGAAAGTTTGAAAATATGAAAGGCCGAAGGCCCTAAGATTCTGTGGCAGATCGGTTCGCCCTTCTGCGGTAGGCTTTTATGATGTCCTCGTTATGGGATAACGAGTGGATGGGATGATTTCTGGTGTCCTCGCTCGGGGTGAGCGAGTGAATTGTGGGGTTTTCTGTTCAGGGGGACCCCGGTTAGTCTTGTTGAAAAAAAACTTAGAAAAAAATGTTTTTTGTTTGTGAGCTTTTGGTAAGCTCTCCCGCGTCCTCGTGCGTCTCGCTCCCTATCCCCATTGCCCACCAGTAGTCAGGTGTAGGATTCCCTCCGGTAGACTCGACACGAGACCGGGGGTAGAGAGAAAAAAAAAGAGAAGATGTAGGATCGCCCTCCGGTGGACTCGCACCATCACGAGACCGGGGGGTTGATTATAATTCGGGCCTCGGGAGAGACACAAGCCTAGGGATCGCGGGGCATCACGGCGCGTGGTTGACCGCGTCTTTATGTCCCGCGCTCCCTTTCCCCATTGCCATCGCGTAGTACGTTTTGAATTCCCCTCCGGTAGACTCGCACCGTCATGAGACCGGGGGGCTGATTATAATATATGGCTCGGGAGAAACGCAGGCTTAGGGATAGAGAGACACGAAGACGCGGGTTCCTTAATTTGCTTTCTATGCTATCACCAACCGTGGGCCTCTGATTGTAGGCAGCTGGGGGAAAAAGAGTTTTGGTTTTTAGGGTTTTGTAAGGCGGACTTTGGCCCCTCATATTTAATCCTCCTTGTCGTAGGACGGAAGGAGTACCAATTTCGTAATTGGTCTAGTGGTTTGCCCCTTGTTTGTATGAACGTCAACAACACGCACACGGTTATCAGAGCCTGGGTGTATGTTGACGATTCTCCCCATTCTCCACTCGTTGGGTTGGAGGTTGTCCTCTTTGATAACAACTAGGTCTCCGGGTTTTAGATTAGGTTGTGGATGTTTCCACTTGTATCGTTTCTGGATCTCGGTGAGATATTCGGTTTTCCATCGCTTGCAGAAATTATGATGGAGGGCTTTGAGTTTCTGCCACCGATTGATCATCGAGGCAGGGCTCTCACTCGCATCCGGCTCTGGCGGAGCCAGTAGATGGCTGCCAGTGAAGAAATGTCCTGGGGTGAGCGGCTCTAGGTCCGTCGGGTCATTGGACGCCGGGCTGAGCGGCCGCGAGTTCAGGCATGCCTCGATGCGGCACAAGTGGGTATGGAATTCCTCGAAGGTGAATTTGTGTGGTGAGGCTATCTTTTTGAAATAGCTTTGGAAGCTTTACACTCCAGCCTCCCACATCCCTCCCATATGGGGAGCGCCCGCAGGGATGAAATGCCAAGTGAGTGATTGGTGGCTGTACTTCGAGACAGCATTGTCTCGGATTTGTGAAATGAAAGTTTTGAATTCCGATCGTAGGGATCGTGAAGCTCCGACAAAGTTTGTACCGTTGTCGGAGTAGACGTTTTTGGGACATCCGCGTCTAGATATAAAACGGGCAAAAGCCGCAAGAAATGATGCGGTGCTGAGGTCAGTAGTGGCCTCCAGATGAATCGCTCGTGTGGAAAAACACACGAAAAGGCAGACATAGCCTTTGGATAGTCGACACCCTCTGCCGCGGTAACTTTTAATGTCGAAGGGTCCGGCGAAGTCGACTCCAGTATTCGTGAATGCACGGCTGAATGTCGTGCGTTCACGAGGGAGAATACCCATAAGTTGGGTCTGAGCACGCTTTCGGTGTATCGTGCAAACTTTCCAATTATGAATGGTTTCCCTAATCATGGTTTTGATGTTAGGTATCCAGTATTGGGTGCGTATCAGACGCAACATGAGTTGGTTTTCTCCATGCAGACTTTGTTGATGAAACATTAGGACTGTCAGACGGGATAGCCGGCAGTTGTATGGGAGGAGGATTGGGTGGCGTTCATTAAAGGCTAAGTTCTTTGACGCCCCGAGTCGCCCTCCTACTCGAATGACGCCATGTTGGTTGGTCTAGGTAGGGATTAAGTGAGAGTATTGCACTTTTCCCTGCAATTGGTTTTCCGGCCTTTAGATCATTATATTCGGAACTATAATGTTGTTTCTGATAGATTTTAATTAAAAGTCGTGTAGTGGCCTTAATTTCATCAGGGGAGATTAAGTGCGACATGACCTGGAATGAATTTTTTGTTTCGGGGTGGGTTCTTCGGTAGAACCTTATAACGTATGATAAGACCCGTAGAGCCCTAGGTAGGTCGGAAAAGCGTTGAAGAATATCTACGGAGGTGATGTAGTCACTTTCTTGTGCTGGCCATTGGGAAGTGTCTTCTTGCAGCAAAGAAGGTCCCTGCCACCACAACGAATTGTTGACCAATTCAGACGCAGGTAATCCTCTGCTACGTAAATCTGCTGGGTTGGACTCTGAATTCACGTGCAACCAGTCCTTATGTCCGACCATGTCGATGATCTTGGTGATCCGATGTGCGACGAAGGTTGACCAGGAACAGGGCGGTTTCCTTATCCATGCGAGGACGATCGTTGAATCCGTCCACAGGTGCACTTTCACTGGTCCCAACTTGAGATTCCTGAAAATTGATTCGGTGATTTCCGCTAACAGCACGGCTCCGCAAAGTTCCAATCGTGGAAGAGAGAGAGTTTTCACTGGGGCTACTCGGGTTTTGGCCAGAAGCAGGTTTGTGCAGACATTATCATCCGATTTGACGCGCATGTAAACGGCAGCTGCGTAAGCCTTTTCGGATGCGTCACAGAATCCGTGGATCTCGATGTCGGTTCCTGGAGAAAAGTTGACCCATCTAGGTATCCTGATTTTATCGATTTCATTGTATTGGTCGGTGAAGGTTTTCCATCTTTCCAGCGTACTGGTAGATACTGGTTCGTCCCAAGCGGTCCCTTCTAACCAAATACTCTGCATGAGTATTTTTGCCACAATGACTATTGGTGCCAGCCATCCCAAGGGATCGAAAAGTTTGGCGATTGCTGATAGTATCGATCTCTTCGTAATGTTTTCCGAGTTGTCCAGCGTCCCTGCTTTAAAATAAAATAAATCGGAGAGGGCATTCCATCGAATGCCTAACGCTTTAACATCATTAATTTCATTGAGCAGGTCTGCTTTTGGGATGTCCCTTAGAATGTCCTCTGAATTGGATGTCAATTTGCGAAGTGGAAAGCCCGCTGAGTGTAGGGCTTGACGAATTTCATCTCTGGCTTTAATAGTCGACGCGATCGTATGTCCACCCGCTAACACGTCATCTACATACATGTATTCTCGCAGTATGCTAGCCGCTGTAGGGTGTGAACTTGAGACGTCGTCTGCTAGTTGTAGGAGCGTTCTTATAGCGAGATATGGCGCGCAATTCACTCCGAAGGTAACCGTCTTTAATTCGTAGAGACTAATAGGGTCATTCGGGGAAGTGCGATATACAATGCGTTGATATTTGGTGTGATTTTTGTTCACCCAAATTTGACGATACATCTTTTCGATGTCGCTATTAAAGACAAAACGGTATAGTCGTAGGATTAGTATGGGTAAATCGGCTTGTAGAACTGGGCCTGGGAGGAGAATATTATTTAGGCTATTACCGTTTGCCGTAGGGCTCGAGGCGTTAAATACTACGCGTACCTTTGTAGTGGTACTTTCTGCTTTAATAACGGCGTGGTGGGGCAGGAAGTAATGATCCGAATCGTCGGATGGGATATTCTTTTTTAATTTTTTCATATGTCCGAGCGTTTCATATTCTGACAACACTCGAACATATTCTTTACCTAAATCTGGATTTTTTATTAGCCGCCCCTCATTCCGGAAGAATTGAGAGCATGCACGCTTCAGGGATGGTCCTAAGTTAATATTGTTAGGGTAATCCTGCCGGAATGGTAGTGACACGGTGTACCTTCCATTCTCACTTCGTTGCGTTGTTTCTTTAAATAGTTGTTCGCAGTACCTTTCATCCTCATTTAATATTTTATTTTTGGGTACATTTTCTACCTCCCAGAAGGCTTTGAGTTGGTTGTCTAACGCAACCTCGTTGTAGAAAGACATAATGCTCTTCGTTGGATTCGGTGATTCGATACGACCGGTTAGTATCCAACCGAACACTGTCTCTTGGGCTAAGAGTGTGTTTAACACATTCTTCTTTATACCGCTCATTATAATTTGGGGATATATGTCTCCGCCAAGTATGAGGTCTACGTCTTCGTTGACGTAGAACCTCTTGTCTGCCAAAACCAAGTCTGGGAATGCCTGCATAGTCATTGCGTTGATATGGCAGGATGGAAGATTCCCAGTGAGTTTCGCTAGAACTAGTACGGGTGTAGCCAGGCTGAGGCAGGGATCCACTGGTGAACGTAATTCGATGTTGGATGCTTCTTTCACCTGAGCTGACACCGCATTTGTGATGCCTGAAACATGGGCATGCATTTTCCTCGCTGGCAAATTGATTCTGCGTTTCAGTCTTTCAGTTATAAAGGAACATTCAGACCCAGAATCAATTAATGCCCGCGCGGAGAAGTCGGTACCATTATGGTGAATGTGTACGCGAGCAGTTCCTAATAGCACGCCTGTGCTGAAATTGGCATGGCAGGATTTGACATTCTGATTCGCAGAGGAAGGTGGTTGTTCCGATTCCTGTCTTTTCCTTGCCTGTGCCGAAGTTGATGGGGCATTATCCGCATCTTTGGAGGGATTTCGTACCGCCGGTTGCTGAAGTGTGTCCGCATGTAGGAGCGTGTGGTGACGAGAGTGGCATTTGGAACAGTTGTATGAACTGGTGCACCTCGTCACTGTGTGTCCTGGGGATAAACAATTCAGGCAGCCATTTGTGGATTTGATGAATTTAATCCTTTCTACCGGGTTTAAATCGCAAAAACGTGAACAGTTGCGTAATCTGTGCTCCGTAGATTTGCACATTTTACACATTGATTTTGTTGTTTGCTTGGTTACTTTGGTTTGAAAAGCACCACGTCATTTTGTAGGGTTTTCCGTCGACTGGCGCGACGTGTTTGACTTTTGCACTTTAGAAGTGGCATTCCCTGTAAAACCAGACACGGTTTCAAGTGTCTGGAAACGATTTGACAAGAATTTGTCCATATCCTCCCACTTGGATATGTCCGTCTTGTGGTCAATGCTCTGCTCCCATAGAGCCAACGTATTCTCAGGTAATTTTGTCGAACATAAATAAGTAATAATCGCATCCCAATTTGAAACGTCAATCTGATGTGTTTTTAAAGATGCTAAAAAATTATTTATGTCGCGCTGTAAGGTTTTGATTGAGCTGCCGCACTCGCTATCTATCTTTTTTAGATTAAACAAAATTTGTAGTTGTGAGTTTACGAGAATCCGCTTATTCTCGTATCTCTCACATAGGTTTTTCCAGGCTGTTTCGAAGCCTTCATTTGTCAAGGGACATTTCTTGACGATGTCCTTTGCCTCACCTTGAGTTTTCTGATTGAGGTGGAACAACTTTTCTACCGGGCTTAGGCGACTGTTGTTTTTGTATATGGCCGTGAACAGGTCACAAAACGTTGGCCAAGATAGGTAGTCGCCCTTGAACACCTCAGTATCACAAGCTGGCAGGCGGATACTATGTTCGCGCGCGCGTTCTCCCTCAGGTTTGACTGCCCTATCTTTTTCCTCCTTCAATTTAGTTTGAATTTCAGCCATGTTCGACATGCATCTCAGGAATACGGCATATGCCGCTTTATGCTTGATCTTGACCGCTGCAATTTTCTTAGCATCGAGCGTGTCAGAGTCAAGCAATTCCTTCCACTTAGCTTGCAACTCTTTTTGCTGTATTGCAAGAGTGTGTATAGTGTGCAGAGCCGCATTTATGTCATTAAAATCGGCCTCGAATTCGATTATTCGATCGGCCAATCTAATATATGATTCCATGTTCATGGATTAAAGTGGAAAGCGAATTAATCAAGGGATATAAAACTTGAAAACCTGAGCGAATCACCCAACCAACAACTATTAAAATTACGCAGAATTGATTATTACTTTTAATTTGTTTATTTTTGTCTGACTTTGCAGATTATTTGTGCCGTAAAACAGGGAGCAGGGGGAAGCAACACCAATGTGTTTTGTGTAAATAAAGGGGGCCACTCGCCACTTCCAAGTTAAATTGTATTGTGTAATAAGTGCGCGCGCTGGTATGAACTCGACGAAAAGTGTAAAAACGTGTAATAAACCTTGTGCGAAAATTTATTAAGAAACTAGTGAAATTAAAGTGATGCAAAAAGAAAATTTAAATCGAATGGCGTGAAATTGTATGTGAAAGTGAGGTTATGTGTACCTCTTCCTTGTGCTGTGTCCGGAGAGCCTTACCGCTGGTGGGGACAGGTCAGATAGTCACAAGGAATTAAAAACGTTAATGTTACGCGTTTGGACTTCTCCTTCTTTTCGTCACTAATTTTTTACACTTTTCGCACTTAATACCAAATCACTACGCGTGTGGCACTGAGAATATTTATTTTTTTTTTACTCGGTTTTATTTATTTTTTATAACCAAAAAAAAAATTGTGGCAAGAAATATTGCACTTACTCAGGTATTTTTTGGTGACTTGTATACTGGTGATGATGTGATGATGTGGCAAGATAACTCGGTGTTGCAGTGGCTTCCGCTCGGTGTCGATTGCTCAGTGTTTGACGGTGATTTTAAATAATAGCCGTTCTTAAACTTATTGTGTTATCGCTGTTGATTGTGGCAAAAACTCTCCGTATAACTTTTTATGTGAGGAATTTGAAATTTGTGCGGTCAGCTACGGTCGTATTTTGTGGACTGTTATTTAGGTGCTGTATATTCCTTTCTCGGGGAGATAGGACCAAATGTTCGGCCGGGGTGCGTCTGCTCCTGAGTCGATGGGCGCACCGGGGTCGATCTCAGTGGGAATGTGGCGTGTGGAATAAAGGAATAGACAAATAGGCGAGAATTTCTCGTTATAATAATATGTTTTATTAAATAGAAGTACAATATTTTGGTGACAATATTACCTGTATTGACTGTATTGTAGAGGAACGGCAGAGATCGCTGGCGGCAGATGCGTGCTGGTTGGCGGTCAGAATCCAAGAGGCCGGTTGTATAGCAAGCTACAACCGTTGACCCGCAAAATCCTCCGTTTTGGAGGGGAAAGGCACCCACACATCAACCCCGACATGCATATCCATGAGTGCTGACAAAAAACACACATACACGTACATGTACATGCATGCACATGCATGTGGCGGTGATGGTGTGGGTGGTTACAAATTAATTCGAGTATCGAGTATCGATTCGCAGGGTTGCATTGGGGGGATCGCAGACAGATGCGGAAAAAGTTAGGCATCCTGCCTAAACAACAGGCAAGGACGGATATCCATTGTATCGACGTCGATCATTTGAAAATAATGATAAAACGGCGATAATAAGAGTGCGCAATCAAGACATCGAATTTGACAATCGTTGGGTCTTGCCATATTCACCGATACTGTCAAAAGTTTTTCAGGCTCACATAAATGTTGAGTATTGTAACTCAGTAAAGTCTATCAAATACATTTGTAAATATGTGAATAAAGAAAGTGATATGGCTGTTTTTAGAGTAGATGGTGAAAATAGAAATGATGAAATCATTCAATATCAAATGCGATACATAAGCAGTAATGAAGCAGTTTGGCGTATCTTTTCGTTTCCTTTGCACGAAAGACATCCTCTTGTTGTCCATTTGGCAGTTCATCTGGAGAATGCTCAACGAGTTTTTTTCACTACTGAGAATGTACAGCAGAGAGCAGCACAACCACCAGCAACTACTGCTTTTTTTCAATTGTGTAAAATCGACACATTTGCCAGAAATTTTATATATGTTGATATACCGCAATATTACACCTGGAATGCATCATCGAAAATATTTCAACGGCGTAAACAAGGAACACCAGTTGATGGTTATCCAGGTATTTTCCAAACAGATGCCTTGGGAAGGATGTATACGGTACATCCCAACAATGCTGGATGTTTCTATTTGCGAATGTTGTTGGTAAACGTTCGAGGACCAATATCATTTCAGGATTTAAGAACAGTTCACGGCCATTTTTGTCAGACATATCGCGAAGCATGTCAGCATTTTTTTGAAGATGACATTCATTCGGACACAACACTTCATGATGCATCGATTTCATCTGATCCACGCTGAACACGCTGTAATTGTTCATTTCCTCGATGAAGTACAATATCGCGGGATTGAAACTGATCGCCAACAATTACAATTGCCACTTCATCAATCGTCGGTACATTAAATATTCTGGCAGGCTCATCAAAAGGCGTTTTATCCGCTCTGATTATGATTTTGTGATTATCAGATGGCATACGATCGAGAGCGGTTTTGAACAATTTCACCAATTCATAGTTTTGATAAAAAATCTTTGGAGATCGCAAATAATCGCTCGTTTTGTATGTGAGCCAATTGTGCAACGTTTATCCAACTCACGATTTTCATCTCCGATAAAATATAATTGCAAAACTTGATGGTTAGCGTCAGGAAATGGTAACAATGCACCCGCTCGATGATAAATCTGACCTTGAATCTGTAATATGTATGCAATGTAATTTGATGTTGGATCAGAATCCTTAAAAACATTGTAGTTACTTAGATCTACAGAACAATTAGATATTTGACATGAAGTAATCACCTTAAATGTCGGCATAAAATTGTCTCTTATAATTTTTGTAGGACCAAGAGAAGTTATTTGAAATGATGAATTGTATTCTTGTATATGATTCATAAAATGCTTCGACATTGGTGATCCTCCAAAAGTCAATGAGTGCAATGGATCAGGTGGAGTTTTAAATGCCGGCAATTTCACTTTGCCATTAGCACAAAACATGCCAACCGTTTCACCCAGAAACTTAGCTGCTTCACAATGTGGACATATCGCACTCATTAATCCAATATATCCATGCATACTGTAATCAATTTGTGGATCGTAATTAACAGCAGCACGATACATATTTTCTAGAACACGACGTCGTATTTGTCTTGGTCGTGCTGGATTTCTTTCCCGCTGTGATTCTGCAGATCTATTTCGTGCATATCGTTCTCGTCGTATTTCATTTTGTTGTGACAGGTCATCAATACTTTGCGCTCTTCTTTGAAGTAACATTCTGTTAGCACTACGCGTACGTCGACCGATATTTTGACGTCTGGCTCGAGGCATTTTCTTCAAGAGAAAGGAAAAAAAAAATCACTAAAACTCCATGTTCAACGCAAGAAGTTTAATTTAAGAAAAGCACATGTGCAAACAAAAAATGCGCAAATACACCCCCACGTATATGTCCAAAAGACAAAACGAAAATACAAACCGTGCAAAAAATTTGATGAAAAACACAATAAAACACGTGCGCACGATTAGATACAGTTTAAATCACTAAATGCATGCTCTAATATGAACGAAGAAAGAACATTTGAAAAAATAAATTTAAAGAAAAAACATGATACATCATTGCCACAATTTTCTACTATGTTTTTGTTCAACGATACGACATACTTACAGAAGGAATTCCAAATGTATTATAAATATTGATATAAATTCAATTGAAAATGAAGAAATACTCAATTATGAATCGAAAACTACATAAATATTGAACACACGTGTTGATTCTCCATAGTTCATAACAAAAAGACCTAATGTCAATATACACCGAAAGTACGATGTGACAGATATGTTGTGTTGTGGTGTATCTCTTTCCACTTTATTTGAAAAATTCCTATTGCCAAAATGGCAGCCATGTTCATTGTTCATAATCTTGTCTAAGAAAACTCGATCAGATGCAGATGAATCAGTACAACACATTATAAATACATTTCTTCAGTACTTTTTTTTAGATTTTTTTATTCTTAAGGCATCAGAGTAAAAAAGTTAGTAAGTGTGTAGGAACAACAATTTTCGGGACACTGGTGAATATATTCGTTGAACGCGAGGGATCCATGAGTTAGGTTACCAAATAGTTTTAGTGATATTGATTCGAAAACAGGTGGGCGAATGTTTCTAATGTTGACTTGATCCGTATTTCGAAGAAACTTTGTACATATAAATCTTATGGCTATCAGATTTGGTAGTCGTAAATTTGCAAGTTGAATGGCAATAGTCAACGATTCTATATATTCGTTTTCCCAATAAGTGATTTCTCGTCGTGAAAAAAGATTGAACACGTTGCGCCGAACCGCTGTTTGTTGGGACAGTTGTGTAATAAAGAGATATGGTAAATTTTCAGTAAGGAAGCGACCGTTTGAAAAGAACCAATTGAAATTTGCGGAATGTCGGGTTTCATGAAATAACGCAAATAAGCACCATCTATTGGTATGAAACGTAGCCGTAGCTTGGTGTGATATATCTCATGAACCGCTCGACCAAATTCAATCAAACTTTACATGATAGCCTAAATGTACCGTAGATATTTGGTTGAATTTGTTAGAGCCGGTCTCAAGTTATAAAGTAACACCAAAAATGTGCACTTATTTTTATATATATAGAAGATATAGATTTAAACATTTTTTATTTCTGGCTACCTTTTATTTGACACACTATTTTAAAATCTACCTTTTTACAGAATGGAACTATACTAGATGGACTAGAGCGCTGGAAAAGTGGTTTGGATAGAAAATTTGAAGGGGTAGAAGAATGTTACGTGTGCTATACAATAGTTCATCATGACACTTGCCAGTTGCCAAAACTTACGTGCAAAACCTGTAAAAAAAAATTTCATGGATCTTGCCTTGTAAGTAGAATTTTTATACATCGGTTATACCTATGTGATACTTCTTTATTTTCTCTGTATTTTTCTTGTATTTTCTCTTATATTTTTTGCCGCCGTCCCTCCTAATACGGCTACAGTACTGGTGTACGTTTGTAAACTATATTTCAAAAAACTAACGAAATACAAGAAAAGTACAAACTAGTTCACTAAAAGCAAACGAGCCAGTTTGTATGTCGATAGGTTTTTTGACTTTCGCCCGTCTTTTCTTTACTTTTCTGACAAAGGAAAATTTTGTTTTTAGTTTCAAAATTTTGTGCATAAAAACACAACTAAAATCAATTTTCTTGTGAAAAAAGTGGACGATCAGTGGTCGGAATAATTTTCCCGTGTTATTTGCATTATTTTTATTGTTAAAAATATTAATGTAAAAATGAAATTTAAAACATGAACAAAAAAATTACTTATTGGAATAGTGGTCTCTCTTTGTCATGGTAGAAATTGTTTTTGTTCTTTGAAGTTCCGATAAAGCTTCGTCAATTTTTCTAGCTTGGATTCCAAGATAAAATTAAGTAGGTCATATAGGTATTAACGAAAAAAAAACGCATTTCATAAATATCAAAACAAAATTTTAAAACATAGTTAACTAGCAAAAGGTCAAGAAGAAATATTTGGGTTTGTTGATCGAATAATCATTTTTGCTTCATTTAATAATTTGGGAAAATTTTAAATAACGTGACATCAGGACGGACATGGCGACAGCTGTTTCGATTATACCTTGTAAATCTCATCAAAGCTTTTTCTCCCGGGAGTGCGATTTGAACCCGCTATTTTTATACTCAGTTGAGCAGAGCTCACAGAGTATATTAACTTTGATTGGATAACGGTTGGTTGTACAGGTATAAAGGAATCGAGATAGATATAGACTTCCATATATCAAAATCATCAGTATAGAAAAAAAATTTCAATTGAGCCATGTCCGTCCGTCCGTCCGTCTGTCCGTTAACACGATAACTTGAGTAAATTTTGAGGTATCTTGATGAAATTTGGTATGTAGGTTCTTGGGCACTCATCTCAGATCGCTATTTAAAATGAACGATATCGGACAATAACCACGCCCACTTTTTCGATATCGAAAATTTCGAAAAATCGAAAAAGTGCGATAATTCATTACCAAATACGGATTAAGCGATGAAACTTGGTAGTTGAGTTGAACTTATGACGCAGAATAGAAAACTAGTAAAATTTTAGACAACTGGCGTGGCACCGCCCACTTTTAAAAGAAGGTAATTGAGAAGTTTTGCAAGCTGTAATTTGGCAGTCGTTGAAGATATCATGATGAAATTTGGCAGGAACGTTACTCTTCTTACTATATGTTTGCTTAATAAAAATTAGCAAAATCAAAGAACGACCACGCCTACTTTTTAAAAAAAATATTTTTTAATTCAAATTTTAAAAGAAAAGTTAATATCTTTACAGTATATAAGTAAATTATGTCAATATTCAACTCCAGTAATGATGATATGTTGCAACAAAATACAAAAATAAAAGAAAATTTCAAAATGGGCGTGGCTCCGCCCTTTTTCATTTAATTCGTCTAGGATACTTTTAATGCCATAAGTCGAACAAAAATTTACCAATCCTTGTGAAATTTGGTAGAGGCTTAGATTCTAGGACGATAACTGTTTTCTGTGAAAAAGGGAGAAATCGGTTGAATCCACGCCCAGTTTTTATACACAGTCGACCGTCTGTCCTTCCGCTCGGCCGTTAACACGATAACTTGAGCAAAAATCGATATATCTTTACTAAACTCAGTTCACGTACTTACCTGAATTCACTTTGTATTGGTGTAAAAAATGGCCGAAATCCGACTATGACCACGCCCACTTTTTCGATATTGAAAATTACGAAAAATGAGAAAAATGATTATATACCAAATACGAAAAAAGGGATGAAACATGGTAATTGTATTGGTCTATTGAGGCAAAATATAACTTTAGAAAAACACTTGGTAAAATGGGTGGGACACCTACCATATTAAGTAGAAGAAAATGAAAAAGTTTTGCAGGGCGAAATCAAAAGCCCTTGGAATCTTGGAAGGAATACTGTTCGTGGTATTACATATATAAATAAATTAGCGGTACCCGACAGATGATGTTCTGGACCACCCTGGTCCACATTTTGGTCGATATCTCGAAAACGCCTTCACATATACAACTAAGGGCCACTCCCTTTTAAAACCCTCATTAATACCTTTAATTTGATACCCATATCGTACAAACACATTCTAGAGTCAACCCTGGCCCACCTTTATGGCGATATCTCGAAAAGGCGTCCACCTATAGAACTAAGGTCCACGCCCTTTTAAAATACTCATTAACACCTTTCATTTGATACCCATATTGTACAAACGCATTCTAGAGTCACCCCTGGTCCACGTTTATGGCGATATCCCAAAAAGGCGTCCACCCATACAACTAAAGCCCACTCCCTTTTAAAACACTTATTAACACCTTTCGTTTGATACCCATATTGTACAAACGCATTCTAGAGTCAACCCTGGTCCACTTTTATAACGATATTCCGAAAAGGCGTCCACCTATAGAACTAAGGCTCACTCCCTTTTAAAATACTCATTAACACCTTTCATTTGATACTCATATCGTACAAACAAATTCTAGAGTCACCCCTGGTCCACCTTTATGGCGATATCTCGAAAAGGCGTCCCCGTATAGAACTAAGGCCCACGCCCTCTGAAAATACTCATTAACACCTTTCATTTGATACTCATATCGTACAAACAAATTCTAGAGTCACTCCTGGTCCATCTTTATGGCGATATCTCGAAAAGGCGTCCACCTATAGAACTAAGGCCCACTCCCTTTTAAAATACTCATTAACACCTTTCATTTGATACCCATATCGTACAAACAAATTCTAGAGTCAACCCTGGCCCACCTTTATGGCGATATCTCGAAAAGGCGTCCACCTATAGAACTAAGGTCCACGCCCTTTTAAAATACTCATTAACACCTTTCATTTGATACCCATATTGTACAAACGCATTCTAAAGTCACCCCTGGTCCACGTTTATGGCGATATCCCAAAAAGGCGTCCACCCATACAACTAAAGCCCACTCCCTTTTAAAACACTTATTAACACCTTTCGTTTGATACCCATATTGTACAAACGCATTCTAGAGTCAACCCTGGTCCACTTTTATAACGATATTCCGAAAAGGCGTCCACCTATAGAACTAAGGCTCACTCCCTTTTAAAATACTCATTAACACCTTTCATTTGATACTCATATCGTACAAACAAATTCTAGAGTCACCCCTGGTCCACCTTTATGGCGATATCTCGAAAAGGCGTCCACATATAGAACTAAGGCCCACGCCCTCTGAAAATACTCATTAACACCTTTCATTTGATACTCATATCGTACAAACAAATTCTAGAGTCACTCCTGGTCCATCTTTATGGCGATATCTCGAAAAGGCGTCCATCTATAGAACTTAGGCCCACGCCCTTTTAAAATACTCATTAATACCTTTCATTTGATACCCATATCGTACAAAATAAATTCTAGAGTCACCCCTGGTCCACCTTTATGGCGATATCTCGAAAAGGCGTCCACATATAGAACTAAGGCCCACGCCCTCTTAAAATACTCATTAACACCTTTCGTTTGATAGTCATATCGTACAAACAAATTCTAGAGTCACCCCTGGTCCATCTTTTTGGCGATATCTCGAAAAGGCGTCCATTTATAGAACTTAGGCCCACTCCCTTTTAAAATTATCATTAACACATTTCATTTGATACCCATATCGTACAAACAAATTCTAGAGTCAGGCCTGGTCCACCTTTATGGCGATATCCCTAAATGGCGTCCATCTATAGAACTATGGCCCACTTCTTCTTAAAATACTCTTTAATACCTTCCATTTGATACACATGTCATACAAACACATTCCAGGGTTACCCTAGGTTCTTTTTACAACATGGTGATTTTCCCTTACTTTGTCTCCACAGCTCTCAACTGAGTAAGTAATGTTCGGATACACCCGAACTTAGCCTTCCTTACTTGTTGATATTAAATTTAGATTAGATTAGATTAGATTTATTCATTTTCTTTCAAATCAAAATAATTTTTTAAATGTTTACATATATAAAATTGCCACTTAAATTAATACATTGAAATTGAAAGAAAAGTAAGGCATTCTGTAAAGTTATCTAAAACTTTAGTTTTGAATGCCATCTCAAAAAAATTAATAAATATATACAAATGTGTGTGGGGTGAAAATAGTTAATAAGTTGAAGTTAAAGTTACAAAATGTAAAATAAAATGGTATAACAATAGAAAATAAAAATGTTGATATTAAATTACTAAGTGGTAGAATTCAGCAAAGTTTTGATGTCGTCGTGTGACTGCTCTAATAAAAATAAAATTCACGCATATTTCTAATGATACGTATAGACGCAGGTAGCGTATTGAAAGCTTTACAAGATACGATAGTAAAAAAGTTATTATAATGGGTAGTACGAATGTGGGAACAACAACAAGTCCGAGTGAGTTTTGCCTCAAATTATAATTATCCGTGACTAGGCTGTGTAAATACCCACAACGAATAAAGAATATTTTTAAAGTCTTGTAATAGTACATGTGTTTTACTGGAAGAATTTTTAGCTCTCTAAACAACTCCATGCTGTGGTGGAAACGGTTCACATTACATATTTTCCTTATGACACATTTTTGAATAGTAAGAAGTTGCTGGATTTTACTGTAAGACGCACCAGCAGCAGCATATGCCATATTGAAGCTTAGAGTGAACCAAAGCGTAATAAAGCGTCTTCAGCGTTGCGTTTGAACATATATTCCTTAGACTATAAAAATAGCGCACAGTAGATCGCATGTATGCCTTCAGGCGAGAAATAGGTGTTGACCAACTTAAGGATTGGTCCACAGAAACACCCAGATATTGGTAGGTATCAACTCTTTCAATTGGGAAACACTTATCGCTACAATTTGTTTCATGATTAAACGATGTACCAGAGCACGACATATTGCTAAGGGAGAAACGTCTGCAGTCAGTGGCGTGGAATATAATGGCAATATCAGGTGAGGTTCTTGGATGTAAATTGAAATACATCAGTTTAGTTTTATTACTGACGATCAGTTTATGTTTAGCAAACCACACTCTCAACAAATGAGCATCGAAGTTGACGCCTGCTACCAAATCCAGATAGTTCGATGAACTATAGGCTATAGCAAGGTCATCTACAAAAGCGGTAACCTTGCCATAGAACGGCAAAGAAAATAAAGAATTCGAATAAACAAGGAACAGTATTGGACCTAGAACAGACCCTTGGGGTACTCCTAAGGTAGATGTCACAGAATTGCTTAAACAAATGCCAACCTTTACTTTTTGCACTCTTCCTGATAAATATGAATGGAGCCAATTGTACATAAAGCCACGAAAGCCTATGCAATACAATTTATCTAACAGTATTTGGTGATCAACCATATCAAATGCTTTCGTGATATCAACAAACATGCCAGCATAGTTCTGCTTTTTGTCTAACTCGCCATAAATAACGGAACAAAAGCTCAGCAGGGCATCTTCTGTTGAGAGTCCAGATCTAAATCCGTATTGCATCGAGGTGAAAAAATGTTTGTTGTTAAGAAAAGAAAGAATTCTACTTTTAACAAGCTTTTCAAAAGTTTTGGAAATAGAAGAAAGTAAAGAGATTGGTCGGTAATTGTTTATATCTTTTTTGTTCCCCTTTTTATATAAAGGAATGACAACAGCACATTTTAAATCAGTAGGAAAAGTTCCAGAGTACACGCTTTTGTTAAACAAATAAATTAAAATGTTAACCAAATTTAAAGCGACTTTTTTCAAAACCTGATTTGAAACACCATCAGAGCCACAAGATCTGAAGTTGTCCAACGATTTTACTACCTTCAGTAATTCAGTGCCAGTAAAAGGTTCAAAGAAAAAACTACTACCTAAATTTGAAATATCTGAGTTATTCATTGAAAGTTCGTATGTATAAGTAGTTGTATAAGTTTGCCCGATTGCTGAAAAGTGACTATTAAAAAGGTTTGCTACAGTTGAGGGATCAGAAATATTTAGGCCACTATTACATAAAACAATTGATGAGTCAATTGATTTAGGACTCCGATTTAAAAGGCTGTTTATAACATTCCATTCCTTTTTTGGGTTTCCAAACGACGACCTGAATTCATTTCGATAGAAACTGTCGCGTTCCAATCGTACTTCTTTTCTTAACCTTCTACAAAGATCTCTATGTCGACTACGAAGCCTTGTATTCGAAGGATTTTTAGTGCTCTTTCTTCCAAGCTTGTTTTTAAGGCGAATCTTTTTCATCAACTGCTTACTTATCCAAGGCTTTAACCTTATATCAGATCTAGGTGAAGTGACGGAGAAGGTTGCAGCCTGAATGTGGCTTATAAAAGTATTTAAAAAAATTTGGTATGCATTGGATACGTCTTTCTCAGCAAAAACTTTGCCCCAGGACTCAAACCGTAAGCTTTGATTAAGCAAACCGAAATTAATCTTGGTTAATTTTGAACTCGTGTTACTTCTATTTATGCTTTTTTTCCATGCAATATTTATTACTATACCAGTCATAGTATGATCTGTAATTTTAAAGTCAAGGTTTATGCCGGAAATATTTTTAAAAGTACTACAGCTGCTGCGACCAAAAACATGGTCGATGCTGGAAGCTACACTACGAGTAGTTACATTTAAGAATGATGTTAAACCATGATTAGCCATAAGCGTTAGGTAGTTATCATTTGTATCACTCAGTCTGAAGATATCCAAATTAAAGTCACCTAAAATAATGAAATTGCCTGAATTCTCGCTACAAAGAAGAGTTGAAAACTCTTCCAAAAATGTCTGTGCAGAAACCGAATGTAATCTATAGACACACATGAAATTAAAAACTTTGTCAGATATGATTAAGGAGATCTTTAATATATCTGCGCTTGTAATGTTATACTCGACATATTCACACTCGTAAATATTTCGAACAAAAACTCCAACACCACCTGCAGAATATTGGTCATTAGTGTTAGCAAAAAAAGTATAGCCAGGTATCGTAAAGTCTCGTATTTCATGAGAGTATATCCATATTTCAGAAACAAAAATTAAATCGGGTTTGTTTTTAAACAACTCAAAATGACAGACCAAAAGATCAAAATTTTGCCGAAGACTGTGTATATTTTGGTGAATAACAACAAAAGAGTCACTAGTACTACCAAATAAATTTAAATCATTAATAGGCGTGTTTATGGCATCGCTGTCATTATATAGGAAATTTAAAAATACCATTAATTTTGATGATAAATAATTATATGAATCTAAGTTATTTTTGACAAATCGTCAAAAGTTCTTAAAGCAACAGCCTCGCCATTATCAGCCTTTTTTATCATGATTTTTCCATTTTTCAACCACAGATACTTATAACTTTTTGCTTTTTTTGTTTTTTTTTGCCGCTGTAAACAAAGCTCTATTGAAATTAGTGAGACTGTCATTTATGTAAATATTGTGTTTGTTTACATCACCAAAAAGCTCAGTGGTTAATTTTCCCTTTGCCTTTTGTTTACTAGACATCACTTTTCTCTTCATCTCAATAGAAGCAAAGTGAACACGCAGCACATTACCCAAATGAGAAGATTCATTTCTCTTCTGTAGTTTTTTAATATAACATCTGCTTAAATCTTCTGTCGTCACGGTTATACCCAAAGCAGAGCTTAAAATATTTTTTGTGCATTCACTGGCATTCTCACTTGCTAGCTGCGGCACACCAACAATGTCGACAGCGCTGCTCAGAAGTTGTTGCTCTCTCCAGTTCAATGCACTTTCAAGCTTGCATACTTTAGCACACAGTTTTGAGTTTTCCTCTTTGAGCTCCTTTACAATGTTGAGAAAATCAGTATTTTGTTTCTTTAAACTAATGATCTCATCATACAACAACTGCAAAGTTATTTCTTTCGTACCTGTATCATTATTATTATGCATGTTAGCGAGATACGTGCGGGGGTCTGGGCTGGAATTACGTATTTTGTGGTCGAATCGGCAATCGTATGACGAACGCAGGTTAATAGCTATGAAACATTCATTCTTTCTCAATTCGTTTTCAAGGATGGCTTTTGAACATCAGGTGGCTATAGATGTTCCTAAAGTGCGCCAAAAAATTCCGTGCGTTGCTGTTGTAGGGATAAGGACACTCACCGAGGGTTTTTGGGGAGAGTTGTCGAAGTTAATGGTTGTAGGATATAGATCCGGTGCGTTCCGGTTACCAGCACCATTAAAGTACTAGCCTGAACATCGCGGGGACGGTTTAATATGACCACATTAAACCTTCAAGAAAAATATTTATTGATACACTATAAATTGATGAGTGGTAAATAGTGTTTTTCTTTGCTTTGGTGCTTTAACACCGCCATAAGATAACAAGGAAATATGCAATAAAAACGCAAAAAATTTAAAATAAATTACCAAATTATATTCGCGATTTTAAGGATGATGACATCTATGGCCAAAGTTTGAATAATGAACCCTTCGCGTGCTCTGAAAGAGCAAGAAATTTCGAATCTATACATCAGTGATTCAGATGACGTGACTAATCGTACGCATGCCAATATTGGTATTATGATGTAAGGTCAGTATCGTTTCTTAATATATGACAGTTTGATGCCGGATTGTTAGTAGTACGAAATAAAATAATTTTGTAGGAAGAATTATTAATAACTTGTGGCAATCTCTAAAAAATTGAGTGAAGTACAAGTGCGTGTGAGCAGGGAGGGTGGGGCCGTGTGTAGAAGTCCACGAAAGTGGGGAAAGCTTCTGACCACCATTAACCTGGGAATGGCCAGAGCGATTCTTTTGCATGCGGTTCAAGCAGCTCACTACTGCCGGTCGCTTGCGGCCAAGTATCCTCTGGGTAGCCGCTAAACATCCATTTAGCGGTGAGCTAATGTGAAAAGGCGACAACCTGGCTAGGCCACTCTGACATAATCGGTTTAAGGGCTAGCGGGGGAGATCTCATCGGCAGCGTCTGTACACCTCTAGGTGCGACTGCAAGCGGGCGTCTGTATTGGAGCAAGCGGCTCGCTATATAAACGTGCCAAGTAATATTTTCATCCCCGCTGAGCGGGTTGTGCGCTGGACTTGGGACCCGCCACGTAAAATCATACTCCAATGAAATATAACAACAAGCCTCGGATAAATACACTCTCTATTGATGACGACCATGGCAAACGTTTGAAGGACAATGAATTGAGGGCATGCACCTGGAACGTCCGCTCCCTGAATGGGATTGGTGCAGATGCCCGGTTGGTTGATGTCCTCGTCAAAGCAAAATCTGACATCACCGCCATCCAAGAAATGCGTTGGACGAAGCAAGGAGGAAAGAAGATCAAAAATTGTGACATATATTGGAGTGGCCATACGAATAAGCGCAGTTTCGGCGTCGGATTCGTGGTGGGAGAGAGACTTTGTAGCCAAGTGCTGGCGTTCACGTCTGCGGACGAGAGTCTCGCCGCTATCCGAATAAAAGCAAAATTTTTTAATATATCATTCATCTGCGCCCATGCGCCGACAGAGGAGAAAAACGATGAGGTAAAAGATACTTTTTATGAACAATTAGAACCCACATACGAGCGCTGTCCCCGTCATGATATAAAGGTCGTGCTTGGCGACTTTAACGCCAGGGTGGGCAAAGAAGGTGTTTTTGGCCCTACAGTCGGAAAGTTCAGCCTACACAATAAAACTTCTCCTAACGGACTGAGGCTGATTGACTTTGCCGGTGCTCGAAACATGGTCATATCCAGCACGAGGTTCATGCATAAAAAGATACATCAAGCTACATGGCTGTCTCCTGATCGAAATACTCGCAATCAGATCGATCACGTTGTGATAGACGGACGGCATTCCTCCAGTGTTTTAGATGTGCGCACGATCCGAGGACCTAACATCGACTCGGACCATTATCTCGTTGCAGCCAAAATACGCACCCGCCTCAACGCGGCTAAAACCAAGGAACAAAAAACACAAGGAAAGCTAGACGTCGAAAAGCTTCAATCACAACAGACTGCCAATGATTTCGCAACTCGACTCTCACACCTGCTCTCTGAGAGCACAAGTCATTCTGAAGGAATACAGGAGCAGTGGGGGCATATCTCCAAAGCACTTCGTACTGCCGCCGAGGAAAAAATTGGTTACCGGCGGCCCCGAAAAAACAACTGGTAGGATGAAGAATGCCGCATTGCAACCGAAAGAAAAGACGCTGCCTACAGGGCTACGTTAAAAGCGAGCGCGACAAGAGAAGTGTGTGAACGCTATCGTGAGTTGAAAAGGGAAGCGAGACGCCTTTTCAGGAAGAAAAAAGCAGAAGCAGAAAGGCGGGAGTGCAGGGAGCTTGAGCTGCTAGCCACCAGGAATAACGCCCGAAAATTTTACCAAAAAATACGGCGACAGACGGAAGGTTTTAAGACCGGGGCAAACTCCTGTAGGAGCGAAAACGGCGACCTTGTAACTGATGCCCAAAGAGTGCTTAGATTATGGAGGGAATACTTCTCTGCTCTCCTAAATGGAGGCAGCAATTCACCGCGCAGAGATGAAGAACCCGATCCCGCAATCGATGATGATGGAATATATGTCCCCCCGCCCGATTATGACGAAGTTAGAATAGCAATAACCAGATTGAAAAACAACAAGGCCGTGGGCGCTGATGGATTGCCTGCGGAGCTATTCAAGTTCGGCGGCGAGGAGTTGGTAAGGCGCATGCAGCAGCTCTTAGCAAAATATGTGCGGACGAAAGCATGCCCGACGGTTGGAATCTAAGTGTTCTTTGCCCAGTCCACAAGAAGGGGGATACTGCAAAATGCACCAACTATCGTGGAATCAGCCTTCTTAATATCGCATATAAGGTCCTTTCAAGTGTATTGTGCGAAAGATTGAAGCCCACCGTGAACCGGCTGATTGGACCTTATCAGTGCGGCTTCAGACCTGGTAAATCTACCATCGACCAGATTTTCACAATGCGCCAAATCTTGGAAAAAATCCGTGAAAAGAGAATCGACACACATCACCTCTTCGTCGACTTTAAAGCCGCCTTCGATAGCACGAAAAGGAGCTGCCTATATGCCGCTATGTCTGAATTTGGTTTTCCCGCAAAAATTATATGGCTGTGCAAAATGACAGGGTGACCCCCCATCGTGCGATTTCTTTAATTTGATGCTGGAGAAAATTATACTAGCTGCAGAACTTAACCGCACTGGAACAATATACTATAAAAGCGTGCAATTACTGGCATATGCTGATGACATTGATATCATTTATTTTACTTATTTATCATCGGCCTAAACACCCGCGCTGTTAGTTCTGCTTACTCCAAACTGGAAAAAGAAGCGGCAAAGATGGGTTTGATGGTGGATGAGGACAAAACGAAGTACCTGCTGTCATCGAGCAAAGAGTCAGCGCATATGCGCCTTGGCAACCACGCTACTGTTGGCACCCATAATTTCGAAATAGTAAAAGACTTCGTTTATTTCGGAACCAGCATCAACACTAGCAACAACATCAGCACTGAAATCCAGCGAAGAATCAATCTTGCCAATAAATGCTACTTTGGACTAGGTAGGCAATTGAAAAGTAAAGTCCTCTCTCGGCGAACGAAAATCATACTCTACAAGTCACTTATCGTACCCGTCCTGCTATATGGGGCAGAAGCATGGACCATGAGAACAGCAGATGAAGCGGCTTTGGGAGTGTTCGAGAGAAAAGTTCTTCGAAAGATTTATGGACCTCTACGCGTTGGCGATGGCGAGTACCGAAGAATATTTAATGATGAGCTGTACGAGCTATACACAGACATCAACATAGTCCAGCGAATTAAAACGCAGCGGCTGCGCTGGCTAGGCCATGTTATGCGAATGAAAGATGGTGCTCCGACCAAGAAAGTGTTTCTATCGGAACCCGCCTATGGAAGCAGAGGTAGAGGGCGGCCCCCACTTCGTTGGAAGGACCAGGTGGAAAACGATTTAAACTCCCTTGGTGTGACCAATTGGCGCCGGTTGGCGGAGCGAAGGAGCGACTGGCGCGCCTTGTTGGACGGCCATAACCGTTTAGACGGTTAAGCCCCAATTAAGTAAGTAAGTAATAAGACCTTGAAATAGGATTTCAAATGCATTCATCTTTTTGAGATTAATAGATATTTAGTGACGTCTACGATGTGTTGGCTTCGTTCACTGAATTCATAATACTAAATTACATAGCAGTAATACGTCCACGTGTCACGTAATATCAAAACTGCACTTTAAAGATACGAGTGTTCAGTTCACATAACATGTAATCCGGGCCCCGATTTTTGTACAGAAGTGTAAAAATGTGCGTGTAAGTAATTTTTTTTTTTTTGAAAGAACGAAGAGCACATCGTTAGTTTACTTCACAAAGACCCTTACCAAGAGAATTCTGGAAACTGCGTTTTTCACAGATTTTGGTATGACATATTAAAATACATCCCTAGTAAAAATAAGAAAGTATAAGAACCAATAAATATATGTTAAGTATGTCACTTTTAAAATGTGTTGTTTGCTTGTAGTGAATGTTAGGTTAGGTTGAACTGGCCGGTCAATAAAGCCCTCCCATAGACTGTAGTGTCCAAAGTGTCGCCACGTAGTTAATGTAAAAAGAAATTATTTGTGCATCTCCTGTTAAATTTTAAATTTTATGGTTAGAGCCTTTGTGAATTAAGCTAACCATATACACATATAGGGGTTTGCGTTCTGTGTAAATCGGTAGCAATTTACTATGTTGACGTTTTTTTCATATTCCAATAATTACAAAGTAGGACCACGTGAAACTATTTTAATTTGTTTCAAGTCGATGTGTTTTGAAAGAAACAGATACATTTTGACGTATTTTATAAAGCTGCATTATGTGTAAAGCCACGTCATTTGAGTTAATGGGTTTTTATAAATATTCTGGAAAATGAATTTATTTTATGCAATTATGAACATCTGTAGACAACGACGTAACAAATATGCACTTTGAACAGGTTGTACAGTAAAAATATTTTAAAAACAATCGCGAATCAAGTAACTGTTTAATAACAATGGTTTAAATGGTTGCAAATATTTATATGTTCTGGGCCTGCGATTGCAGTGAAATGTGTTCTTAACATGCTCTGAACTATTGTTTCTAAGCACCAAAAAGAAAAAAATTGTACTTGCGACTGTACACACAAAAAAAAAACAGAAAACAATTTTTAAATTACCAATATATTTTCAAGGTCGGGATGATGGTTTCATGGTAAAACTTAGTGTTTGCGTTTACTACTCGAGAGCAGCAGTAGCGACGCAAAATATGCTCTGCTACTACTCCGGCTCTGAATAAGAACAGAGCGTATAGCAGAGCCGTAGTATAAAAAGTGATAGCATTTCATATTCGCTGCTACGAGCTACGTTATGTTTTAGAGCGGAATAAATAGCAGAATAAAAACTCCAAGCGAAATGATATTTCTAGTGGAGCGGGAGCAAACAAAAAAAAAATGTATGCTATTTGCTCTGGTATTGTTATGCAGAACTTTGTTTTTTCTTTTGTTTTTGCTGTTGGCGATGATGTAACGTTGTGATGTTGTTATTTTTGTACTTGTGGTCTCATTTGTCAATCTTTAAGTTGTTGCTGTAGTTTCTTGTTTTTATTGTTACTGCTGTTGCATCGGATACTCACCTCTGTTCCCACGTTGAAATGCAAGTTATTGTGGACAACTAGGTCCCGCTCCACTACATATAGCATTTCGTTTGGAATTTTTATTCTGCAATTTGCTACGCTCTGACATGACGTAGCTCGTAGCAGAACATAATAGCTACGGCTCTGCTCCATGCTCTGTTTATATTCAGAGTAGGAGCAATAACAATTATAACAACTTCGGAGTAAAACCTAAATTTAAATGTCAAATTTCAAAAACAAGTTGGAGCTCTAAAACCATAGAGCACAACAGCATACTAAATGATTACAGTTTTCTTTCTCGAAGCACCGACTGCTGAGCGACCACGATTGGGTTGTTGATCTCTCTTTCAGACTACCTAATTATTGTAGTGTCTTGCGGGTAGAAGTATCAGGTTCTATGGGATATGCGGTTTGGATAGAAAAACAAACAAAATCTTTATTAAGTTCTTTGTTAAATAAATCTTTGGCTCTTACCACTGGTTCCCCCCACCAAAGATTTAATAAAATTATAGAAAACAATTTTTCTATTGAAAGGTTAAAGTATTCTGATTTATTTAATAAAATCAAAGATCTTATATACAATTTCTTAAAATTACGTTCCTAATCTAATTATACATATTTGCGTATGTTTTAATATGTTTGTCTTAAAAGATATTTCTTTATATAAACAATCAGTAGGTCTTTACCTATTGCTTTTTTATTTCTTGTGTGCATTTGTGGCACTTACAAGCAGGCATATATTACAATGCATCTTATGTTTGAATATAAACGTAACAGTAAAATGATTTAGGTATATTTATATATGTATGTATGTACGTTCATATATAAATATATTTGTGTGTGGACTGTATATTTGTGGTAATTTAATGTATCTGTGTGCATGATGAAATAGTATTAAATCTAGTAGTTTTGCCGCAAAGCACGAAACTAATGTTTTGTAATATGTTTATAAAAAAAGGAATATAGGTTGTTATTGTTGTTTTTGTTGTCGTTGTTGTTGTTGTTGTAGCGATAAGATCACTCCCCGAAGGCCCTGGGGAGTGCTATCGATGTTGATGGTCCTTTACCGGATGCAGATCCGGTGCGTTCCGGAACAAGCACCATTAAGGTGCTGGCCCGACCATCCCGGGAACTATTTGGTATTACTACATGAAGACTCCCACCCCCTAGATCCATAAAGAACTTGGGTCGCCAGAGTTGGGTTGGCAGTTGGGTTGGAGAAGCTATATATTGCACTGACAATCCCTTGAAGTTTTTCGTAGAGCACCGCTTATGCTGATCATGCTAGATCTGTGGACTTTACCCAACAAGTTTAGGTTTGAGGCCTTGTTCAAGGCCGGCCACCATACGACTATCCCATACAGCAGTATGGGTCGTAGATTCGCGGTATAAACCCAACTGCGTATGTTGGGGGCGATTCCCCATTTTTTGCCAATGGCTCGTTTGCACGTATATAATGCAATGTACGCTTTCTTTTGTCGCTGAATAACGTTGTCCTTACAGTTCAGCTTTTTGTCCAGAAGTACGCCTAGAAATTTGGCCTTGTCTGCCAGGCTTAGGCACACACCATTTAGTTCTGGTAGGTTTAAGGGTTGTATTTGGTACCGTTTGGTATATAAGACAAGCTCAACTTTATCGGAATTTACGCTGAGTCCGCATCGGGAGGCCCATAGAGAAACCTTTCGCATTGCTACCTGCAATAAGTCGCATGAAGTTTGAGGGAACTTGCCTCTGTAAGCAATCGCTAGGTCATCAGCATATGCCACAATCTTCCCGCTCCCCTGACTAGTGTCTCTTAACAGTGAGTTTACCGTTAGGTTTCATAGTAGAGGGGATAGCCTTTGCTGAGACCTGGCTTAAGGAAGATAATTATAACTCAGAGATCTTCTCATCTAACTATGTCGTGTATAGGCGCGATCGTGTATCTAGAGCGGGTGGTGTTCTTATAGCCGTAGACTCTAACCTACCATCAGAATTACTGTCGTTGGACTATGACTCTGATATTGAGTTTATAGCAGTAAAGATCTCATGACGTAGTGCTAGTCTATTTATTTGCTGCTGCTATATTCCGCCACGTTCGGATATGCATGTTTATACTCAACATAGCTTATCTATACGTAGTGTTTACTCTCAGTTGCGAGATAGGGACCGCCTGGTGGTGCTTGGTGACTTCAATTTGCCTACAGAAAGTTGGATTGGCAACAGTGAATTAAACTTTTTGACGTCCACCACTCAGCATGATTTTTGTAAGAGTCTGCTTGATATACATTTACTACAATTAAACAATATATTAAATTGCAAAAATAAAATGCTGGATTTGGTATTTGCGGAGGACCCTGTGGGTATTTCCTTCAAGCGAATTCCCCCATTATTACTTGCAGAGGATCCATTTCATCCTACACTTGAGGTAATGCTTGATTATGCTCAGCCTGTGTTGTTTGATGCAGCAAAAGTAAAATCTAGCTTTCGATCAAGATGTTTTTGTAAGGCAGATTTTAATAAGCTGAATTATCTTATTTCCACCCATGACTGGTCGGATCTATATGCTTGTAAAGATGTCGAGTCAGCAACTTTTATTTTTTACAGTTCTCTCGATGGTTTATTTGCACTCTGTGTGCCACTTCATCATGGCAATGCTGGAACGGGCAAACCCCCGTGGCTCTCAAAACATCTTGTAAGACTATATAATATTAAATCTAGGCTATACAAATGATTTAAAATATCAAGATCATGCTCCGATTTTTCTAAATATTTAGTTGCTAGATCAAACTTTCATCGTCTTAATAATCAGCAGTGCTATAAACGTTACTTAAATCGGTGTAAGCTTCAATTTTTTAACAACCCGAAATAATTCTTTAGTTTTGTCAATTCTAAGAGAAAAACCTCAGGATTTCCATCTGCTTTTGCCTATGGATGTAAGAACGCAAGCTCGGATGATGATGTTGCCAACTTATTTACTGAATACTTTAAGCCGACCTATTCATCTCAACTTTTTCAATCGGATCTCTATCCTTACACCTTAGAAAGTTCTAATTGTATTCTGGTTCCTGTCATAGATATAAATACTGTTCTGAAGAGTCTTCTGGAGTTGAAACCAATTACTTCTCCGGGTCCAGATGATGTTCCTAGTTGTGTTCTAAAGTTTTGCGCTGTCAACTTATCTAAGCCGATCCTTAAATTATTTACACTATCTCTTGAATCTTCTGTATTCCCTTCTATTTGGAAGCAATCATTTATTATTCCCTTACATAAGAAAGGTAGTAAGTCCAATATCGAGAACTACAGGGACAAGCTAAACTTTCGGCTATTCCTAAAATGTTTGAAAAGATCCTCACCTGCCAAATTCAATATGCATGCACTTCTTTATTATCACCCAGCCAACATGGATTTGTGTGTAGAAGATCAACCACAACCAACTTGTTTGAGTTCACCTCTCTAGTCATGGATGGGTTTTTATCCAATAAGCAAACCGATGTTATTTATACCGACTTCAGCAAAGCATTTGATTCTGTTAATCATGAGCTTTTAACTCATAAACTTGACTTACTGGGTTTTTCGAAGAATTTATTACTTTGGCTTCGCAGCTATCTCTTAAATAGAACTCAGCGAGTTATGTTCAAAAACAGTCTCTCAGAGTCAATAGAAGTAACTTCTGGTGTGCCTCAGGGTAGCCATCTGGGTCCATTACTTCTTACCCTCTTTATAAATGACTTACCAATGGTTATCTCGTATTCCCGTGTTCTAATGTATGCAGATGATGTTAAACTATGCTATACATACTTGCCTTCTGACTCTTCCCGTTTGGATATACTTCAGGCCGATTTGTACTCATTTCAATTATGGTGTACAGTAAATCTACTAGTTTTGAACTGCTGCAAATGTAAACTAATGACATTTCACAGAGTCAATCCAGTTTTAAAATCCTATATGCTAGATGGTGCTCCCTTGGAGCGTATATCTGTAGTATGTGACCTAGGTGTTCTTTTTGATGCGAAATTGAGCTTTAACATGTATATTTCATCTATTGTAAACAAGGCATTGGGTGTACTCGGATTTTTTAAAAGATGGGCTAAAGAATTTGATGATCCTTATTTAACCAAGACCCTTTACACATCTTTGGTTCGCCCAATACTTGAGTATTGTTCCTGTATTTGGTCCCCGGGGTATAAAAATCATATAGATCGGATTGAATCGGTACAGAAGCAGTTTCTAATCTTCGCTTTACGCGGTCTTAACTGGGAATCAAATCAACATCTTCCACCTTATAGAAATATACTTCTTGTCATTAGTTTGCCAACTTTAGAGAATAGAAGAACATTACTCGGGGTAATGTTCCTTCATAAACTGATTATCGGTGAGATAGACTCCACTGACCTTGTAAGCAGACTGAATTTTTCTGTTCCTGCGAGAACTACAAGATACTATGTACTCTTTCATTTACCCATTCTACGGTGTAATTTTGCCAAATATAGCCCTCTTCGCAATTGGTGCTCGCGCTATAACGAACTGTACAACTGCATTAGTTTTGAGTATTCGATTGCTGCTATCCGTAAGGAAATACTCTCACGTTTGGCATGATATTTTTAAAGATTTTTAAATTTCAATATTAATTTTAACTAATTTTTATTTCTATTTGATTTATGTATTAATTAAAATTTAACTTAATTAATTTGATTGTTTATTATTTAAGTTTTTACTTTAAATTTTGTTTTTTATGCTTATGTTTTCTTTCCTTGTTATATGTATTGTATCTTATATCCAGTAGTCGACCGCTTTGTGTCTGTGTTGACTTTAACAAACAAATAAATAAATAAATAAAAAAAGGACACCACCCTGTGGTGTGCCCCTTGCATCAAAGCGTGTTATATCAACCTTCCCCAGTGAAGAAAGCACTTTCCTTCCCCTGAGCAGTTGATCAATCAGTCCCACTAAGGGTATATTTACATCCAGATTCGTTAACTGCGTCTGGACTTATATTGTTGAATGCTCCTTCAAGGTCTAGGAAGGCCACAAGACAATAATCCTTTTCGAGCCAGGATGCTCCGATAGTAGAGACTAGGCTATGTAGCGCAGTCTCCGCAGATTTCATTTTGGTTGTCGCGTGTTGATAGCCAGAGATGTGGTTCCTATCAATAGTGGTAGTGAGTAAGTAGCTAATTATTCTCTCTAGGGTCTTGAGTACGAAGGACGAAAGGCTGATAGGTTTGTAGCCTTTCGGCTCATAGTGATAGGCTTTCCCTGCCTTTGGAATGAATATGACCGTGGCACTCCTCCGTGCACACGGAATATAGCTGGGAGCCAGGCAAGCGGTATATATTTACCGCAGCCAGTTGGCTGATTTCTCCAAAGAGTAGATAAGTTGAGCGGGAACAATCCCGTCTGGTCCAGCAGCCTTAGAAGGTTTAAAACTTTTAACTGCCCATCTAACCCTTTCCTCAGTGATGGATATACTTATAGCCTTTTGTTGAAGAGCCTTAAGGTGCGTTGGGCATTCCTTCCGGGATATGTGTGTCCAGGTAACTCTAGGGTTTCCCATTCTGTGCTGGTCCAGATACCATTTGGTCTCCGCAGAAAGCTAATAGCTGTTTGCGTCTTAGAAAGCAGGCACCGTAGCCTTGATGTGTCGGCGACACTTCCCACTCCAGTGCAGAAATTTCTCCAAAATGATCTCTTCGCTTGTCTCAGGACTTTTTGTAGGTCCTTAGTTTTTCCCTGTATTCTAGCCATTGTGACTCATTATCGAGGCTTTTGACTTTGTTAAACTGCTCTCTACAGGATTTACGAAGTAGGGCCCAATCACGGGACCACCAGTGAGGCTTACGCTTACTGCATGGTTTAGGCAGTGCCAATGAGAAGGTTGCTACCAGGCCCACCAGCTCCTCCGTTGATGGCGGGCTTTGTGAGGGCAGTGCTGGTAGTTCTCTTGCTAACAGCTCATTGTGTAGTTCCTAGTTTGTATTACGTGGGTTACGTCTCGTAATGGGCTGATCAACGAAAAACTCTAACATTACTTCTATATACCGGTGGTCTGAGTGTTCTTCAAGCACACGCCATTTTTTGGCGCACCCATAAACGCATTCGCTACAAAAGGTGAGGTCAATAATCTCTTTACGGTTTTTAGTAATGGAAGTTGGTTCATTATCTAAATGGCAAACTATCATGTTAGTTGATTCAAAGGTTATCGAAAAGTGACTCACAATGAGTGTTTATGTCGGAACTGCTCCACTGGACGTGGTAAGCGTTTGAGTCCGTCCCGGTGAGTAGATGGCTTTTACCTAGATCGGCCACAAGATCCTTTACCATCTTTTGGGGAGGAGGTTCCTCTGCATCGTAGGGCTTATAAACGGAGGCTAGCGTTAAGTGTGTGCCCCCGTTTGCCAAGCTGGCCGCTGTAACGTCGCAATTACTATAGTTAGGTAAGAGAAATATGTTTAGCTCAGACTTTACCAAAATACAGGATCTAACTTTACCTTCTGCTGCAGCTCAAACTCAATGGCCCCAAACTGCAGTGAGTTATTCAGCCAGGGTTCTTGGATGAGGACCACGTCGACGAACATAATATCTAAAAATGTGTGTGCTGCATTATATAGAGCATGTCTTAAAGTACAATCCGGTAGTCCCTCCTAAGTAGCGTTTCCGTGGTCATGTATATTCTATAGGCCAACAAATGACACGCGGTTGAGAACTTGTGTATAAGTGAAATCTTTCTTTCCACTTAGTATTCCCCGTAATGCATGACGGGGGGACCGGGGGTGGGGGGGGGGGGGGTCTTTTGGAAAGAGCTAAATGTAAGCCGCAAGTTTAAGTTGTGTGATCACTGCAGTATATTCCCAGGGGAAGTTGCTGCGATTACGGATGCGGTGGATGAAATGCTATCCAGGGCTACTACGGTTAGGGAACTCAACATCTGCTCTGATAGCCAAGCGGCTATCACGGCCGTGAGTTCATCTATAGTACGATCGAGGGTGATCTGGGATTGCCTGACCTCGCTTGCGATTACATCGAACTATTTTATAATTAAGATTATCTGGGTCCCGGGTCATAGTGATATCCCGGACAACTGCCAAGCGGATCTCTTAGCCCGCATCGGTACAACTGAACCGGATGAAGGTAGCTGTAGGGATTTCGGGATTCCGCTGGCCACCTGTGGTTTGCTCCTCCATAGCTGGGCCTCGAGTCAGCTCAGCAGACGTTGGGCGGACACCACCCCTTGCAGGGTAGCAAGATCTTTCTGGCCGAAAGTGGATGGCAGGAGGTCTGCCGAAATAGTTGGGTTCACTCAGGCCCACCTATCAATGGCAATTGAGTTTTGACAGGGCTCTGCCCCATGGGTATCCATATATCTACGTCACCATTATTTTACTGTATGTGGTACACAACGGACCTTCATGTTGTCCAAGTGAGCTTCCCTTATCATGGCAGCTACCACCTAACCTAACCTAACCTAGTATTCCCCGTACTGGGCCTGTGACGAAAATTACATTGATATGAAAAAATAATGGGATAATGCCACTCTTATTGGTGCTGTCATCATTTATGACATATAACGGACGTGAGTTTAATGATGCCTCAATTTGTGATAGAACAGTTGACATCTCTTAAAACGTTCGCTTCGTATCTGTAATTACCCTCTTTAAATGAAATTTCATTCCTTTCACACCAGCCTCCCACATTTCGCCAAAATGTGGGCCTGCTGGGGGGATAAAATGAAATGAATTTATTGTAAGTAAAATGAATTTTAAGACAGACTCCACCATCTGCGTTTGAAAGAATAGCCATATCGTGGTAATTTGTATAGCTATTCAAATGACATAATTAAATTTTGAGTGTGTTTAGTTTTGTGTTTGTACTTTATGACGTAATTAAATTTTAAATTTGCTTATGTTTACAAAATTTCTATGGTTCATTCACATTCAATTTTTGTGCGGCAATAATTTATCACATAATTGTAAGTTGACTCCAAAAAAAAATAAATTTATTCGTTTATTATTGTTCGTTTTTTATTGTTCTTTCTTTTGATTGGTTTACGTTTGTTTTTTACATGTGTACATATTTTATTACGAGTACTTAACAAAAGTTATGAGTAAACTGGAATACTTTTTTTTATTTAATCTTATTCTTTTGTACTATAATTTGGTTATTAATTAGATTACGATTATTTTGTTTATCAATAATTTGGATTTATAGTAGTTTAAGCCTATTTTTATGAATTATTACTTTCTTATCCTTACACTGCGTTACAAAATCGAGCTTTAGTTCTGTCCTATGAACCAAATACACTTTTTCGGAAAGGGGAGAAAAAATAAAAATACACATGTACCGGCGATTTTCATGTACACCCCAGAATTTTTTTTTATGTATAAGTTATAAAGCTCGTAGTGTCCGTCTGTCTGCCTGTGTGAAAGACTTTGGAGCGATTTTTAATCCTTTTTCCGTGATCAAATCGAGCTCAATTTTTGCAGGCAGACTCGTGAAAATGTCTGTATCACGTCAAATTTAAAAAAAAATGATTTTTTATCAATTCTCAGATTTTCCTGTTTTTTTTTTTTAACGGTTATCGGTTTTTTGTAACGGTTTCAGCTCATTAAAAAACCGAATTTTTTTATTAATTTTATTATATTAAAATTAAAAATTGTTTCATTAAAAATTTCAATGCTTTTAAAGAAACTTAGGCCTTTTATTTTTGCGTTTGTAAGTATTTGTGTCAGTATCGCCACAAATAGACCAACAGTATTCGCCAAGCATATGTGTAATGTCTTGCCCTTTAAAGCTCTTTTCAATAGCCGCAATGTCCTGATGGAACCTTTCGCCATGCTCTTCGCTATAAGCTTCTGAATCATCAGGGAAAAAATCTAAATGATTGTGAAGGAAATGGATCCTTAGCGAGGTTAATATGCCCATTTCGCCATATGCCGAAATCATTTCTGCAACAATATTTTTATAAATGGCAGCTTGTTTGTTGCCAAGAAACTGCTCAATAACGGCAACTGTGCCTTTCCATGCACGTTGTTCGATAGCATTCAATTTTGATGAAAATTCGTAACTTGCAACTATTTTTTTTATCTGCGGACCATTGAAAACACCTTAAATTATACACATCATTAAAAAAAAATAAAGTTACTGAATGCCTTCTTAAAAAATACCTGCATGAATTTTTGCGCCGCTCAATTTCGGAAAAATTTTGCGCAAACTTGCAATCGCCTCGCCCTCACGATCCAGTTTTTTAACAAAATTTGATACGACACCGAGCTTAATGTGTAGTGGTGGCAAAAAGCAGCACGACTTTAAGGCTGTTGACAGATGCATCGATGAAAAGTCGCCACTTCTGTGAAATATGAGGGTAACCAATATTTGCAAACATCAGTCAATATCATAACAATAAGCCAGGTTTTTTCCCGATCTTCGTGCAATTTAAAAAATTCGTCATATGGAATAGTGCTACGTCGATCATGAGCGGCTGTTATTTTAAAATCAGCCGCCAATATATTCCACTGCTTAAAGCGTGAAGCAAGGGGTTCCGCTGTTCTCTTTGACAAATTTCCGTCTCGTGCAAGGTCATTGAAGTCGGCTTGCGTTACTAAATGCGGCACTGCAGTCCCAAGTTCACTGGGTGTTGGTACAAATTCCGATACTTCTGGATTCTCGCATCCCGCATTCGATGCAAAAAATGTTGGTAGCATTGTTGGTACTACTGTTGGCTCTCCATCGCTTAATTCGGGAACATCATCAAAAATCTTCATTGAAGCCGCTATAAGTTCTTCTGGCGAGTACAGAAACGCTGGAATAACAGATTCTACATTAGCGTAGCGAATTTTGTTGCGGTTAAAGTATTGGTATCCTTTAGTTTGAGTAAAAGTAAAAGTTACGCAAAAGTAGCACAATTCATTGCAGTGCTCCGTACGTGGTAGCCAGATTGTTGGTACAGCGTACTTTATTGTTGACCTTTCATAAGTAAACTTGCATAAATTTCTATAGCAATAGTCGCACACGACTTCCGGAGTATACCACAAGTAAGGAACATAAGCAGTCTTGAATATTGTATGAAACGAATTAACCACTGTTTTCGTAATATTTTTAAAATTTTTACTTGGTGCGAATAAGCCACAAACGTAACAAAAGTTATTTCGAGTCGGGCACTCAGATGAAATATATAGAAATACGTTTTCGCACAACAGAACTTAAAACAATTGTTAAAGTATACGTCTCCTAGTAGCGCAACTGTCAGCTGATCGGAACAAACACACAAACGGCACAGAGTGTGTTGTATCAAACAATAAATTAAACGAATTTAAATGATGCAATATTGATTATGCAATTCAATATTTCTTCTGTCATACCAATTGTAAGTGTTGTAAAAGTCATAAATAGTTTAGTGTTAAAAAGTTACTACTGATAAACTATAAATATGTAGAGTAGGATGGGCCGAAAAAACAATTTTTTTTTTTCGGAACGCTTTAGTAGATTAAATATTTAGAGTCCCTTAAAGTTATGCCGAAAAAAGTGAATTTTTTTTTTAATTCAGGAAAATCTGAAAATTGATAAACATCTTTTTTTTTTTTGTTTTAATTTGACGTGATACAGACATCTCCACGAGTCTGCCTGCAAAAATTCAGCTCGATTAGATCACGGAAAAAGTGTTAAAAATCGATCCAAAGTGTTCCACACAGTCGAGCACCACGAGCTTTATACGTTATACAAGTTATTTACACCGCACTAACTTTTAATAAAAAAAGGTTTTTATTTGGCTGTTAGCCAGTGACTTTATTACTTCACATCAAAATTAGGACTGAATACAATAATTACTAATATCTAATTATATTCCTCAATTCTGTTAGAGTCTTTACTAGTATCTAATTATATTCCTCAATTCCGGCGGCGTCGCAGTCGAATGAAGCTGTGAAATATTTGGCCTTGGTTGTAAGTGTGCGATGACCAGACGTGATGTTATGAAGCTGTGAAACAGTTGGCCTTGATTGCAGTGTCTAATGTCCAGACATGGTGTCAGCAATTACGTGATGCACGTGTGACTTGGAGTGCAGCTGCATAGCGTGTCCTCGAGCGTCTGAAAAATTTTGAACGCTGATGTTGAGGTTGTAGGAATTTTTGGTGTAGCTTCCTGTTGGATTACCTCTTGTGCGATTACCTCTTTCAGTAGTTCTACTAGTTTTCTAGGTTTTCTTATTTTACTGTAATATTTTGTGAAGCTAGCTATCAGGACAATAACTATGATAAGGGTAAGTCCTGAAAAGACTCGGTTTACCGTCTTCTCTGTTTGCAGTGATTGGATTTCTATGGTATTATTTATATGTAGTTCGCTGAGTGTTTCTAGCGATAAAAGTCTGGTCAGGCTCTCTTCTATTGAGTTTAGCTGTGCTATTGCTGTATTTTTGTATGTTCTTCCGTTGACCAGTACTGTTTCGTTCTTGAAATTTACAATATATGAGCCGTTCATGACTCGCACGTCATCATTTATTCTAATGTTCCCTTGGTAGCTGTTAAGGAAAATTATTCCAGGTACAATAAGCTCGTCTCTTGGAATGTGGTGGACGTTGATGAAGTGACATGAGGAATTGAGGCTCTTAATTAACTTAGGTATACAAAAATCATTACTTAAAACGAACGATTCATTTTGCTTACAAATACTAATTTTGTTATATTTTTTGCATTTATTTGCTATTCCGAGCATGCGATCTTTATTTCTTAAAATATTATTGTATTTTATATCTATCATAACATTATTTTTTATGGATGCTTTTAATATCAGATTTTCGTAAATGTTTTTTGTAGTTAATGGTATTTTAACGAATATAAAATTGATGAAGTGTTTCTTAATACACTTACTTCTGCTAATTCTAATGCCTCTTCAACGGTATCGAATGGCAGATTTTCCTTCTTCATTTCCTTAATAGCTAAATCAATCCCCATTTTATTTAGTATTACTGAGCTCACAATTCCTATCCTTGCCCATTGTATGGCGTATTTGATATTACCTATTTCTTCTTTAATTAATCTCAACTTATTTTGAAGGCTTATTGCCACTTCGTTGGCTGTTACCTCATCTTCCTTTATTGCGTGTATTAAGCTATTGATTAGCTCGGTTATTTTATTGATTTGTTGGTTAAGGGCGTTATTTATAATTATTTGTTTATTACTGTTTGCAATTAACATTTCCATATTATAATTTATTATGTTGAGATCTTTATGGTCGGGGCTTCCTGCTAGGTATTTCCAAGCGGTGCCGAGGAAGTCCAGGGATCTTCGGTTTTTAGGGTTTCTGATGGGCTCGACAATTTCTAACATTTCGCTAGGCTTCGTGCCGTAAGGCGGGATAAAAAGGATTTGATGGTTCTAAATTTGTGTATATTGTTTGTATAATGTTTTCCAGGAGGGTTCTATATGTGTGTGTGTGTTAATAGTATGGATGAAATTTAGGTTGCCATCCTTAATTTTGCAGGAGCCGTTATCTATGGTTAACAAGTGGGACGATGAGTAATCATGAGAAGGGTTGGTTATTATTTAGTGACCATAACGCTCATTCATTTAGAATTTTTATTTTTTAATATCAAAAGTCGTACTCCTGTGGCATATTGTTCAATTTTCCTATAATCTAAGATCGTACGCCTATGGTATATTGCTCGATTTGCCTATAATCTAAAACCGTACGCCTATGGCATATTGCTCGATTTGCCTATAATCTAAAATCGTACGCCTATAGCATATTGCTCGATTTGCCTATCATCTAAATATCCCATTACTTACTTTAAGGGTTCCCTAAGTAGAATTTGATTGTTATTGTTACGAAAATTTTTTTCAGTAATGTTATTTATTTATTTAATAAAAATTTGCTTTTTTTTTTTTTTGTTATTGGGCCCTGATATGGCTTTTATGCACCGACCTTCCTGATCTGGTTTTCACCGTGTTTTCCTTCTCTTCCAGCACTATTTCTTTTTTGTATCGAGGTGACAATTTATTTCCTAGCCTTTTATTAATTTTGACGTAAATTACGTCATTAAAACTGTATGTCCTGAGGTCTGTCCTATTTTTGATATGGTACTCTAAATCCTTTTCTTGCTTGTTCTTTAGGTTCTTAATGTTCTCATCCCTGTTCAGTTCTTCTGGGTTCGGTCCAATGGTCCATCCAAAGAATAGTTCTATTGGTTTGCGTTTATTAGTGGAATGGATGGAGTGATTATATTTTTGTAAGGATATGTGGAGAAGGTCATGAAAGTCCGTGTGAGTATTTTCAGCTTTGGTACATCGCAGCACTTCGGAGAGGGTGGAGTGGAATCGCTCAATTTGACCGTTTACTGAGCGTTTGTATGGTGGTGTTTTAAATATTCGTATTCCGAGTTCATTTTCCAATATAAATGTTATGGAAGCTGTGTTCAAGGATTTTTCGTTATCTATCACACTGTTTTCCGGAAATCCAAATAACCCTAATAGGTCCCTCAATGGGGTCTTGATATCCTCGCATGATCTAGACTTAATGATTTTTGCTTGGGCATACTTTTAGAATTTGTCGATTGCTGTTAGTATTATCTTATTATTAGTATAATAAAGGTCTATGTGTACTATATGTCCTGGATAATCTGGAGTCGGGGTGGCTTTTAGTATGGGGTTTACCGGATGTCATTCGTATTTATTTTCAAGGCAAACTCTACACTGTTTTACAATTCTCTTGATTTTCGCTTTCATCTGGGGGAAATAGCATCTCTGCAATAATTGAGCTTTATTTTCCGTGGTATTTCGATGCGCGCTGTTGTGTTCGCAGATGATTTCTTTTTTCCTACTCGGTTTCGGTAAGAATATCCTTTACAAAATTTCGTGTGTATCGTACTCTGTATCTGCTGAAGTGGGTTTGGTAAATATTCTTGATCCTACCCAATATTGCGTCTCCTGTCCTTATACAATTTGTAACCAAGGGATTCAAATATCTGTTTAGTAGTGTAGTAAGGATTTCGTCCGTGAATTCTCTGTTTACTATAGTGTGCCTATGATAAGTTGGGAAAATTATTTGAAATTGGTATGATGAAGTCTCGTTTTTGGAAAGGAGAATTTGATTCTTAAAGGCGTTAATGGGGGCGTCGGTGTAAGGTATTAATTTTTGGCGGAACTGGCATCACTATATCGGGTCGCCGTTAAAGAATTTATCTGCTCCTGTTGCGGTGGTCTAGATAGTCCGCCGGCGACTACGTTCATTTTGCCGGGTTTGTATTTTAATTCCTAATTGTACTCTTCAAGTACAGCCTCCCAGCGTTTCATTTTACTGTTGTTGTTTTTGTTACTAAGAGCGTATGTTAGGAGTTGGTGGTCTGTGAAAATTTTTACCTTTGCTGAGCCGTAAAGGTAGTTACGCAAAGATTTCAATGCCCATATGATGGTAAGCATTTCCTTCTCGTTGGCTGCGTAATTTTCCTCTGTTTTTGAAAGGATTCTAGATATGAAGGTAATGGGTCTGTCTTCCTGGGATAGGACTGCGCCTATTGCGTAATTGGAGGCATCAGTTGCCAGCTCAAAGTCTGCGTTTAAGTTAGGGTAGGAAAGCATTACCTCTCTTGAAATAAGAATATTCTTAAGCTTTGTGAATGCTGCCATTGCATCCCGATCGAGGGTGATCAGCCTTTTTGCTGATTGGTTTTTGGACACGCGTCCATCCTCCCCTCTCAAAAGGGCTGTCAGGGGTTTAGCCTGTTTGGCGTAGTCCTTAACGAAACGGCGTTAATAACCCGACAGACCTAAAAAGGATCTGAGCTCTTTGAGGTTCCGTGGTACTGGGAAATTTTGAATAGCCTCTACTTTTGAAGGACTTGTTTTGATTCCTTCCGGTGCTACATGAATCCCAGGAATTCTACTTCCTTTTGAAAAAAATTGCATTTATCTAGCTATACCTTCATGTGTGCATGCTCGAGCGTATCGAAAATATTCTTTAGATGGGCTGCGTGATCCGTTTCTGTTTTGCTAAATATTATGATATCGCCAATGTAAACATAGCAGCACTGCCCTATGTAGTTTCGTAAAATGTCGGCCAGTGTTCTTTGGAAAATTGAAGGGGCATTTTTTAATCCAAATGGTAGACGAGTGGACTCGTATTTCCCATTATTTATGGAGAAAGCGGTATTTTCTATATACGAAATTTTTAAGGGAATTTGGTGAAAGCCGCTTTTAAGGTCAATGACCGAGAAAAATTTGTTGCCTTCTAGCTGGGAAGGGACGTCATTAATTTCCGGAATGGGGTGGCGGTCTGCTATTGTTACGGAGTTCAATTTCCGATAGTCTATCACCAGCCTGTGTTGTTTGTTGCCCAGGGAATCTGGTTTTTTATTTACTATCCAGACGGGTGAATTATAGGGTGAGCGAGATGATCTTATAATGCCATCCTCCAAGAACTTACCAATTTGCCTTTCGACTTCTGATTTCAATGACATGGGATATGGGTAGCATCAGGAGTAGATGGGGTCGTCAGTTGTTCTAATTTCTGCTTTTACTACGGTGGTATAAGTCAGGTTTTCGCCAGGTTCTGCGAAGAGCCCTGAGTATTCCCTATAAAGGTCATGCAGTCTTTCTTTTTGTTGTTGTGTTAAATGGTCCGTTTTTATTTCTAAGCTGTTTTTATTATAGATTTAAAAAAATGTGAAAAGGTACTTTTACTTTACCTCCGACTGAATTTGCGTTGGAGCCAGTGTCTATTAGGAACCCCAATAACTCTCCATTGCCGGTCTTGCACTGGATGTATGGCAACGTCGAGTGGGCCAGTCTAAAAAATGGGCGTCGCAAAATTCCTCGCCGTCCTCCTGATTGTCATGTACGTACTTCGTGTAGTCCTGGTAGTAGTCAGCCCAAGATTGTGCTTCCCCTGTTTCCCATCTTTCAATGGCGTCTTTGTACTCGCTTGGTTCACAATGTTTGGCTTCTGTCAAAGCGGCATCGGGTACTTGCTCTAAATTATTGATCCTTTGGAGTTTATTGGGAACATTCCTATTGAACTGTCCCGTGTTTGCAGGGGGTGGTCGTTTTGACGCAGCTTTATTATACCCTGGCCTATTCATATAGTTAATGTTCCTTGTTTGCGTTGAATAATAGTCTATGTCCATAGGTATGGGAGGTTTTGGCTGCGATGGCCTTGGCGGTGGATTGTTGTACTGTGGGGTCTGTTGGTCTGAGTATTTAACAAGTAGGGGTATTGCGGACATTGTTATTGATATTGGTATTGTGGCTGTTGACATTGGTGCTGTGGCTGTTGAAATCGGCTAAATGGGGGAATCGGTTGAGGCAGATGTGCCAACTGTGGGTAGAAAGGTTGGCTAGGATTCTTCCTTGGAGGAATTGCTGGATTTTGTTGGTGTTGCATTCCGAATAATGCTGGGAATAAAATAGGTCGTTTATTATACTGACTATTGGCTGCCCTGAAGTTTTGGTTCTCCAATTTAATACACAGGTGCAGGGCTTCGGGTAGATCGGCGGGCTCCTTCATGTCGAGAAGTCTCGAAATATCGCCCGATAGGCCCCTAACGAAGGTGTCCAGTGCTTTATCGCGATATGTGTGAGTGAGGACGTGCATATATTCTTCGCCAATCTCCATGCAAGATATTTTGTTCAGTATGAGCGAAAGGTGGGAGTAGACCTCGCCATAGAACTCCTGTACAGATTTCCTACCTTGTATTGGGCAAGTCATCTGATATTCGAGCGTGCTGAGGTCCCTCCTATCGGCGTAGTGCATAGTAAGGCACTTGGAAATTGTTTTCCCGCATCTGCACTGCCTACAATTTTATTGCGAATAACGCTGAGCATGCCGCAGTATTTTGGCGACCCTACACTCGGTTCGTAAATTTTCAGTACCCTTTCCACACTCTTCTTCCAACTGCTGAACTCGGCTGGGATACCACCGAATTCGCGTAAGGACCTCACAACGTCTGGAACCTTGGACAGCTTGCCATTTCGGACAGATTGCCTCTATACCTATCCTCTATAATTTGGTCACTTATGGGGTTTTGTGCCGGGTGAAGTATATCCCTAAGCATCCTGTTCTCGTCTGTAGACAGTGTCTCCCACACCATATCCCTAACGAGATCTCTAAACTCGGGAGAGGAGCAGCGTTATTATTAGGGGGTTGTGGTGGTGCTTCTGGTGCAGGTGCGCCTGCATTGCCCAGCAAGGAAGATCCCGCTATATTATTATGAGCCATTTCTACACAAATTTTTTGATGCTTTTGTGGAAAATTTATAATTATATTTTTATTTTTAGTTTTATCTGAAGTTGAGGAAAAGAAAAAAAAAATGGTCTAAACCTCTTGCACCTAAAGCACTAAAATTTTCTCCAAATTTTCACTTACACTAAGTCTAAAACTATTATTTTTTTATCTAAAGCACTTCTGTCACAATTAAGTCTAAAACCCTATTCCTTCTTTTTATCCAAAGCACTAAAATTTCATTTCACAATCAAGTCTAAAACTATTCCTTTTTTATTTTGTCTAAAGCACTAAAATTTTCTTTAAATTTTCATTTCACAATCAAGTCTAACACTATTCTTTTTTATTTTGTATAAAGCACTAACACTTTCTTAAAATTTTCATTTCACAATCAATTCTAAGAACTATTCTTTTTTAGTTTGTCTAAAGCACTAAAGTTTTCTCAAAATTTTCATTTCTTGTTTACATTAATGTCTCAAAATTATTACTCTTACATGACTATCGCGGCACGCCGGAAATCCATGATAGTCCTTTTTATTTTCTTGTTACCTAGGGTCTTGAATATTTCACTCTGTACGCGCGCCGCCCCTTCCTCAAGTGTGGGTAAGGGGTGTGAGTCCGTTGGTCCTTTGCAAAGGCTACAGCAAGCCTTGAGGGTGGTCTTATGTAGGCACTCGCGACTGGACCCATTAGAGTTGGGCGCCAGTTATTTACACCGCACTAACTTTTAATAAAAGAAGATTTTTATTTGGCTGTTAGCCAGTGACTTTATTACTTCACATCAATATTAGGACTGAATACAATAATTACTAGTATCTAATTATATTCCTCAATTCCGTTAGAGTCTTTGCGGCGGCGTCGCAGTCGAATAAAGCTGTGAAATATTTGGCCTTGGTTGTAAGTGTCCGATGACCAGACGTGATGTTATGAAGTTGTGAAACAATCAAGTTGGCCTTGATTGCAGTGTCTGATGTCCAGACATGATGTCAGCAATTACGTGATGCACGTGTGACTTGGAGTGCAGCTGCATAGCGTGAGATAGTTAGAGAGTTTCGGTGTTAGCTATGTTAACTTACATAAAGAAAAAAATTCTGACGTGTACGTGAAAAACGCCAATACACGTGCCCTTTCCGAAAAAGTATGTTTGGTTCATAGTACAGAATGTGTGTAACGCGGTGTTATTTGTGCTATCGCTATTTTCTATTCTACGAAAAATAAAATTAAAATTATCTTTCTTATCAATATTTTCTACTCAATAGGGAATTAAAGTGTAGTTATTTTTCTTATCGATATTATCTACTCTATAGAGCCCTTTATATCTATTATCTAACTTATGACCGGTTGCATCTTTAACTAATACTTACTTCCCTACTGTGACTATTTCTATCATAATTTAGTTTTTGTTTTTCTTTGGCTTGTTATACTAGCTTCTATTCCTAGCTCTTTGTTGTGCTATTTGTAACCTATATTTAGCTTCTTTATCGTAAGCCTCATGATTATATATGGGGCTGATAATATTTTCATTTAAAAATTCGTAAGTCGGGGGGTTTTGTTCATTTGTTCAAAAGAACAATATCGATGCACAGTTGAAATTGTCGTATTGTAACAATACGAAAAATATTTGAGATACTCATCCCAATCGTCTTTGTCATTAGATATGTAAGGACGCACAAATTCACTGAATGTTCTATGACTGCGTTCACCAGTGCCTAAAGTTTGATGATGGCAAGATGCTCAATTTTGAGAAGTTTGCACAATTTCTCAAATAAACTATTTTTGTATTCGGTTCCCATATCTATTATGATTGTTTTCATACAACCATAAATCAGGATGAAATACACAATACAGCCTTAGCAACTGCTACAGCATACTTGCTCTAGACTGGCACTGCAACTAAATATTTAGTTAGGTCACAGATAATAGTAACAGCATATTCATTTCCGTGTATCGATTTCGGTAATGGTCCGACTGTATCGATTTGTACTATGTCACATGCCTTCGGAAATGTCTCCGTTATGGTCATTGGCTCTTTCACGTGTTTATTGATTTTATTTTTATTACAGTGGATGCAATTTTTTATATACTTTTTTATATCATTTTTCATATTTTTACAGCAATATTTTTGTTTTATTATGCAATTTATTCCTGGGTGGCCACCAAAAAGAGGATCGTCATGATATTTATGAAGAATTTCTTTAATTTTGTCGACATTTGTCACATGCATAACCTCTGGGGTTAATGCAGTTGTTAAATTTGTGAGAACTTTGGTACTATTTCTTTAAATTTGTCTACTCGAGTATAATTGTTTTTGAACAATTTGTCTCCTAAGGACCACTGTATTTTTACAAGAAGCCGGCAATCTTTCATAAGCCTGGTAAAGAATTGTCCTAAGTCAATCTTATCCTCAACAATTAGGTTGCTTGTATCTATTATGCTACAAACTTTTTTTTTTTTTTTTTGAAATTAAATTTCGGAGGACTCAAAACGACCTCGATATGTCTTCTAACTTCAAATTTATTAAGCGCTTCATATATTATAGGGTTCTCATTGTGACTTTTAGTTTCTTCATTTCTATTATTATTACTGACTGGTTTTCCCTCATTAGGGTACGCAGCTTGTCGTTGGTGTGAGGGCTTAGCCGAACTCCATAGAGCCAGACTATGAGGCGGAGCTGTTTAGGACTGGCATCTACACTGTTTCGCCTCATAGGAGGGCGGCAGGATGTCGGTGTCGGCTGCCAACCCCCTATTCCAGGATGTTATGCGGACCATGCCTATTAAACGATTTGCAGCCAGGGCATAAATTCGGCTCGGGAAGTATTGATGGCCTTACAACAGTAAGGGGCGCTGCTGTGGCGGACGGTTCTTTCCTCTTATATAATACTGGACAGCTGAGCCAGCCTTGTCGGGAAGGTGATCGTACGACCAAGATGAACGACTCATTACCTAATTGTAATAAGGAGGATGATAAGAGGAAGACTGAGTCGCAAGCCAAGGACGGCAAATACGCATTAAGCGATGGGTCGGGCTCGGGGAGCGAGAGGAGTGCTGATTCAATAAACTCCGTGTTGGAAAAGCACTCAACGGAGTAGAAGAGTGGAGAAGGGTACGGAGCAGAGGAAGTAAAAAAGCTCTCGCGCAGTACCGTGCAGCACTAAGAATTGTCCAACGCCTGGGAGCAGTGGTCGACCCCACAGAAGTGGGCAGTACCGTGCAGCACTAAGAATTGTCCAACGCCTAGGAGCAGTGGTCGACCCCACAGAAGTGGACATCGAGCACTTTGAATGGGCCCAAGAGGCGGTAGAAGTAGGTCGAAGGCAGTTCAAAAGGTTTGCTACGAGAAATCCTCGGTTCTGCAACCGGTACGAGGAGGAAGATGTGTCGAATGGAAGAGTGAAGAGGCAACGTTCGGCGGAAGGCGACAAGCCTGCTTTCAAGAGACAGAAAGGACCCAGTCCCAGAGCCGCGAGGCAGAGCAGTCGCATAGACAAGACAAGTAGGCCGAAAGCTGTAAGACAGATGGGCCCCAATAGCGAGGTAGCAACTACCTCGAAGCTGTGAGTCAGAGGGAAATTCCAACTACGGAAGTAGGAGATAAGCCATAAGATAAGGGGGTATAATGGTGTGAAGATGATAGCGTGCGACAACATCGCGAGCTTGCGGGGGCTGGAGGAAGTGGTTCCAAACCTCCAAAGGCAAGGCAGGAACGCGCGATTTGAGGTGGTGGATAAAGCGCAAATCCCCACGGTACCAAAAGTTAAGGTATGGATACCATGCGTGATGAAGTCGGAGGATACACTGCGACTTCTGCAGAATCAGAATCCGAACATACCGACACAGGATTGGAAGTTACTTACTGTATCTCGGCCTACGGAGGAAGGTCAGTTCTACATCTTCCAAATAAACAAGCAAGCGGAGGATATATTGCACACGCAGCTTGGAAAAATGTCCTTTGGTACAGGCAAAATTTATATGCGACTCAGGAAAAGAAGTCCCGAGGATACAAATCCTAACACGCTTGAAGTGCGCGAAGTCGAAAAGGACCCCAAAAGCCTGAGAGAGAAAAGACAGGTGGAGTTAGCCGAAGTCACCACGAAGGTGTTAGAAGAGGACCAACAGCCAAATGGTGCTGCGAGTCGCACAAAGGTACACCCGGCACAACAGCTACGAGAAGCTGCAGGGGCCTCGAATACTCCAGACCAAAAGGGCAAGGGGAGGACGAAGACGTCACGACGAAGGTGCTGGAGGGGGACAAACAGTCCAATGGTGCTGCGAGTCCTACAGATAAACCTCCAACATAGTAAAGTGGCATCGAGCGAACTCCTCCTAATCCTTGAGGAGGGTTCGTTTGACGTGGCGCCGATCCAGGAGCCATGGCGCTCATCGGAGGGAAAGGTTTCTGGACTTAGCGCGCGCGGATTTAGAGTTTACTCCGCGCAAACGGAAGGACGTGTGCGAGCTGTAGTAACTGTAAGGAAACAGCTGCATTAATATATGCTGCCTATTACATAACTGAGGACGCTGTTGAACAAAAGAATAAGCAGGCATTTATTCTGGCATCCGGATACATGGCCCATGCTGCGGAGGTTTCACCGATGGAGTGCAAGAGGCTAGTACAGGACGAAGGGCGCAAAGGGCGGTTGGTCATAGGCGCGGATGCAAATGCGCACCGCAATGCGTGGGGAGGATCAGATACGAACGAGAGAGGCGAATCTCCATTTTGTTACATCCTATAAAAAAAATTTCAGATAGCCAACAGGGGAAATGTCCCTACATACACCGGTACAACATCCAGCAATGTTCCGGATATTATATTGGGCTCCGAACGTGATATATCAAGGTATGATTGGATGGTTCTTGATAGATCATCCTTCTCCGACCATGCGTATATCAGCTTCAGCATCCCCCTAAAGAGGGTAGAGAAGGGAACAACCTTTAGAAACCCTAGGTCAACGAACTGGACTAAATTCCAGAAACAGGTAGAAAAAAAACTGGGACAACCCAAAGAGGTTGCCATTGTAGAGGAACTGGATGAGTCTAATGAATCCCTAACAAGGACGTTTATGACTGCGTATAACAAAGCTTGCCCGCTAAGAAGATTCAGAGGAAAAGCAAAGCCGCCTTGGTGGAGCAATGAGCTGAGTCTTTTAAGAAGACAGGTAAAAGAAATGTTTAAGCTAGCAAAGCCCCCTGAAAGCGAAGCGTGTCGAGACGAGTACAGGGATCTATTGAGGATCTATAGGCGTAAAATTTCCAGGGCGGAGAGAGTCTCATGGAAAAGTTTCTGTACGGACATAGAGTGCTCTAGCAAAACAGCACTGTTGAAAAAAGTCTTAGCAAGGGGAAACATAGTCCGGGGACTAATAAAGAAATGGAACGGAAATGGTCACGTAATAGTGAGGAATCTCTTGAGGTGCTTTTCGATACACATTTCCCATCGGGAGATGGTTTAGAAGAGCCAGCAGACAGCACTCACATTTCGATCACGGAGCGGGTAGTGTCGGCCTTGGTGACCTATACCAAGATCGAATGGGCAGTGAAGACGTTTGCTTAGTTTAAATCGCTGGGCCCAGATGATATATTCCCGGCCATGCATAAAGTTTCAAGTAGAGCGGTCGCGCAATGGCTTAAAATAATATTCGAAGGGTGTATAAGACTGAATCATGTACCGCACTCTTGGAGAACTGCTCGTGTAGCTTTCATACCAAAGGCGGGGAAGATCGGTCACGTGTATCCCAAAGACTATAGGCCCATTAGCTTAACATCATTTCTGCTCAAAACCTTAAAGTCCAACTTGGATGAAAAGCTGCTCTCTACAACAGAGCGTGCGTACACCAAAGGCAAATCGGTAGACACCGCATTGCATAGGGTGGTAATAAGCATAGAGAAAGCCCTGGAATATAATGAATATGCTCCAGGAGTATTCTTAGACATTACCGGGGCTTTCAATAATGTTTCTAAATGGGCGATTATGGATGGTCTTAATTACATTAAAGTACATCCAGCCTTAACCAGATGGATCGGCTGCATGTTAAATTGCAGGAAGATTACATCACAATGGGGATTGTACGAGGCCACGAAATCAATGGAAAGGGGCACGCCACACAAAAAACAACCTACCTCAAAAAATTAGAGGGGGTATGCAGACTATCAACGCTTAGCATTACGGGAGCCCTGAAAACAACCCCGACGGCTGCACTGTATGCCATTCTGCAAATTCCACATGTAGAGCTGGTAGCAAAGAACATAGTGTTAACAACTGCAACCAGGCTCGGTGCCTCGGAGCAGCTCGAGCGCCGACCATACGGCCATAGTAGTATAGCGTCATCAATCGCAAGACGAACAGACTACCTGATTCCCTATCTGAAAAACCGAATGAACTAGCTTAAAAGGGCGCATCCCTTGAAGCTTACTCCGCAGACGTCCCAATTAGACTGGGCGAGATTAAGCGAAGGCGAGCGGTGCACGTGATCCACCAAGCGGGAAAGGCGTGGGTTTAAGCGCAGGGATGTAAAGTGTCGAAGATTATGTGTAGGTCTTACAACCTCACACTAACAAAGTTGCTTCTATCATTAAAAAGAGAGGACGGTAGACTCATGACGGGTATTCTTACTAAACACTGCCTTCTTGCGTCACATGCCTTCAAATTAGGCTTGGTCAGTGATAGCAGATGTAGGACGTGCGGGTTGGAGGAGGAAACGATCCAGCACGTTCTGTGCTCATGTCCTGCGCTTGCCAGGCTAAGACTACAGCTATTAGGAGTGATACAGCTGTCGGATCTAGAAGCAGCAAGTGGCTTAAGTCCTAGGAAGCTTCTAGTATTTGCCAAGAGTACGGAGTTATTTTATAACATAGGTCCTGGTTTTTGATAGCGATTTTCAGTTTGGTTGTTAAAACAAACTTCTGTTAACACTATGGACTCATTCAGTCTATGTGAGGTCCTCATGGACCGGCCAATTCAACCTAACCTAACTGGTTAGTTTTCTAGTTTCTGACGTTGTGGTAACTTTTAGTATTTTGCATGCTTCCACTGGCATTTCTTTATGATATTTAATATTGATTCGCGATACTGCGTACGCTACGTTATTTTCCTTTCCAGCTATGTACTATCAATTTGCATATTTTTTATAATGGATATGTAACTAATTAGAAGAAGATTAAGCACATGCACTTTTATTTTGTTTACTGTTGAAGCGGCGTTTGCTGGTTGTACGTAAATTACGAGTGTTGTTTAATAAAAGTTTCTACTGCTGTTTTGAGAATTGTTATTTTGTCTACTCCCACAGGAATTGTTTTGTTTAAAATTATTGTTCTATCGGGGCTGTAGTCTAAGTCTTCTACTTTGACATCCTCCGTAGCTGTTATTTCGGTATCTTCCACGGAAACTACCGCGTTGCAGTACCGAATTTGGTTTACCTGTAACCTCAGTACCGCTGTTTGTGAATCTGGGTATTGCTATTGCTTCATGACTATCTTGGATTTGTTCAATGATATCATGAGCATCCAAAAAAGTAATGCAAATTCTCAGTTTACCATCGAATTAAGGCAGCACCGACGAAACCATATTTATTGGATATAAGTCAACAAATGCACTCTTCCATCTACCACTTTTTATGAAAAAAATTCAGTCGTTGTAAGCCCATGGGAGGGGTTTGAACCCCCAATCCCAAATTGTATCTGTTGGGTTTTCACCATGCCTATCTTTCTATCCAAAAACTCTTCAGATGTTGTTAAATGTGCATCACAGTATCCTTGACAACCAGAAACAACTGTTGATTGACGTCAGGATCATAGCTTGTGGTTGACGTCAGGATCATAGCAGGATCGATTCAGGATATTCTTTAATAGGCCATTTTTTTGTTTTTAATACTGCTGCTAGGATTTTAGCAGCCTGCTTCAGGAATAGCAGTTTGCTTTTTATCAAAGCAAGCTGGCAGGATAGCTATGTAATAATTAAAAAATACTATTTGTGGTGTTCGCTTTTGCTGTCGAACAGAATTGACTTTTTATTTGACAATTTGATTATTTTTATACAAATAATTCCTATATACTAGAATACCTATTTACACTAATACTTACAAATTAAACGTGCATATATTCATATATGCAGGTCAGAAAACTATGCATATAGGATCAGTATACAAGCCAAGGAACTACTTAGATCCGTATTGCGACGAATATTAGCATCACTATGCTGTTAGTAAATAATCACAACAACAAATACAGTAAGCAGTCAAACTTATGTACATGCACACACATAACTAGCAGCTCGAAGTGAAGAGATATCTCACACACACACATGTAGTCATCAGTCAAAATTCTTACTCACACATACACACGCATATAGCTAACTAACCAAGTATGCGATACAACAGTTCTAGAAGGTGAAACGTCTAGACCTTAGGAGTAATATGCGGACGAGGAAACAGACAGTATAAAAGCAGCGCAAGCTGAGGAATGACTAATCAGTTTGATTTAAACACGCTATTAGTTGTGAAGTACGTGATATTTAAGCATAATTGTACTACTTCCAAAGTATTCTAATAAATACCATTTTGCAATACTGAATATTGAAGTAATTTATTCGACAGTTCAGCGATACGAACATTAGCAGAAGGTGCATAACAACCAGGATTCCCCAAAATTCGTTACAATATATTCATATACATATATACGTATGTACTCAGTTCGCTGGGAAATGCAACTGATTGACAAACGTAAACAAATATGAATCATGCATATAGAAATGCATACATACTTATTGGGTTGTAGTTGATTGCACTCTTTATTTTGGGCAATGGCACACGGCACAATGTATGTATAAATGAATTTAATGTAATGTAAGCAAAATGAAATTTAAGATATACTACATTGCTGCTTTAGGCTCGTTTGTTGTTGTTAACTCAAGCTTTTCTGTTGATGAGAGCCATTCTGGTCCGTTCCACCAAATTTACAAATTTAATAATTTGTAAGATCAAATACCTCGTGACGCAATATCAGCGGGATTATCTTTGGTGTTTACGTATTCCCAAGTTGGTTGTCGTAGGAGGTTTTTAATTTCTTCTGCGCGATTTCTTATGAATTTATCCTTGTTTATGGGGTTTTCAATCCACCCCAGGGTAATTGTTGAATCGCTCCAGGCATACACCGTGTGACCTGTGTGATGATTGTGAAGCCTTATTCAATAATTTTACTAGTAGATGAGCAGCACAGGGTGGATTTACTTTTGTTTTCGCTGTTAAAAGCTTCACGGAATCTTCAATTTTTACATTCACCACTACAGCATACGCACGAATCCGTGAATTTCTACCTCAGATTTGATGAAAGTTCCTATTCAACGTGAAATACGCACTTCTTCTAGCATACCAACAGTTTAAGTAAACAGCTTAAATTTAAAAAAAAAATGTAAAGCGCGATAAGCTCCGAACAGATTTTAGGCAGAGCTTCTGCTCCAATTTGCGTGTGCGCTTTTTAGGGTTTCCTACAAATGGGCGGGACGGGACCTACTTTTTTAATGCCGACTCCGAACGGCATCTGCAAGGCAGATGAATTTTCATTGAGAAACTTTTCATGCCGGAAATACACTCGGAGTACTTGCCAGACACTGCCGAGGAGCGATCCCGCTTAGAAATTTTGTCTTCTAATTGAAAAAACTTGTTTCTAAAATATTTATGTTGCTTTCCCCGGGGAGTGCACCCAGGATCTTCGGTGTGGTGGCGAAGCACGCTACCATCATACCACGGCGGCCGTGCAATAAGCAGCTTCCTTTCATTATTTAGGTCATCTGAGTATTGTTCGTCCCATCCAGATTTTTGCATCCAAAACTTTTGCATGTATAATTTTGCAACCACAGTAATCGGTGACAGCCAATCCAATGCTCGAATATTTGGGCAATTTGCGACAGAACATTTCACTTTGTAATTTTCTGCTTACTTTTCAAATTAACTTTAAAGGGGAACTGGTCCTGCTTTGGATCCCAATGTAATCCCAATGTCCGTAATACCATTGCAATTTGACAGCCATTTTTTTAATGGAATCCAAAGGCTCGACCGATCACAACTTTTGAGCAATATCCTCTAAAGGGAGTCCAAGGAAACTTACAGTTTCAAAAGGGGTAGACCATAGGGAGAGGGGTGTTAGAGGAGTTGGTTCCACATTACAATTGAAGAGATGGTTGGTGTCATGTGGGAACACATTGCAAGCAGGACATACATTTTATATGTCGGGGCTCATTCTGGATAAGTAAGAGTTCACCTGTTACAGTACCCAGACCGAAGTTGAGCTAGAGTGACGCGCTTTTCCCTAGAGAGAGTGCGTTATTCTTCTGCGAGCTCTGGGTATTTTTCTTTAAGGGCTGGATTCGGCGGGCAATTCCTGGCAAAGAGATCCGACGCCCGTTTGTGGATATCACCGACGACCTGCTTGTGCTTCTTTGCTCCATACGGCTGTGCTCTCAGCTGCCGTACATCAGATGCCTGCTGGGATGCCCAGGTTTCTGGGTATTCAACAGAAGCTGTTTGTTCAGCATTTCATTTCTCTCCCTATTGGGGAGTACTACGCCTCATTATGTAGGTGGTGTTCTGGAGACATAAGAAGACAGCCCGCAGCGGTTCTGAAGGCAGTGTTTTGGCAGGCCTGTATTTTCTTCCAGTGAGTAACCTTTAGGCTTGGTGAGCATATCGCGGTCTACATTTGCCGTGTCCATGTTGTAAATAAGGTCGCCGATGATTTGGTCGTAGACAATGTCAGGTTTCGTGAGGCGAAAAACTGGAGAGATCAGGGAGATAGCTGCTTATTTTATTAAAAAGCTCATCGATATGTGGGCCTGTGACCATTATTGTGCAGTCATCGGCGTAGGAAACGATAGTGACACCTTTTGGTGGTACCTTCACCGATATGTAGAAGTTAAACAAAAGCCGGAATAAGACACCATCCTGTTGTACCCCTTATTTAATTCTTCTGGGTTTAGATGTTATGTTTCTGAATTGCGCTGATGCTTGCCGACCAGACAGATAATTTGCGGTTCACCTTTTGAGACTTGGAGGAAGGCAGATCCCTTCCAACTCTTGCAGTAACGTGCCGTGGTTGACCGTATCAAAAGCTTTTGATAGGTCTAGCGCAACGAGTACAGTCCTGTGGTGTGTTCGTTTTTGATTTAATCCGCAATTTATTTGCGTGTTAATGGCGTTTAGCGCGGTGGTAGTGCTATGTAGTTTTCGAAAGCCATTCTGATGATTGGCAAGACGCATGTTTGCAGTGAAATAGGGAAGCAGAATGGCTTCAAGTGTCTTGGCTACTGGAGATAGGAGAGATATCTTCCGATTACGTTCTCCTATGTTTGCTGGTTTCCCAGGATTTAATAGCGGAACAACTCCCTGCAGTCAAAAGCCAAAGTAGTCAGCAAACATTCTAGTTCATTGACTAGAATTTTGTGGGTTTATTCATACTAGTCAGCTTTTGAATAGTTCATTGACTAATTTTGTGGTGTTATTCATACTAGTTAGTGTATGAGTAGTTAATTGACTAGAATTGTGTGGCGTTCATCATACTGGTCAGTTTTAGAATGGTTCATTGGCTATAATTTTGTGGTGTTATTAATACTAGTTAGTGTATGAGTAGTTAATTGACTAGAATTGTGTGGCGTTCATCATACTGGTCAGTTTTAGAATGGTTCATTGGCTATAATTTTGTGGTGTTATTAATACTAGTTAGTATTTAAATAATTCATTTGACTAGAATTTCGTCTGTCGGCTCGAGGAAGTGCGCGAGTGCTTTCTGTAGCCTATTTGCAATGCATACTTCAGGTGACAATGCTAGATATCGTCCAAATCAACGGGCACATAAAAACAAGCATGAAGAGTCAACTCTCACCGTTACCTCAATAGGGGTTAAAGAAGTTATTGAAAAGGCCAAGCCTCCAATATCAATAGTCCCAGACGGAAGACCTATACCGATGCCAAAACACCTTCGCCATGAGGGCATCAGTAGCCTAGGATATTTTTCCACTTGTCGTTAAAAGCCTATGTCTTTCCAGAATAACAGAAAAAGACCGGAAACCCAGCCAGTATCTACCGATATTACCCCTTTAGTCAGTAACGAAAACCCTTAAAGCCGTTATGATTCCCTCAATTAAATGAAATTGTTCGGTCATCCAGCCATAAGCATGACTTCCGTAAAGTGCATATCACTACCACCATTCTGAACTCCATTAGCACTCATAACAGGACTGCACTAGTGCAGCTTGGCGTGTTTTTACACACTCAACCACTACTGGTTCGTCCCTTCTCCGTTAGATAGATAGATAATTTATTGAGGATTGCACTGCGAGCTTTGGTCAGCACTTCATCCCATCCGACTTCCATGATGAACCCTAGCAGTTCTCTTGGCTTGAGGGATTTAATGTGGGAATATTCTGGCCATGGTGAACCCATAAACTTAGCCCTGCGTCTTGAGATTGCGTCACGTTCGTGTGTTATTCCGTTACTTTTTAGTTTTCATATATATGTACGTATTTTTATTAAAATTTATTCCAAAGTATAATGTATTGAAGTGATAAATTTTAAAGTTATATACATATTAGGCCGGGTCGATTTGTGGGGAGGCAAAAAAATCGCTCATTGCTCTGTGAAAATCATATTCTAGGGATCAAAATAAGAAACTTTGCCGAAGGAACCATACCTCTAGAACGAATTCTGATGTCCCCCAATTAGGGTCGAACTTTTGGGTAGGGGCAAATTTTGAAAAATCCCACTTTGACCAATTTAGAGTGCTCCAATCGAGTCCAAATGTATGACCGACCCCCACTAACTTTGGAGGCCCGACCCACCGATGCCAGTGGCACACCCCCTGGAACCCCCTGGGGGTTCACCATACAAACATTTCAAAAAATCGCCGGTTTTGCACTTTACATGAAGAAATCAGCTAAATGGCTATGTTTTTTCTTTATTTTTATTTATTTATTTATAATAATATTTATTATTTATTTATAATAATATCTATTTTTTCTCTTAAGAAATTTATTTAGTCAGAACATATGTAAATGAAAAAATTAATTTAAGTGAGTTATAGAAAAGAAACTAAAAAAAATTATTGTTTGAAATCTTTTTTACTTTCAAGTCTGGGCAATTTCGCACGGATCTCTAATGTCGTCGCCATAACAGCCTCTACATTTTCCGGTATAACCCGTTTGGAAACGCTAGCTAGCAATTGAACATGTCGTTCCGTTCCTTGTATGTGTGATGGAATTTTTGGATCATTAAACGGTGGATCATCTTGATTTAAATATTCTTTCAATGTATCGTACGGAATGCTTCGCGTGAATGGTGGTTCAAATACGATATTTATATCATTCAAGTTGATCATTTCCATATAACTTGTGCAATTAAAGTTTATATCTGGTTTTTTATAAACTCTAAGTTCCATTGGCTCGTCAACATCGGTTCGATAGCGTAGAATTTTCTTGATGGCACAGTCGCGCTTTTCTCTGCCATAATCAAACAACATTGACAACAAGATATTTTCCGAATGCGCATAATATGAATTATCTTTAATTACTTGATTGACAATTTTGCGTAAACGAGGTTCTAGAAATCGTGACCAACCAATGAACTTGAAAAATAATGCACTGCCGTACACGACAGAGCTGTAATACTTGATATTGAAGTACATTGGCACATAACATTTAATTATAAATTCAACCAGAATTCTTAAATTTGCATCTGGATTTTCCGTTGTCACATATAATCGCAATACTCTAGCGGCCTTGGTAAGCCACCGAAAATGTACAATTTTCCTGGTTTGATGTTAGCCAGATCCACCGGAACCACGCCGCTAGAAATTGCATGGGCCATGTCGTATAAGTACTTCGAATCGGTGGAAAATTAAATTTTTTCTGGAGCAGGGGGCATATTTTGCAACTCAATTTTCTGGAAGCCGTCCACCACCTGAAAATATATAATAAAAAAATAATTAAAAATGGTTGACATTTATAATAAATGAGTGATAGCAATAACTTACCGGAAGAGTTTCACAAGTTTCGATTTGGCGGCTCAGTTTTCCGGTTGCCGATCTTGATCCAGTGCTGGTTGATTTATCCAAAGCTTCAAACAAATGCCGAAACGGAAGTTCGTTGAAGTGTAGAAGGCAAACGAACCAATGCAATGGTCTTTTTAACAGCAATTCGAATCGTCGTATAATTCCACCGTGTGGGCCAGTGTTTGTTGGCTCACCGTCAGTGCATATTCCAATTAATGCATCCAGTGATATATTTTTATCGTTGAAAAAACCATTTAATTTGGTTGTTTTGTATTCAGCGGTTTCATGTTCCAGTCTTACGTAACCAATCAATTCAGAATTGGGTTCTCTCAAAATAACAAGATGAGGTTCTTTTACCATCCTAGTATGATATTTCCCATCGAATGAAAACGCTAACAAATTTGTATCATCTAACCGTTTGCGAAGCACTTCTTGTCTGCATTTCTCTTTTTCTCTGCGAACTTTCGATTTATCCATGATGAGAGGTTTCCCATGCTTATCTTTAATTTTAAAATCTTGCAAAAGAGCGGTTCCTAATGCTGATGCTACTCTGTCAGGCACACCAAATCTGTCACATATCAAGGCAAAGTTAAAACAATCATATCTCTCTGTGTTGTGAACTTGTGCTTCTATCCATATCTTCTTGAACCGATGGCGGTGCGTATGTGGAATCATCGGGATCTTGGTATGTTGGCATTGATGACATAGACGTTGCTCCTTGCTCTTCAGTTTCCATCATAAATGCATCCATTGTTAGTCTTCTCTGATTATGTTCATCGTGCATGAACTCTTTGAGGCGTTCAGGAACCCAGCCGCATGCACATGGAGCTGCCTTCAAATCGCATTTACATGTTCCAATGTAAAAAATTGTTTCCAGAGATTTTACATACTCTGTAAATTGTTGGGTGTTGTTTCTTCTCTTGATTTGCTCTTGATACTTGTCAAGCAATTTATTCAATTTATTAAATACACTTTTTTCAGCATTATTTCCATACTAAGTTTTTCCCAAATTCCAATCAACTTATCTTGTACTTGAATAGTGAATGATTTATGGGAAAACTTTTTTGTTCTGTTTTAGCACGTTCGCTTAAGTAAAAATAATATCTCAAGATATCCAGATGGGTTGGTAAATTAAGATCAGTTAAATCAGTAGACACACCAAAAACAGTAACATCATGCTTGGGTATATGACTCATTGGGTTTTCGATAGTTGTTGATGCAGTTGCTTTATCTGGCGGTGTAGAGGATGGTGGATTCATTGTAAACTTTTTGATATGGAATGGTCACTTCACTTATTATTTTTTTTTAATATTTTTGTATCTGAAATTAGCACTTCACACTTTGAGTTCTTCACAACGACTTAATGCATTCACAAAAACTGTTGCGTTATATATGGTCTACGAGACCTACCTACTCTGTCTTGTGGTGGCTTAAAAAAAACAACACAAGCACCTTCATTTTTTAAAACGGTTGAACAAAAAACCCACACAAATATGTTTACGACATGCAAATGCATCACAGTGATGCCTTGGTTTCAAAAGGGTTGTAAAAACGCTAATTTCTAATAATTTTTTTTAATTTCTTTTCTATTACTAAGTTAAATTCATTTTTTCATTTACATATGTTCTGACTAAAAAAATTTCAAAAGAGAAAAATAAACTCCAAAAAGAAAAAAACATAGGCATTTCGCTGATTTTTTCATGTAAAGTGGAAAACCGGCGATTTTTTGAAATGTTTGTATGGTGAACCCCCAGGGGGGGTTCCAGGGGGTGTGCCGCTGGCATCGGTGGGTCGGGCCTCCAAAGTTAGTGGGGGTCGGTCATACATTTGGACTCGATTGGAGCACTCTAAATGGGTCAAAGTGAGATTTTTAAAAATTTGCCCCTACCCAAAAGTTCGACCCAAATTGGGGGACATCAGAATTCGTTTTAGAGGTATGGTTCCTTAGGCAAAGTTTCTTATTTTGATCCCGAAAATACGATTTTCACAGAGCAATGAACGATTTTTAAATCGACCCGCCCTAATACATATGTATATATATACATACCTTTTATATATATTGTAACGAATTTACTTGCAAATCGTCTTATTTGCCCTTCTGCTAAGTTCGAATCACTAAACTGTTGAATAAATAACTCCAATGTTGAATAATGGAAAAATGGCATTTATTACAGTACTTCGCAATAACACTTATACTTTGCAACTAGCTTGCTTGATAGCTCAAATGAAACTCTACTATTCAAAATAATACTGCTATTGTTCGCTAGATAGCGTCTTAATCGAAACTGCCCATAGCGCCTCTACCGCTGATGCTTTTATACTCTGTGATTTCCTCGTGGCATCTTCTAGGCGCTTCCAGAATTTTACTTAGTTAGTTATAAATTTCTCAGCTACAACTACAGATGTATAATTTCTCATTTGAGTAATACTTGCACAAATTATTGCCCTCTCTTGTGACAACTCGGATAAGATATATGCATGTGCGCATTGCTTCTCCGCTGTTCGTATATGTACGTATGTGTAAACGCAATTATTGATTCGTTTATGTAGATACATAATGATTGAATTATTGCTTAGCATCGGCTTAGAGATAGCAGCACCCCTTAGTTTTGCTAATATTCGTAACAATATGAAATATAATGAATAACATAAATTTGAGCTAATTTATCACTTTTCAAGTAATTTTTCAACCCAACTGAGACTAGTATATTAAATAGTAGACTGAGTAGTATGCCAACTGGTATGTTGATGTTGAATACACTGACTAGTAGACTGGGTCGAAAAAAAAGTTGCTAATGCTCGCCCCTAAATTTGAAGGTTATGTTGAGAGGGTTTCGGAAAAAAAATTTTTAATTTTTTTTTGATCTATCGAAATACAGCTGACCTAATCATGTGAAAACGACTTCATAGCTTAAAAGGACATTAAACGGAAATGTGGAGCTTCTCAAGACCAAAATAATGACATATCAATTTTAAAAATCGGTCTTCAAATAACCAAGTTACAACGAATTTTCCGAGACCCTCTCAACATAATCTTCAAATTTAGGGCGGACATTAGCAACTTTTGTTTTGTATGGGGACCAACCCAGTCTACTGACTAGTATGTCAGTTGGTATGATATTGGTGTATATAATAACTAGTATACCATCTGGTATAATGATGGCGCAAAGGCTGACTAGTATGTTAATTGGTATGAGTCTGATGGGTATGCTGACTAGTATGTCATCTGGTATGATGTTGGTGTATATAATGACTAGTTTGTCAATTGGTATGCTGCTGATGCAGAGGCTGGCAGTTGATATTTCGTAGGAAATCGCCGTATTAAAAATACCAGTTGGTAATATGGAAAAAGACAGAACTCATACTAGTTGAGATTTTTGGCAAACTAGTATTCTTCTAGTATACAACTAGTTGGTTTGACTGCAGGGCTCTTGCCATTTTCCATTTTTCGGGGATGACGAAGGTGGGCAGGGACAGGTTGACCCCCAGCGGGTTAGGGGGTTAGAATATACCCGCGGTAGGTATGCCTGGCGTAAGAGGCTACTAAAATACCAAATAGATTCAAGGAGTTGTGTAGCGCAACCCTTTCCGGTTGCCAACGCAATATATACACAGCTTCTCCAAACCCAATTGTCAACCTCACCTATCTTTAGCGAATCCTGTTTCATTAACAGCAGAGAATATCGCGACCCCGAGGTCCTCATGGATCTAGCGGGTGGGAGGGCGGTATGGCCTTGAAGGTCGCATGTGCTCTATCAAATCGTTCCCGAGAAGGTCGTGCTTGGTACCGGATCTGCATCCGACAAATGACCATCAACATCGATAACACTCCCCAAGGCCTTCGAGCAGTGTCCTTATCGCTACAACAGCAACAACAACAGGGACCGCTTGAAGACATGCGATAGATAATCACAGAAATAATAAATTTGTCCCTTAATATATTTTTTTGCAGTTCCTATAATAGACAGAGAATCTCGCCCCCTTAATATCTTCGGAGCTTATCGCGCCTTAGATCAAGGATATTTATATTTTTCTGTAGGAGTATTTTATGTATGCGATATATGAGAAATGTTGTAAAAGGTTGAATTCAGAAGAACTAAGTTATTCTAATATGTGTAAGTGTTAACAGGGGAGGGTGGAGCCGAGTGTAAAAGTCTACGAAAGTGGTGAAAGCTTCTGACCGCCATTCACCTGGGAATGGCCAGAGCGATTCTTTTGCATGTAGTTAAAGCAGCTCAGTACTTCCGGTCGCTTGCGGCCTCTCTGGGTAGCCACTGTGGTGAGGTAATGTGAGAAGGCGACAACCTGGCTAGGTCACTCTGACATACTCGGTTTAAGGGCTAACTGGGGGATCTTCCGTCGGCAGCGTCTTTCCACCAAGAGGTGCGGCTGCAAGCGGACGTCTGCCTTGGATCAAGCGGCTCGCTTATACGTGTAAATAATATTTTCATCGCTGCTGAGTGGGTAGCGCGCTGGGCTTGGGACCCAATACGTTAAACCACACTCCAATGAAAGTGAAAGACAAGACTCGGATTAAAAGGTAACCCTTTACTGATGACGAATATGGCAAACGTTTGACGGAAAATGATTTGAGGGCATGCACCTGGAACTTCCGCTCCCTAAATGGGATTGGTGCAGATGCCCGTCCGGTTGATGTCCTCGTCAAAACAAAATCTGGCATCACCGCCATCCCAGAAATGCGTTGGACGAAGCAAGAAAGAAAGAAGATTAAAAATTGTGACATCTATTGGAGTGGCCATACCAATAAGCGCAGTTTCGGCATCGGATACGTGGTGGGAGAAAGACTTTGTCTCCAAAAATTCGCGTTCACGCCTGTGAACAAGCGTCTCGCCACTATCCGAATAAAAGCAACATTTTTTAATACATCATCCATCTACGCCCATGCAGCGACAGGGGAGAAAGATGATGAGGTGAAAGACGCTTTTTATGAACGATTAGAACGCACATACGTGCACTGCGCCCATCATGATATAAAAGTCATTCTTGGCGACTTTAACGTCAGGGTGGGCAAAGAAAGTGTTTTTGGCCCCGCAGTCGGATAGTTCAGCCTACACAATGAAACTTTTCCTAATGGACTGAGGCTGATTGATTTTGCGGGAGCTCGAAACATGGTCATATCCAGCACGAGGTTCATACATAAAAAGATACATACAGCTACATGGATGTCACCCGGTCGAAATACTCGCAATCAGATCGACCACGTTGTGATAGACGGACGGCATGCCTCCAGTGTTTTAGATGTGCGCACGATCGTCGCAGCCAAAATGCGCACCCGCCTCTGCATGGCTAAAACCAAGGAACAAAAAACACAAGGAAAACTAGACGTTGAAAGGCTGCAATCACAACAGACTGAGAGCACAACTCAACCCGATGGAATGCAGGAGCAGTGGGAGCTTATCTCCAAAGCACTTCGTACTGCCGCCGAGGAAAACATTGGATACCGGCGACCGGAAAAACAACTGGTACGATGAAGAATGCCGCGTTGCAATTGAAAGAAAAGATGCTGATTATAGTGCAACGTTAAAAGCGAGTGCGACAAAAGGAGTGTGTGAACGCTATCTCGATTTGAAAAGGGAAGCGAAACGCTTTTTGAGGAAGAAAAAAGGAGATGCAAAAAGGCGTGAGTGCGAGCAGCTTGAGCTGCAAGCCACCAGGAATAACGCCAGAAAATTTTACCAATTCGGCGACAGACGGAAGGTTTTAAGTCCCGGGGCAACTTATTGTAAGTACAAAAACGGCGACATTGTAACTGATGCCCAGAGAGTATCTAGATTATGGAGGGAACACTTCTCTGCTCTCCTAAATGGAGACAGCGATTTACCGCACAGGAATAACGAATCTGATCCCGCAATCGATGACGATGGAATAAATTTCCCCCAACCGAATATGACGAAGTTAGAATAGCAATAACCAGATTAAAAAGCAACAATGGCGCGGGCGCTGATGGACTGCCTGCGGAGTTATATAAATACGGCGGCAAGGAGTTGGTAAGACGCATGCATCAGCTTGTTTGCAGAATACGGTCGGACGACTGCATTCCCGACGGTTGGATACTGCAAATTGCAGTAACTATAGCGGGATCAGCCTTCTTAATATCGCATATAAGGTCCTCTCAAGTGTATTGTGTGAAAGATTGAAACCCACCGCGAATTGACTGATTGGACCTATTCAGCGCGGTTCAGACCTGATAAATCTACCATTGACCAGATTTTCATAATGCGCCAAATCTTGGAAAAATCCCGCGGAAAAAGAATGAACACACATCACCTCTTCGTCGTTTTTAAAGCCGCAAAACTTTTACGACTGTGCAAAATGACGTTGGGCAACACCATCAGCTCAGTCAGAATTGGGAAGGTCCTCGTCGATCCATTCTAAACTAAACCTGGTTTCAGACAGTGTTATCCCTATCATGCGATTTCTTTAATTTGATGCTGGAGAAATTATACTAGCTACAGAATTTAACCGCTCTGGAACAATATTCTATAAACGCGTACATTTTCTGGCATATGCTGATGAAATTGCTATAACCGACCTGAACTCCTCAGGCGATAGTTCTGCTTACCCCATCTGCAAAAAGAAGCGCTAAAGATGGGTTAGATGGTGAATGAAGACAAAGCGAAGTACCTGATTTCATCGAGCAAAGAATCAGCGCATATGCGCCTTGGCCATCACGCTACTGTTGGCAGCCATAATTTCGAAATAGTAAAAGACTTCGTTTATTTGGGAACCAGTATTAACATTAACAACAACATCAGCTCTGAAATCCAGCGAAGAATCACTCTTGCTAATAAATGCTACTTAAGACTAGGTAGGCAAGTGACAAGTAAAGTTATATTTTGGCAAACGAAAATCATGCTCTACAAGTCACTTATCGCACCCGTCCTGCTATATGGTGGAAAAGCATGGATCATGACAACATTAGATGAATCGGCTCTGGGACTGTTGGAGAGAAAAGTTCTTCGAAAGATTTATGGACCTCTACAGTTTGGCGATGGCGAGTACCGAAGAAGATTTAATGATGAGCTCTACGAGCTTTAAGCAGACATCAACATAGTCCAGCGAATTAAAATGCAGCGGCTAGCTGGCTAGGCCATGTTATGCGAATGAAAGACGACGCTTCGGCTAAGAAAGTGCTTTTATCGTAACCCGCCTATGGAAGCAGAGGAAGAGGGCAGCCCCACTCCGCTGGAAGGACCAGGTGGAAAACGATTAAAACTCCTTTGGTGTGACCAATTGGCACAGCGGCGAAGCGACAGGCGCGCCTTTTTGGACGGCCATAACCGTTTAAACGGTCAAGCGCCAGTTAAGTAAGTAAGTTAACACATATCAGATTAAAAAAAAAACAATCAGCCCTATTCTGCATTTGGACTTGGATTGGAATTTTTTCGATTTGGCAATTTTGGTATTCTGTGTTCCAATCTCTTTCGATCCAACTTCGAATCGTTCGATTTTGTTTATTCTGCATTTCAATTGTAGTTCCGTTTTTCTAAGTTGCAAATTTGTTAACGGAAAACTATTTCCTTTTTATTAATTTATAACAGAATTTTAACAAAAATGTAAGTAAAACTTGTTAAGAAACGTAAAAGGCTTCACGATGATTGTTTTTTATATGTTTCCAGGTCAAAAACAACATGTCGATGTCGAAGTCCTTGGACGTATTTGCCCCGAAAAAGTATCTAACACATACTTGAAAGCACCCTTATTAAGTCGAAAGTTTTTTTTGAACCCAAATAAGAAAATAAGTCATTAAACTTTACCACTTTTAAGTTCAATTTCTTACAATTCGTCACTCATATCAAATGGATTACACAAATCGCGCAGTATTTGCCTTTCCATTCTCGCCTGGCCATTTTCGTATGCGTTGCTTTCCTACTCCACAAATAATGCCGCGGCTATAGATTCCATTATAATAGACAGCTATAATTTGTGTCTGTTCGTTGGGTCCAGTTATATGCCAAAGCAAGCTGCCGGAGTAGAGGAAGGTGAAGCGAAAACGTAAACAATCCTTGCGGAAAGAATAAATAAATCTTCATAACGTATTTTAGGCCAGTGCAATGAAATTAGTATCCATAAAATTCAGAAAATGTCAACTATATTCGTGCAGGAATCCGTTTTAACAAAACTTGGTGGCCACGGCAGGGAATTGTCCAAAAGAACGACAAAAACACACAATTAATGAAGCACAATTATGAAAGCACTTCACCCAAAAAAATATGACACCGCGGCAATATATTCCATTGCTTTTGTTTTTTTTTGTACAAAAAGGCGTGGATAACAAAATATAAAGGTTTTTAAGTGTTTTTTTACAAATTTTCTTTAATTTATTTTGTTCCAATTTTCACACATTCCGCACAAACAGCTGATTTCGAAAAATCATTTGCTCTTCCTCTTCTCGTTACGATTCCGCCGTAATGCAGAATACCCAACTTCGATTAAAGCGGAGCGTAGAACGGGAACGTAATCGAAATGCAGAATAGGGGTGAATAACTATAATTTATTTCGAAGCTTAATTTAAATATTTAAATGCACAGATAAATACATGGCCTAACCGATTTTAGCTGCTTCGTAACACGTCAAGCTAACTGATGCCAATTGAGAGCACCTCCACCTGCCTCTTCCGAAATCACCCTTAACAAACGATTTTTGATGCAGCATCGTGCGCTGACAGATGAACTTACATGTGTGTTTGCAATGAGTGCTTGCAGACTTTGCAAGGATAATCTTTTCCCACTCGTTGGTACTTTTCTACCATTTTTCACAACTAAAATCTGCATTTTAACAATGAGTATGAGACAAATTATGTTAGCAAGTATTTTTCGTGTATATTAAGAATGTTTGTAACAGTGCTTGGCGAAATTTTTTTATGTTAATGGGCAAGCTAAAATAAGTTTCAACTGCTAAATCTGAAGTTCATTAATATTTACAAACGCAACATCTTGCGCGTTGTGGCGAGGTTTGCTTTTGCCTTAAAACCTATGAACATGAGAAATTGAATTTTGACGCAGCCACAAATGGTAGGGTCGATGGAAATTCTTTCTTGGCCGGAGCTTTTTCGTCCATTCGCATAGCATAACGTAGCCAGTGCTAAAAATATACGATTAATTCGATTAAATAATCGAGTATTCGATTTAAGATTTTTGTATGATTATTACTCGAATTTCACTATTCGAATATCTGATTTCATTATCCGAATAATCGCCACTCTACGATTATTCGATTTTTAAAATCGAAGTTGGATTTTGTATGAAGTGTTCAAACAAAAAAATTACGTATACGCCATGTATCTCCACATATTCTTTGTTTTATATTTATTAATTTGATCGATTAGTTGATATTGAACTCTAAGAATAAAAAAAAAATGTAATGCGCGATAACCTCCGAAGAGATCTAAGGCCGAGCTTCTCTTCCAATTTGCGTCGTGCTCCTCTTGATTTTCCCTACATTGGCCGGACGGGACCTACATTTTTTATGCCGACTCCGAACGGCATCTGCAAGGCAGATAAGTTTTCACTGAGAGCTTGTCATGGCAGAAATACACCCGGAGCGCTTGCCAAACACTGCCGAGGGGCGACCCCGCTTAGAAAAATTTTCTTCTAATTTAAAAACCTTATTTCTAAAATTTTGATGTTGCTTTGTCCTGGGTGCGAACCCAGGGCATACGGTGTGGTAGGCGGAGCACGCTACCATCACACCACGGTGGCCGCCAAACTCTAAGAATGGTATATCTCAAATATGGTGTCCAAATTAAAATTTTCCGAGCTTTCCGATTCTGGTGAGAAAAACTTATGTAAGCGTACAAAACTTTCGGGAAAATCAATCTCTTTATATACTTTTTTAACAGTATTAAGGTACCTATTTGAAGTCATCGCAAATATCTTTAGCTTGCACATTTGTACAACGTGTCTCCTGAACTTTATACGATGAAAAGTACGCCTGAAATCGACCGAGCTGTTAGGAGTGACAATCGGCTGGCATGAAAGCTTTGAACACCGATTTATTTACCATTTACCATTTATTTATTAAGTCCATGAACACATGTTCTTACAGAATACCAATGAAAAAACTATACAGCATATTATTAACAAAATTATTACAGACTACTAACAATTTTCATACAATTAAAAAACAGACTACAATTAAGAAATACAAAAAGTTAACAAGTCAGTGAAAAACTAGCACTTACAGACTAATATAAAAGAATTGATAACTAAAAAACACACTTTAATAAATTAATAAAAGCGTTCTTCGACAAAGAGAAATCAAGTTCGACAAAATATGAGATCTTATTAAATTCACTCATAGCGCGGGTAATTCGGGCATTTCTCGCATAATTAGTTCTACTATTAATGCCATAAAAAGGGTAAACGTTTCTAAGTTCTCTTCTTGGAACATTAAAATAAATTTTCTCAAGAAGAGCAGCACAATCTGTATCCCCATGGATGATGCAATATAAAAAGGTCAAAGAAAGAATAGACCTTCTCGCTTCTAAAGTTTTGAGATTTAAAAGAAGTAAACGTGCATTATATGAGGGAAGAGGGCTAGTAAATCTAAGTGACCGCAGACAGTATTTAAGAAAAACTTTTTGAACTCTCTCAATCCTGTTAATTGCAAACTGTTGGAACGGTCGCCAAATGATAGTGGCATACTCGAGATGAGATCGTACAAATGAATTGTAGAGCAATTTGAGTGTATACGGGTCAGAGAACTCTGCACTATTACGCCGAATAAAACCAAGCATTGCATACGATTTGGCTATGATAAAGTTTACATGGCTGTTGAAAGAAAATTTGGTATCATAAACCACACCAAGGTCCTTGATTTTATCAACAGTGTGCAGTGGTTTGTTATCAATGGTATATGAACTATTAAACTTAAAGCGCAATTTAGAGTAGGTTACGTGAAAGCATTTATTAATATTTAAAGAAAGGTGCGATCTAACGCACCAGGAATAGAGATTATTAATTTCACAATGAAGTTCGAACATATCACGCGAAGACTTTATAATGGAAAAAACTTTAAGATCATCAGCGTACAAGAGAAACCTAGCATACGAAAAGCAAGTGTTGATGTCGTTGATGAACAGGACAAAGAGCAAGGATCCAAAAATACTGCCATGCGGAACGCCGGAAGTTGCAAGTTATGGATCGTATGATACACCATCAATGCAGACAATACACCATCTGTTATAAGATTTTAGCCACTGCAGAAAATTTGAGTGAAAACCAAGACAGGAAAGTTTATGAATAAGGATCTCATTTGATACCTTATCGAAGACTTTGGAGAAGTCAGTATAAATACAATCCACCTGGTATCCAGATGCAAAAGCAGATATATAATACTCACTAAACTCCACTAGATTGATGACCGTCGAACGTCCCGCAACAAAACCATGCTCCTTGGCACAAATTAGGCTCTTCACTGAAAAGTACACCTTGTCTTTTACAACACATTCAAATAACTTCGAAACAGTAGTGAGCTTTGATATAGGTCTGTAGTTACAGACATCATTCTTATTTCCAGATTTGTAGATAGGAGTTAGCGATGCAAGTTTCCAAGCATCAATAATCTCCCCGCACTGAAGTGACATATTAAACAGGATCTCAAGAGGCAAAACTAAGGCCGGACAACCTTTAATCAAGGCACTTGAGAGACCATCAGAATCTGTCTTGACCGATTGCTTTAAATTAGTAATACCACTTGAGATATCGTCACATGAAATCGACATTGAACCGAAATCCAGAGCATAATTTAAATCAGATGCAAAGTCGAAAGGAGGGGCATCATCATATGATCAAGCGGCTCGCTTATACGTGTAAATAATATTTTCATCGCCGCTGAGTGGGTTGCGCGCTGGGCTTGGGACCCAATACGTTAAACCACACTCCAATGAAAGTGAAAGACAAGACTCGGATTAAAAGGTAACCCTTTACTGATGACGAATATGGCAAACGTTTGACGGAAAATGATTTGAGGGCATGCACCTGGAACGTCCGCTCCCTAAATGGGATTGGTGCAGATGCCCGTCCGGTTGATGTCCTCGTCAAAACAAAATCTGGCATCACCGCCATCCCAGAAATGCGTTGGACGAAGCAAGAAAGAAAGAAGATTAAAAATTGTGACATCTATTGGAGTGGCCATACCAATAAGCGCAGTTTCGGCATCGGATACGTGGTGGGACAAAGACTTTGTCTCCAAAAATTCGCGTTCACGCCTGTGAACAAGCGTCTCGCCACTATCCGAATAAAAGCAACATTTTTTAATACATCATCCATCTACGCCCATGCACCGACAGGGGAGAAAGATGATGAGGTGAAAGACGCTTTTTATGAACGATTAGAACGCACATACGAGCACTGCGCCCATCATGATATAAAAGTCATTCTTGGCGACTTTAACGTCAGGGTGGGCAAAGAAGGTGTTTTTGGCCCCGCAGTCGGATAGTTCAGCCTACACAATGAAACTTTTCCTAATGGACTGAGGCTGATTGATTTTGCGGGAGCTCGAAACATGGTCATATCCAGCACGAGGTTCATACATAAAAAGATACATAAAGCTACATGGCTGTCACCCGATCGAAATACTCGCAATCAAATCGACCACGTTGTGATAGACGGACGGCATGCCTCCAGTGTTTTAGATGTGCGCACGATCGTCGCAGCCAAAATGCGCACCCGCCTCTGCATGCCTAAAACCAAGGAACAAAAAACACAAGGAAAACTAGACGTTGAAAGGCTGCAATCACAACAGACTGAGAGCGCAACTCAACCTGATGGAATGCAGGAGCAGTGGGAGCTTATCTCCAAATCACTTCTTACTGCCACCGAGGAAAACATTGGATACCGGCGACCGGAAAAAAAACTGGTACGATGAAGAATGCCGCGTTGCAATTGAAAGAAAAGATGCTGCCTATAGTGCAACGTTAAAAGCGAGTGCGACAAGAGGAGTGTGTGAACGCTATCTCGATTTGAAAAGGGAAGCGAAACGCTTTTTGAGGAAGAAAAAAGCAGATGCAAAAAGGCGTGAGTGCGATTAGCTTGAGCTGCAAGCCACCAGGAATAACGCCAGAAAATTTTACCAATTCGGCGACAGACGGAAGGTTTTAAGTCCCGGGGCAACTTATTGTAAGTACGAAAACGGCGACATTGTAACTGATGCCCAGAGAGTATCTAGATTATGGATGGAACACTTCTCTGCTCTCCTAAATGGAGACAGCAATTTACCGCACAGGAATAACGAACCTGATCCCGCAATCGATGACGATGGAATAAATTTCCCCCAACCGAATATGACGTGTGAGGACCCCAAAACCAAGGGTTTTTGTACCCTCACAACATATACCTATTTTTTCATTTTTTCTTACATACATGTTATACAAGAATTGAATTTAACTCTGAATTTAACATTTATACATTTTTATGACATGAATTATACCTTTATGAATTACACGTCAAAACAAATACATGCGGTCGCATATTGAATTATTATTTACTAATTTGAAGGATAAACCAGACTTGCGCACTTTTGCACGCAAGCACAATATTTACATTTTTCGCCCACATAAGTTTCAAATATAGGTCACCCTAACATACACTAAAACATTTGGAAGGAAAATGGAAATGCACAAAAACATAAAATTATGCCGGTCAACCAACCCTTTGCGCATCCAATGCACTCAGCCACAAATACAACATACATAACAATTTAGATAAACAAAGATCAGCAGTAAAAGTCGCCAAACTAAGCGCTGCTACTAATTGGGACTTTTCTCTACATACTTACGTACAAGCATACGACACACCAACGCACGCCCTAAGCAGAAGCCGAAAGCATCAAACGAGGCCAACGCACCATCAAAACCAAGTGACAGCGAACATACGCATAAACACATATGATCGAATTCGATAGGTAAACCAAAGACTGGAAAACACGGCAGGCATACAACAAGCGTACGTACGAGATTTGGCACATTGTTCGCTATGTATATTAGGGCTCCCTAAAATTGGGATATGAAATGCCGGGATAGCGGATCACCATACATGATCGAAAATATGCATATAGGTATATATACCGATGTACCACCATATGTATGATAATGGAAAGAGGGAAAACGCATGCTAGCATGTAAGCGTATGTATGTACCAATAGAATACAGCGAAAGTACCGTTAACTAGAATTCGATTTTTGCATTTCCAACTTTTATAATTGTTATTGTAAAATTACTGACTGCCTGCGTGCAGTCCTACATAACTTTATAACTAAGGAATTATTACAATGAATTGTTTTTAGGAAATAACTGTCCACCGGCGTACAAAATAGTATATAAGGGCGGCAAATTAACTTGTAAGATCAGAAGCTAGGAGATAGGCATACGAGTCAGTGGGCTTCTACCACTGACCAACACGACCTGAAGGTTTCTACTTCATTTCGTGAATTATTTTATATTCAGTAGGAGGTTTCTACTCCAACTGACGGAGAGCTAGCAGAGGGGTTCTACCTCAGCTACTCTTATTTAGACAGGGACGGAGAGCTAGCAGAGGGGTTCTACCTCAGCTACTCTTATTTAGACAGGGACAAAGAATAGGAGTAGCCCTTAAGGATATCGATCCTTTTTTTTAATAAACTTTATAACGTTTTCAGAACTCCTTCGTCTATTTATTTTCATCGGAATAGGTTCCCCCACCAAATATAGGAACCCTGGACGGACTGGGCATACCTCAGCAGGAATTAGTCCGTCACATATGGCGCCCGAGCAGGCTTAAATAAAATCAAGGAAATCATCAAGGCTTTACATAAAGGAAGGTAACAAGGATATACGGAAGGCAAAGCAACGAAGGCTAAGCAGACAAACTAACAAGGAAAGATACGCAAATAAGAAAATGGTAAAGGTATCATGGGTATATTATCTGACCCGAGAGGAGCTGGTAAGTTACCACTCGGAGTTCGAGCTGGATGATACGGGAACGGTAGACGAACTAAGGAAGCGATTGGCGGCGTTCGTACAGGCAGAAAAGGACAACGAGAAATGGCGTGATCGGCTTACAGAACTAGCTCTACAACATGCAAGGACGACATCTAATCTAAACAAACCACAGGCAAGTAGTCGTTCGACATCTCCAAGCGCTACGAGAACGGATGACGAGAATACAACCGGCGCACCCATCCAACACGAGGTCCCACAACCACCACTATATGCGATGCAACAGCCAGGCACATACGCAACCACTATGGACCGGGTAAGAAAATGGGGTTTAAAATACGACGGGGGCAAGGATCCTCTAGGGTTCATAGAACGCGTGGAAGAACTGGCAGAAGGATACGAAATAAACGTCAACTCGATACCACGAGCATTGCCGGAGCTACTCAAAGACAAAGCGTTGGTTTGGTACCGAAATAATAATCGGAGTTGGAAAGAGTGGGACTCATTCAAAAAAGATTTCCTAAAATTTTTCCTCAGCTCCAGATATTTTGAACAGTTGGACGACGAGATACGGGCACGCATGCAAAGACCAGGAGAGAAGTTTAAGGATTATGTGCTAGCACTACAAGGGCTGATGCGACATGCCGCCTACACCGAAGACCAAAAGCTAAACCGCATATACAGGAACTCCCGCAGAGAAATCCAGCTGTATGTTAAAAGAGGCGAGGTCAGCAGCCTGGAAGAATTGGTAAGTTTGGTAGAAGATTATGAAAATATTACCCCTGACAGAGATCCGATGCGACCAACGGCAAGACCATTTGTACCAAGGCGCCCAGAAGAACGTTACCAATATATACAGGCAGAGGAGCGGGAACAGCAGACAGAGAAACAACCATCCCAGAAATCAGACCCGGCACCAAGATACATCGATACAAACACGGCGTGTAGACGATGCGGAGGAGGCGGCCATGTCGCATACGGTTGCCGTAGCCCTCGCATCGAATTCTGCTGGACATGCGGAAAAGTAGGCACACCCACACGAAATTGTTGTAGACGAACGCAGGGAAACGGCCAGAGACCTCATTGGCACCGAGGAGTGGGGTCTCCCCAAACGCAACCTCGGGAAAACTAAACACGTTAAGACATACAAAGGGCCGGATCTTGGCGAATATTACGGTGAATGGCGAAGAGGTAGTAGCAGCAATCGACACAGGGGCGACGCGAAGCTTTGTAAGTGGAACATTGGCAAGAAGGCTGAAGACAGGTATATTCAAGGCGATAGAAACACGAGTGATACTGGGAGATGGCAAACCTAAGACGATCATAGAAGCGGTAGATGTAGAAGTGAGAATGAGTAACCAAGTGCTGCGAAATGAAATGCTAATCCTACCAGGACTAGTCGACGAAGTGGTGCTTGGAACGGATTACCTAGCGAAGGTGAACATGGAGATGAGATGCGGAGGACAAACTCTAACCTTGAACACAAACAATCAGGAGGAGGATGCGGTCACTTGTACAACAATGGTCGAAAGTAGAAACGAAAGTAGTCACAAAGATAACAGCCTAAAAGTTGCGAACACAGACGAGTCGGTGAGTAAATTTCTCAACAAAGAATTACAGATGTTCCAGGAAATGTCAGGTGTATCCAACGTGGCCACGCACAAGATAGTGATGAAAGACGACCGCCCCATAAAACAAAGATATTACCCGAAGAATCCCAAGATGCAAGAGATTATTAATAAGGAAATCGATGAGCTTATCGAGAAAGGTTGCATCGAACCTTCTAGAAGTCCGCACAGCGCACCAATAGTTTTGGCAAGGAAGAAAAATGGTAAGTGGAGACTGTGCGTAGATTACCGCCAACTAAACGCAAGGTCAGTACCAGACGCATACCCGTTACCCCGTATCCAACACATCCTGGATAGATTGAGAAGTGCTCGGTTTATCAGCAGCCTCGATTTGAAAAACGGATATTGGCAAATCCCCATGGAAGAAAACAGCAAACAATACACCGCATTCACTGTACCCGGACGTGGGCTATATCAATGGAAAGTAATGCCGTTCGGTCTGCACTCAGCCCCAGCAACTTTCCAGAGAGCACTCGATCACGTTATAGGACCAGAGTTGGAACCTTACGCATTCGCATATCTAGATGACATCATCATTACGAGCAAAACATTGGAAGAACACATAAGACACCTGGCGGAAGTATTTCAACGGCTGCGAGGAGCAAACCTTAAGATAAACCCGGAAAAATGTGAGTTTTTTAAGAAAAGTTTAAAGTATCTAGGTCATGTCGTTAGCGAGGGAGGCATTCACACGGACCCGGACAAGATAGCAGCCATCAAAGAGTTGACACCGCCAAACAATTTACGCGAACTACGAAGATTCCTAGGAGTGGTATCGTGGTACAGGAGATTCGTCTCAGACTTTTCACAAGTTTCACACCCGCTGACGTCAATGCTAAAGAAAGGAAGGAAGTGGAAGTGGTCGGAAGAGCAGCAGTCGGCATTCGAAGCATTAAAAGCCGCACTCACCCAAGCACCTGTACTAGCTTGCCCAGATTTCTCGAAGAAGTTTTGCCTACAGACGGATGCAAGCGATTTTGGCCTCGGAGCAGTGCTCACCCAAGGATCAGGCAGCGAAGAACGAGTGATTGCTTATGCGAGTCGGCGACTTAACAAGGCAGAAACAAATTATTCCCCGACAGAGAAAGAATGTTTGGCAATAGTGTGGGCGATAAGGAAGATGAGACCCTACCTGGAGGGATACACTTTCACGGTAATCACAGACCACCTAGCTCTAAAATGGTTAAACGCAATAGACAGTCCGACGGGACGGATTGCTAGATGGGCACTAGAACTACAACAATACTCATTCGACGTACAGTACCGGAAAGGAAAGCTAAACGTGGTGGCAGATGCACTTTCGAGACAGCCGATGGACGAGCAACTAGCTACGTTGACAGTAGAGCAAGGCAAAGACGAGTGCAAGTGGCTAAAAGCGAAGATTACAGAGGTACGAAAGGCTCCGGAGAAATTTCCAGACTATGTGATCGAGGACGGAAAGCTCTACAGGAGAATAGAGAGTCAAGTTGATGGTGAAGACGCAGTACCCTGGAAGCTATGTGTACCGACCCCACAGAGACGCAGAGTGCTGGCAGAAATTCATGACACACCAAGCGCAGGACACATGGGCGTTCGAAAATCTATTGCACGAGCGACGACACGATATTACTGGCCCGGAATGTTCAGAGACGTAAGAAAGTACGTACAGCAATGCCATGGATGTCAGGTATACAAACCTAGTCAACAACAGGCCGCGGGTAAGATGTTAACTAAAATTCCAGAAGAACCGTGGGCAACAGTGTGTGCAGACTTTGTTGGTCCAATGCCACGCTCAAAACATGGTAATACAATGGCATTAGTTTTCGTTGACAGATTTTCAAAATGGGTGGAGATAATGGCAATTAGAAAGGCAACAACAGAAAGCGTAGTACGAGGATTTAGAGAGAGAATTTTGGCACGATTTGGCATTCCAAAGGTATTAATCACAGACAACGGAGCGCAGTTCGTGAGCAAACGTTTTAAGAAGTATTTGGAGGAGCTGGGCGTAAAACACCAGCTGACAGCACCATACACACCGCAGGAGAATCCGACAGAAAGAGCGAACCGCAACATCAAGAGGATGATAGCACAGTTTTCAGGGAATGAGCAGAGAACATGGGACGAGCTTATACCAGAGATAACACTCGCATTAAACACAAGCGTATGCGAATCGACAGGGTACAGTCCAGCATATGTAGTACAAGGCAGAGAACCAAGGATTCCCAATAGCCTTTACGACGAGCATACATTCGGTACAGGTGAGAGAGTAGCTAATCCAGCCGAGAAATCAATGAAGATGAAGCAGATATTCGAGATGGCACGACGGAAGCAAGAGCGAGCATCAGCGGAGCAAGCAAAGCATTATAATTTAAGAAGAAGGCAATGGCGACCGGCTATAGGCGACCTAGTGCTGGTAAAGGAGCATCAGCTGTCAAAAGCGGTGGATAACTTTGCAGCCAAACTAGCGCCCAGGTACAGTGGACCCCATCGGATAACGAACTTTGTATCACCAGTGATCGTAGAGCTAGACAAAGTTTTCAGAGGAAGGAGGAGGACAGCCCACTTAAGTGAGCTGAAAGCATACCACGCAACAGACGCCGCCGACAATAATGAATCCATAAAGCAAAGGAATGAACAGGGTAACAAGAAGAACGCTAGTGAAGATCAAATCCCGTCAACATCGTCCAATCGAACAACAAACAATATCCCCGAGGTACAACAACAGAGAGAGAACAGCGAGGTAGCCATCTGTGGTACGCTCACACGAGTCAGTGAAGAGACCGAGAGACAACACGAAGAGGACCAACGTCCGAGCCAACAACTGATAGTATATAAAGACGCTCAAGTGCAAAACAATACGGAGAATCAGGCACGAACATTTCCAGAAAATCAGGTACAGGTCGCTCGAGGAACCCAAGTACAGATCGCCAAAGGACCGATACCTGTAGCAAGATTACACCTAGGAAGACAGTTTGCTATAGCAGCCCTAAATGAACACACACCCAGAGACAGCTCCGGAATAACGGATTATTACGTGAGATTCTACTGCAACTCGAATCAAATCGGTAGTAACGTACACGCCCAACCGCAGCAGTATCAAATCATACACGAAGAAATTTAATTTCAAGAAGTACCCGAACTTCGGATCAACCACTGAAGCGCGGTAAACTCTAACCACAATTACATAATCACATAAATATACCCTGTAACTAGGCTCATGATATACCACATTTTTTTTAAATCCACCATATACGGTGAGAGCACCCTAAGGAAAACCCACCAGTTTTTTATTTACAGTATAGACTGGAGTCACACACCGCCAATGTGAAGGGAAGCAAAACGCCAACAACGAACAACGACAGCGAAGTATTAAGCCGTATGGCCAGCGAGGTCAACGGCAGCCTCAACAAACACAAACGACGACAGCGAAATATTAAGCCGTATGGACAGTAAGGTCAACAGCAGCCCCAATGACAACAACGAGGACGATAACAAAGGATTTAGCCGTACGGCCAGCGGGGTCGACGGCAGCCCCGAAGACAGAGATAGCGACGCATTGAGCATAATGGCCAGCGAGGCTGACGAAAACCACGACGACGCAGGCAGTATCGCAAGGGAGATAAGGCGCTGGCTGAACGAAGCCCAGACCAACCCACCGACATGCTGGGACAACCAATCCGGCATTGACCCACTACCCCAGGAACTCGTAGAGGAAATACAAAGGCACCTGGACCAACCAGGGCGACGTACCCGACAATCCTTCCGACGCAGTGTGGGCAAGCACTGCTTCCGAGTACGGATCACACGCACCGGCACGGTGACCGTAAGCTTCGCTGCGGTAGGTGAGGGGGGAGTGTGAGGACCCCAAAACCAAGGGTTTTTGTACCCTCACAACATATACCTATTTTTTCATTTTTTCTTACATACATGTTATACAAGAATTGAATTTAACTCTGAATTTAACATTTATACATTTTTATGACATGAATTATACCTTTATGAATTACACGTCAAAACAAATACATGCGGTCGCATATTGAATTATTATTTACTAATTTGAAGGATAAACCAGACTTGCGCACTTTTGCACGCAAGCACAATATTTACATTTTTCGCCCACATAAGTTTCAAATATAGGTCACCCTAACATACACTAAAACATTTGGAAGGAAAATGGAAATGCACAAAAACATAAAATTATGCCGGTCAACCAACCCTTTGCGCATCCAATGCACTCAGCCACAAATACAACATACATAACAATTTAGATAAACAAAGATCAGCAGTAAAAGTCGCCAAACTAAGCGCTGCTACTAATTGGGACTTTTCTCTACATACTTACGTACAAGCATACGACACACCAACGCACGCCCTAAGCAGAAGCCGAAAGCATCAAACGAGGCCAACGCACCATCAAAACCAAGTGACAGCGAACATACGCATAAACACATATGATCGAATTCGATAGGTAAACCAAAGACTGGAAAACACGGCAGGCATACAACAAGCGTACGTACGAGATTTGGCACATTGTTCGCTATGTATATTAGGGCTCCCTAAAATTGGGATATGAAATGCCGGGATAGCGGATCACCATACATGATCGAAAATATGCATATAGGTATATATACCGATGTACCACCATATGTATGATAATGGAAAGAGGGAAAACGCATGCTAGCATGTAAGCGTATGTATGTACCAATAGAATACAGCGAAAGTAGCGTTAACTAGAATTCGATTTTTGCATTTCCAACTTTTATAATTGTTATTGTAAAATTACTGACTGCCTGCGTGCAGTCCTACATAACTTTATAACTAAGGAATTATTACAATGAATTGTTTTTAGGAAATAACTGTCCACCGGCGTACAAAATAGTATATAAGGGCGGCAAATTAACTTGTAAGATCAGAAGCTAGGAGATAGGCATACGAGTCAGTGGGCTTCTACCACTGACCAACACGACCTGAAGGTTTCTACTTCATTTCGTGAATTATTTTATATTCAGTAGGAGGTTTCTACTCCAACTGACGGAGAGCTAGCAGAGGGGTTCTACCTCAGCTACTCTTATTTAGACAGGGACGGAGAGCTAGCAGAGGGGTTCTACCTCAGCTACTCTTATTTAGACAGGGACAAAGAATAGGAGTAGCCCTTAAGGATATCGATCCTTTTTTTTAATAAACTTTATAACGTTTTCAGAACTCCTTCGTCTATTTATTTTCATCGGAATAGGTTCCCCCACCAAATATAGGAACCCTGGACGGACTGGGCATACCTCAGCAGGAATTAGTCCGTCACAGACGAAGTTAGAAAACCAGATTAAAAAGCAACAATGGCGCGGGCGCTGATGGACTGCCTGCGGAGTTATATAAATACGGCGGCAAGGAGTTGGTAAGACGCATGCATCAGCTTGTTTGCAGAATATGGTCGGACGACTGCATGCCCGACGGTTGGATACTGCAAATTGCAGTAACTATAGCGGGATCAGCCTTCTTAATATCGCATATACGGTCCTCTCAAGTGTATTGTGTGAAAGATTGAAACCCACCGCGAATTGACTGATTGCACCTATTCAGCGCGGTTCAGACCTGATAAATCTACCATTGACCAGATTTTCATAATGCGCCAAATCTTGGAAAAAACCCGCGGGAAAAGAATCAACACACATCACCTCTTCGTCGTTTTTAAAGCCGCAAAACTTTTACGACTGTGCAAAATGACGTTGAGCAACACCATCAGCTCAGTCAGAATTGGGAAGGTCCTCGTCGATCCATTCTAAACTAAACCTGGTTTCAGACAGTGTTATCCCCAATCATGCGATTTCTTTAATCTGATGCTGGAGAAATTATACTAGCTACAGAATTTAACCGCTCTGGAACAATATTCTATAAAAGCGTACAATTTCTGGCATATGCTGGTGACATTGATATAACCGACCTGAACACCTCAGGCGATAGTTCTGCTTACCCCATCTGCAAAAAAAAGCGCTAAAGATGGGTTTGATGGTGAATGAAGACAAAGCGAAGTACCTGATTTCATCGAGCAAAGAATCAGCGCATATGCGCCTTGGCCATCACGCTACTGTTGGCAGCCATAATTTCGAAATAGTAAAAGACTTCGTTTATTTGGGAACCAGTATTAACATTAACAACAACATCAGCTCTGAAATCCAGCGAAGAATCACTCTTGCTAATAAATGCTACTTAAGACTAGGTAGGCAAGTGACAAGTAAAGTTATATTTTGGCAAACGAAAATCATGCTCTACAAGTCACTTATCGCACCCGTCCTGCTATATGGTGGAAAAGCATGGATCATGACAACATTAGATGAATCGGCTCTGGGACTGTTGGAGAGAAAAGTTCTTCGAAAGATTTATGGACCTCTACAGTTTGGCGATGGCGAGTACCGAAGAAGATTTAATGATGAGCTCTACGAGCTTTAAGCAGACATCAACATAGTCCAGCGAATTAAAATGCAGCGGCTACGCTGGCTAGGCCATGTTATGCGAATGAAAGACGACGCTTCGGCTAAGAAAGTGCTTTTATCGTAACCCGCCTATGGAAGCAGAGGAAGAGGGCAGCCCCACTCCGCTGGAAGGACCAGGTGGAAAACGATTAAAACTCCTTTGGTGTGACCAATTGGCACAGCGGCGAAGCGACAGGCGCGCCTTTTTGGACGGCCATAACCGTTTAAAAGGTCAAGCGCCAGTTAAGTAAGTAAGTTAACACATATCAGATTAAAAAAAGAACAATCAGCCCTATTCTGCATTTGGACTTGGATTGGAATTTTTTCTATTTGGCAATTTTGGTATTCTGTGTTCCAATCTCTTTCGATCCAACTTCGAATCGTTCGATTTTGTTTATTCTGCATTTCAATCGTAGTTCCGTTTTTCTAAGTTGCAAATTTGTTAACGGAAAACTATTTTCTTTTTATTAATTTATAACAGAATTTTAACAAAAATGTAAGTAAAACTTGTTAAGAAACGTAAAAGGCTTCATGATGATTGTTTTTTATATGTTTCCAGGTCAAAAACAACATGTCGATGTCCAAGTCCTTGGACGTATTTGCCCCGAAAAAGTATCTAACACATACTTGAAAGCACCCTTATTAAGTCGAAAGTTTTTTTGAACCCAAATAAGAAAATAAGTCATTAAATTTTACCACTTTTAAGTTCAATTTCTTACAATTCGTCACTCATCTCAAATGGATTACACAAATCGCGCAGTATTTGCCTTTCCATTCTCGCCTGGCCATTTTCGTATGCGTTGCTTTCCAACTCCACAAATAATGCCGCGGCTATAGATTCCATTATAATAGACAGCTATAATTTGTGTCTGTTCGTTGGGTCCAGTTATATGCCAAAGCAAGCTGCCGGAGTAGAGGAAGGTGAAGCGAAAACGTAAACAATCCTTGCGGAAAGAATAAATAAATCTTCATAACGTATTTTAGGCCAGTGCAATGAAATTAGTATCCATAAAATTCAGAAAATGTCAGCTATATTCGTGCAGGAATCCGTTTTAACAAAACTTGGTGGCCACGGCAGGGAATTGTCCAAAAGAACGACAAAAACACACAATTAATGAAGCACAATTATGAAAGCACTTCACCCAAAGAAATATGACACCGCGGCAATATATTCCATTGCTTTTGTTTTTTTTTGTACAAAAAGGCGTGGATAACAAAATATAAAGGTTTCTAAGTGTTTTTTACAAATTTTCTTTAATTTATTTTGTTCCAATTTTCACACATTCCGCACAAACAGCTGATTTCGAAAAATCATTTGCTCTTCCTCTTCTCGTTACGATTCCGCCGTAATGCAGAATACCCAACTTCGATTAAAGCGGAGCGTAGAACGGGAACGTAATCGAAATGCAGAATAGGGGTGAATAACTATAATTTATTTCGAAGCTTAATTTAAATATTTAAATGCACAGATAAATACATGGCCTAACCGATTTTAGCTGCTTCGTAACACGTCAAGCTAACTGATGCCAATTGAGAGCACCTCCACCTGCCTCTTCCGAAATCACCCTTAACTAACGATTTTTGATGCAGCATCATCCGCTGGCAGATGAACTTACATGTGTGTTTGCAATGAGTGCTTGCAGACTTTGCAAGGATAATTTTTTCCCACTCGTTGGTACTTTTATAACATTTTTCACAACATTTTAACAAATGAGTATGAGACAAATTATGTTAGCAAGTCTTTTTCGTGTATATTAAGAATTGGCGAAATTTTTTTATGTTAATGGGCAAGCTAAAATAAGTTTCAACTGCTAAATCTGAAGTTCATTAATATTTACAAACGCAACATCTTGCGCGTTGTGGCGAGGCTTGCTTTTGCATTAAAACCTATGAACATGAGAAATTGAATTTTGACGCAGCCACAAATGGTAGGGTCGATGGAAATTCTTTCTTGGCCGGAGGTTTTTCGTCCATTCGCATAGCATAACGTAGCCAGTGGGTCTCCTAAAAATATACGATTAATTCGATTAACTAATCGAGTATTCGATTTAAGATTTTTGTATGATTATTACTCGAATTTCACTATTCGAATATCTGATTTCATTATCCGAATAATCGCCACTCTACGATTATTCGATTTTTAAAATCGAAGTTGGATTTTGCATGAAGTGTTGAAACAAAAAATTTACGTAAACGCCATTTATCTCAACATATTCTTTGTTTTATATTTATTAATTTGATCGATTAGTTGATATTGAACTCTAAGAATAAAAAAAAAAAATGTAATGCGCGATAACCTCCGAAGAGATCTAAGGCCGAGCTTCTCTTCCAATTTGCGTCGTGCTCCTCTTGATTTTCCCTACAAATTGGCCGGACGGGACCTACATTTTTTATGCCGGCTCCGAAGGGCATCTGCAAGGCAGATGAGTTTTCACTGAGAGCTTGTCATGGCAGAAATACACCCGGAGCGCTTGCCAAACACTGCCGAGGGGCGACCCCGCTTAGAAAAATTTTCTTCTAATTTAAAAACCTTATTTCTAAAATTTTGATGTTGCTTTGTCCTGGGTGCGAACCCAGGGCATACGGTGTGGTAGGCGGAGCACGCTACCATCACACCACGGTGGCCGCCAAACTCTAAGAATGGTATATCTCAAATATGGTGTCCAAATTAAAATTTTCCGAGCTTTCCGATTCTGGTGAGAAAAACTTATGTAAGCGTACAAAACTTTCGGGAAAATCAATCTCTTTATATACTTTTCTAACAGTATTAAGGTACCTATTTGAAGTCATCGCAAATATCTTTAGCTTGCACATTTGTACAACGTGTCTCCTGAACTTTATACGATGAAAAGTACGCCTGAAATCGACCGAGCTGTTAGGAGTGACAATCGGCTGGCATGAAAGCTTTGAACACCGATTTATTTACCATTTACCATTTATTTATTAAGTCCATGAACACATGTTCTTACAGAATACCAATGAAAAAACTATACAGCATATTATTAACAAAATTCTTACAGACTACTAACAATTTTCATACAATTAAAAAACAGACTACAATTAAGAAATACAAAAAGTTAACAAGTCAGTGAAAAACTAGCACTTACAGACTAATATAAAAGAATTGATAACTAAAAAACACACTTTAATAAATTAATAAAAGCGTTTTTCGACAAAGAGAAATCAAGTTCGACAAAATATGAGATCTTATTAAATTCACTCATAGCGCGGGTAATTGGGGCATTTCTCGCATAATTAGTTCTACTATTAATGCCATAAAAAGGGTAAACGCTTCTAAGTTCTCTTCTTGGAACATTAAAATAAATTTTCTCAAGAAGAGTAGCACAATCTGTATCCCCATGGATGATGCAATATAAAAAGGTCAAAGAAAGAATAGACCTTCTCGCTTCTAAAGTTTTGAGATTTAAAAGAAGTAAACGTGCATTATATGAGGGAAGAGGGCTAGTAAATCTAAGTGACCGCAGACAGTATTTAAGAAAAACTTTTTGAACTCTCTCAATCCTGTTAATTGCAAACTGTTGGAACGGTCGCCAAATGATAGTGGCATACTCGAGATGAGATCGTACAAATGAATTGTAGAGCAATTTGAGTGTATACGGGTCAGAGAACTCTGCACTATTACGCCGAATAAAACCAAGCATTGCATACGATTTGGCTATGATAAAGTTTACATGGCTGTTGAAAGAAAATTTGGTATCATAAACCACACCAAGGTCCTTGATTTTATCAACAGTGTGCAGTGGTTTGTTATCAATGGTATATGAACTATTAAACTTAAAGCGCAATTTAGAGTAGGTTACGTGAAAGCATTTATTAATATTTAAAGAAAGGTGCGATCTAACGCACCAGGAATAGAGATTATTAATTTCACAATGAAGTTCGAACATATCACGCGAAGACTTTATAATGGAGAAAACTTTAAGATCATCAGCGTACAAGAGAAACCTAGCATACGAAAAGCAAGTGTTGATGTCGTTGGTGAACAGGACAAAGAGCAAGGGTCCAAAAATACTGCCTTGCTGAACGCCGGAAGTTGCAAGTTATGGATCGGATGATACACCATCAATGCAGACAATACACCATCTGTTAATGTAATAAGATTTTAGCCACTGCAGAAAATTTGAGTGAAAACCAAGACAGGAGAGTTTATGAATAAGGATCTCATTTGATACCTTATCGAAGGCTTTGGAGAAGTCAGTATAAATACAATCCACCTGGTATCCCGATGCAAAAGCAGATATATAATACTCACTAAACTCCACTAGATTGGTGACCGTCGAACGTCTCGCAACAAAACCATGCTGCTTGGCAAAAATTAGGCTCTTCACTGAAAAGTATACCTTGTCTTTTACAACACATTCAAATAACTTCGAAACAGTAGTGAGCTTTGATATAGGTCTGTAGTTACAGACATCATTCTTATTTCCAAATTTGTAGATAGGAGTTATCGATGCAAGTTTCCAAGCATCAATAAACTCCCCGCACTGAAGTGACATATTTAACAGGATCTCAAGAGGCAAAACTAAGGCCGGACAACCTTTAATCAAGGCACTTGAGAGACCATCAGAATCTGTCTTGACCGATTGCTTTAAATTAGTAATACCACTTGAGATATCGTCACATGAAATCGACATTGAACCGAAATCCAGAGCAGAATTTAAATCAGATGCAAAGTCGAAAGAAGGGGCATCATCATATGATGCAAAATTAGCACTAAAATAGTCCGCAAACAGGTTCACTACCGCATTAGGATTTGTAGCTACATTATCTTGGTAAAAGACAGAAGCAGGAACCGAGGAGCAGGTCTTTTAGATTTAATAAAACTCCAAAATGTTTTTGGATTGGACTTAATATTTGTCTCAAAGCTAAGAATATAGTTTTTGTAAAGAAACTTATCCAAACAGTTAAACTCCTTTATATACTGCTAATACTTCTCGTAAAAGAACAGGTTCTTGGTCTGACTAAACTTTTTGTAGTATTTGTTTCGCAAATTCTTTTAAACCCTTAGTATACCAAGGTAATATATACGGTCTTTTCTTAAAGACTGGAACATGCCTTAAACATAGGCCAAAAAGCGTTGATCTAAATATTTCATAGCAAATGCTAACATCTGAGGAGGAAAAAAGATCAACCCAGTTAATTTCCGAGAAAACATGGTTAAGTATAGACATGTCGCACCGTGCAAAATTAAAAGCGATATCATCATTTACAGAGGGTACACAAAACACATAAAACTCAAGTTTAAGAACAATAGTAGTGTGATGCATATCCGACGGAGCAAATGGTGCATGGCATTCGGAAATGTTAAAATTAATATTATCACTGAGGAATATAAGATCTAATATTCTGTCAAGCCTGTTAGTGAAGTTATTGATTTGCAGCAAGTTTAAGCTTAGCATGTTATCTATAAAATAAGTGTCATAGGACTTCGATGTATTATTTGGCATGAGGCCCGAACCACAGAAACCCTGAGACCAAGTGGCATCACTTAGATTAAAGTCACCTAAAATACATACATGATTATCACCAAGCTTATTAAGAACTACAGATGAAATATTGTCAGCATGAGCTTTGTAAAGATCTTCAGAACTATTCGGCGGAATATAAGATGCCATCAAGAATAGAGAGCCGGAGTACGTAGAGCCACTAACTTTAACACAGAGTTGGTCAAGTAGCGAATCGTTATTATCCAGCTGAATTAGGGAAGCATTATACTTGCGTTGAGCTGCAATAAGTACACCTCCACCTCGAGAACGCCCAGTTTTTTCCGCATCCCTGTCTTTACGGAAAACGACAAACAAATTGGGATTGAAGAATTCGCCATCAAAAAAATCTGAAGTCAGCCAAGTTTCAACAATGACAAAAATATCGTACTCTAACTGCGAGCTCAGCGACTTAACATCATGCGCTTTTGTTCTGATGCCAGAAGCATTTTGAAAATAGATATTTAGTTGCTTGTTGACAAGATTAGCATTGCCACTGGCAACTAAGGGCAATTCGTTTGCCTTACCTGTTTGGGAAAAAAACGAAATGGCCAAACGTTCACCCCAGCAGGCCACAAATCTGGTGATAAAACGGCATCCAATAGTGTTTCTGTAACACCAAGCTTAAAGTTGACTTTTGTTAATGAGTCAAGCGGAGTGCCATTTTTTATAAGCCTTTTGCAGGCAGAGTTAGACTTATCAGCCTTCAGATGTCTTACCAGATAACTAATGATATCGTTAGAGGAAACTGATGGCTGAAATGATGATAACTGCAGCCAACTCATACTAACTACACCCAATTCTGTACTTATATTTGATCCAACAAAATTTGGCTTACGGCGGTTAAAATATTCGTTGTGTTTACTTTGTACAGAAGGAGTTGTAGTTACAGACTTCACAGTAGTAGAAAATGCAGATGCTATAGTTGATGCCAAACTCGAAGACGAATTTGAAATTGAAATCGAACACGAAGCAGCAGTATTCAACTGACTGTGACGTTTAGTTACAGCATTACGCATTTTATTATTATTTCCATCACTTTCACAAGTATCATTGGAAATGGTAGGATCAGATCTCAGTACCGAAGAAAACAAGCTAATGTTATTAGCAGAGGCATTAACAGTATTTGACTGTAAGTTCGGTTTAGAAGATTTCTCGAAATAATTGTATGAAACTCAAAAAATTGTATCTCATATTGTTGTTCATCTTGGCTCTAGGAACTCGTGAATAAATTATTTAAAAAATAATTAATCGAAAAAATGCAGACGGTTTTAACGAATGTTTACTTGGGTGACAAGAACCTATATATATAAGAATCAAATTCTGTGTGTGTGTTTTTTAGCTATGGAAACGTATTTCCCACACTTCAGTCATCACCAAATTTTGACTAAAGTTTGACTCCATTGTTGAGTTTGGCTGTTATTCCTTTTTGACGTTTAGTAATCTGCGCCGTTAAAAAATGTGTTAGCTTCAGCCTATCTATGTATATAATCTATACATCTATGTATATAAAAATCAAATTCTGTGTGTGTGTGTGTTCGCTATGGAAAAGTATTTCCCACACCTCAATCATTACCAAACTTTGGCTATAGGTTCCTTCGATAAACACGAAGGTTTTAGGCTAAAAATAATTTCGATATATAAAAGGGGCGTGGCACCTCCCATACAAATGGAATATATAATGCATATCTCTGGGTGTAGTAATGGTAGGATAACGAAAATTGGTAAGGAGCTATGTATATGACGTTAAGTCCTAACACCTCCAGTAAAGTGTGGAATTGGAAAAAAGGGGCGTGGCACCTTCCCTACAAAAGGGATTTTTCAGAAATATGGCTGCCGTACAAACTTACGTTTTTTTAACACCTAAAGTTTGACTGTATTGTTGAGTTTGGCAATTATTCCTTTTGGACGTTTAGTAATCTGCCGCCGTTAAAAAAAAATTGTTAGCTTCAGTCTATCTACATCTATATATATAGAAATCAAATTCTGTGTGTGTGTTTCCTATGGAAACGTATTTCCCACACTTAATCATAACAAAATTTTGGCTATAGATTCCTTCGATCAAGACGAAGGTTTTTCATATTTTAGAATTAAGAATTTTAAATTAAAACTTTTTCTTGCTATGCGAACGAGTAATCTTAGCTCCCAAAAATGATCGCATTGAAAACCAAATTCCTGGTGAAGTGACGAAATATAAATCGATCGACACAGTTACAGATGAAGATTAAATTGTAAATTATCCAACTGAATTTCCAAACTGTTTAGAACCATCTGAAATGCATGCGCATATATTAACTTTCAAAATTGGCCCACCAGTAATGCTTCTTCGGAATTTAGCTAACCAAAATTGTGCAATGGAACCAGACTTTTTAAGAAATTAATGCCGAATGTAATAGAAGAAACAATCTTACTTACTTACTTACTTAATTGACGCTTAACCATCTAAACGGTTATGGCCGTCCAACAAGGCGCGCCAGTCGCTCCTTCGCTCCGCTAACCGGCGCCAATTGGTCACACCAAGGGAGTTTAAATCGTTTTCCACCTGGTCCTTCCAACGGAGTGGGGGCCGCCCTCTACCTCTGCTTCCATAGGCGGGTTCCGATAGAAACACTTTCTTGGCCGGAGCATCACCTTTCATTCGCATAACATGGCCTAGCCAGCGCAGCCGCTGCGTTTTAATTCGCTGGACTATGTTGATGTCTGCGTACAGCTCGTACAGCTCATCATTAAGTCTTCTTCGGTACTCGCCATCGCCAACGCGTAGAGGTCCATAAATCTTTCGAAGAACTTTTCTCTCGAACACTCCCAAAGCCGCTTCATCTGCTGTAGTCATAGTCCATGCTTCTGCCCCATATAGCAGGACGGGTACGATAAGTGACTTGTAGAGTATGATTTTCGTTCGCCGAGAGAGGACTTTACTTTTCAATTGCCTACCTAGTCCAAAGTAGCATTTATTGGCAAGATTGATTCTTCGCTGGATTTCAGAGCTGATGTTGTTGGTAGTGTTGATGCTGGTTCCCAAATAAATGAAGTCTTTTACTATTTCGAAATTATGGCTGCCAACAGTAGCGTGGTTGCCAAGGCGCGTATGCGCTGACTCTTTGCTTGATGAAAGCAGGTACTTCGTTTTGTCCTCATTCACCATCAAACCCATCTTTACCTCTTCTTTTTCCAGTTTGGAGTAAGCAGAACTAACAGCGCGGGTGTTTAGGCCGATGATATCAATGTCATCAGCATATTCCGGTAATTGCACGCTTTTATAGTATATTGTTCCAGTGCGGTTAAGTTCTGCAGCTAGTATAATTTTCTCCAGCATCAAATTAAAGAAATCGCACGATAGGGGTCACCCTGTCTGAAACCTTGTTTAGTTTCGAACGGCTCGGAGAGGTCCTTCCCAGTTCTGACTGAGCTGATGGTGTTGCCCAGCGTCATTTTGCACAGCCGTATAAGTTTTGCGGGGAAACCAAATTCAGACATAGCGGCATATAGGCAGCTCCTTTTCGTGTTGTCGAAGGCGGCTTTAAAGTCGACGAAGAGGTGATGTGTGTCGATTCTCTTTTCACGGGTTTTTTCCAAGATTTGGCTCATTGTGAAAATCTGGTCGATGGTAGATTTACCAGGTCTGAAGCCGCACTGATAAGGAACAATCACGGTGGGCTTCAATCTTCCGCACAATACACTTGAAAGGACCTTATATGCGATATTAAGAAGGCTGATTACACGATAGTTGGTGCATTTTGCAGTATTCCCCTTCTTGTGGACTGGGCAAAGAACACTTAGATTCCAACCGTCGGGCATGCACTCTTCCGCCCATATTTTGCTAAGAAGCTGCTGCATGGGCCTTACCAACCCTCGCCGCCGAACTTGAATAGCTCCGCAGGCAATCCATCAACGCCCACGGACTTGTTGTTTTTCAATCTGGTTATTGCTATTCTAACTTCGTCATAATCGGGCGGGAGGACATATATTCCATCATCATCGATTGCGGGATCGGGTTCTTTATCTCTGCGCGGTGAATTGCTGCCTCCATTTAGGAGAGCAGAGAAGTGTTCCCTCCATAATCTAAGCACTCTCTGGACATCATTTACAAGGTCGCCGTTTTCTTTCCTTCAGGAGTTTGCCCCTGTCTTAAAACCTTCCGTCTGTCGCCGTATTTTTTGGTAAAATTTTCGGGCGTTATTCCTGGTGGCTAGCAGCTCAAGCTCCTCGCACTCATGCCTTTCTGCTTCTGCTTTTTACTTCCTGAAAAGGCGTCTCGCTTCCTTTTTCAACTCACGATAGCGTTCACACACTCCTCTTGTCGCGCTCGCTTTTATCTTCATCGTACCAGTTGTTTTTTTCTTGGCCGGTAACCAATTTTTTCCTCGGCGGTAGTACGAAGTGCTTTGGAGATATGCTCCCACTGCTCCTGTATTCCTTCAGGATGAGTTGTGCTCTCAGATAGCAGGTGTGAGAGTCGAGTTGCGAAATCATTGGCAGTCTGTTGTGATTGAAGCTTTTCGACGTCTAGCTTTCCTTGCGTTTTTTGTTCCTTGGTTTTAGCCGCGTTGAGGCGGGTGCGTATTTTGGCTGCAACGAGATAATGGTCCGAGTAGATGTTAGGTCCTCGGATCGTGCGCACATCTAAAACACTCGGAGCATCATCTTTCATCATCTTTCTGCCGTCCGTCTATCATAACGTGATGGATCTGATTGCCACTATTTCGATCAGGAGATAGCCATGTAGCTTGATGTATCTTTTTATGCATGAACCTCGCACTGGATATGACCATGTTTCGAGCACCGGCAAAGTCCATCAGCCTCACTCCGTTAGGAGAAGTTTCATTGTGTAGGCTGAACTTTCCAACTGTAGGGCCAAAAACACCTTCTTTGCCCACCCTGGCGTTAAAGTCGCCAAGCACGACTTTTATATCATGACGGGGGCAGCGCTCGTACGTGCGTTCTAATTGTTCATAAAAAGTGTCTTTCACCTCATCGTCTTTCTCCTCGGTCGGCGCATGGGCGCAGATGAATGATATTTTAAAAAATTTTGCTTTTATTCGGATAGCGGCGAGACGCTCGTCCACAGGCGTGAACGCCAGCACTTGGCGACAAAATCTCTCTCCCACCACGAATCCGACGCCGAAACTGCGCTTATTCGTATGGCCGCTCCAATATATGTCAAAATTTTTTATCTTCTTTCTTCCTCGCTTCGTCCAACGCATTTCTTGGATGGCGGTGATGTCAGATTTTGCTTTAACGGGGACATCAACCAGCCGGGCATCTGCACCAATCACATTCAGGGAGCGGACGTTCCAGGTGCATGCCCTCAATTCATTGTCCTTCAAACGTTTGCCATGGTCGTCATCAATAGAGGGTGTATTTATCCGAGGCTTGTTGTTATATTTCATGGGGGTATGGTTTTACGTGGCGGGTCCCAAGCCCAGCGCACAACCCGCTAAACGGGGGTGAAAATATTACTTGCACGTTTATATAGCGAGCCACTTGCTCCAAGACAGACGCCCGGTTGCAGCCGCACCTAGAGGTGTACAGACGCTGCCGATTAGATCTCCCCCGGCTAGCCCTTAAACCGATTATGTCAGAGTGGCCTAGCCAGGTTGTCGCCTTCTCACATTATCTCACCGATGAACGGATGTTTAGCGGCTACCCAGAGGATACTTGGCCGCAAGCGACCGGCAGTAGTGAGCTGCTTGAACCGCATGCAAAAGAATCGCTCTGGCCATTCCCAGGTGAATGGCGGTCAGAAACTTTCTTCACTTTCTTGGACTTCTACACACGGCTCCACCCTCCGAAGCAACAATTACCAGCGGTAAAAGCAAAGATGAAGATGTGCCCATACCGCGGATCCCAATGATTCCTACAGATTTGCCATTCAATTTTAAGCTCTTAATGTTTCATGTACGCCTTGCTTTTGCAATTACAATCAACAAAGCACAAGGACAATCGCTTACTGTTGCAGGATTAAATTTAGAGAGTCCGTGCTTTTCCCACGGTCAGCTATATTTTGCTTACTCTAGAGTTGGAACGCCAAGAAAAAGCCAACAATATTGTGTACCCACTTGTATTACAATAAGATACAACAAAAAAATGTTTTAAACGAAAATTTCACCAAATAGGTATACAAAATTCAATTCAATTTACAGAAAAATAAACTAAACTATCAACAAACAAAACAGAAAAAATAACGCAACATTCATTCGATCTCGGGCGTTATAACGTACGCCGGGTCAAGCTAGTCTGAATATAAATAGGAGGAGTTTTTTGTATTTTGTTTCAGAGATATGTCAGCGCTTGCTTCACTTTCAAAGCGTTTTGCTATAATTTGGGGGATATTAGGGAACATTTTTGAGAGTTTTCGGTATAACGTATTAGATCTGACTGTACGAGCAAGGATATTTTTACTTGCTATTGAATTGCAAAAAAATGGTACGAAAAATTGCGGGGGTGTATACGCGACAATATTATATTCCAAAAAAATGACGAGACGTCCGAACAAACTTAATGTGAGCGACAAAGTTATAATAACTTATTTAGGCGACTGCAAATATGTACAAAACATGAAAGGTAAGGAAGAGAGTGAGTGCGCTTCCCAAGGCAGTCGGTTCTATGTACCGGAGCGACTCGGGATTTTTCCCGACCAAGGACTGTCATTTCAGTGTAACCCCATTTAATTTCTTTCGTCCCTCCCACAAATTGTCATCCTCCCAGCAGCTCCTTGCAGCGGGACTGCTCCATATTCTCTTGCTCCGGGAAGGTATCGAATCCAATCCGGGTCCGTCCCCTGACCCCGGTCCTGAGAAATGGTTTTGCTGCATCTGCCGGAAAAGAATCTTTTTAGGACGGTCATACTCTGTTCAGTGTGTCTCGTGTAAGAGATGGTTGCATCGGACAGGTTGTTCTGGGCTTGACCCCAAAACCCGACGTCCACGTAACTTTTATAAATCTTTTGTGGCTCCTTGCTTTTCACGCCCAAGGGCGTCTCGTAGTCTACGCCTAAGCGCCCCCCCCCTCCCCCCCCCCCCCCCCCCCCCCCACACTACCTGCCAGCAGCCACGCTGCTCAGCAAGCCACAACAAGTATCCGCTGCTGCTCGCGCCGCACGGCGACAACAACTCAAACAGCTGCTACCAGTCATAACTACTATCTTCGTAGTAGAGTCGGTAGCAATGCTGAGCATCAGCCCCTGCCCCCGTCTCTTCCCCCCTTTTTTCGGCAGCAATCGTGTAGGTCAGGGAAACATACTCTTAGTCCCTACCTCCGTTTGCACCGTTTGCCAGCACAGAACATATATGTTTGCGATATCCGCCCAATGCAGCTCCTGCTTTGGGTGGTGCCACTTTCCTAGATGTTCTGGTATCCGCGACGGCAACCCCCGACGGGTTTCATCGCGCCATGTTACCAGGTCGCAAACCCAAAGCATCCGGGTACCCCAATGCTTGCCCAAGGACGCCCAGTCCCAGGGCCACAACAGCAATTGCGTCCTAGCCTTCCTCAACCCAGGCGTAGTCACCCGTCACTTACCCCCAGAGTGGCGACGCCCCCCCTATGCACTTCAGAATTCTGCAGTTAAACTGTAATGGACTAACTGGGAAGATTACGGAGATAGTCGATTTCATGAAGCGGCATAACATCCGCATTGCTGCGATTCAAGAGACTAAACTCACAGCGAGATCTACATTGCAGACCTGCTCTGGGTATAATGTCCACAGAAAAGATCGCGAGAGCGGAAATGGAGGCGGCCTCGCGTTTATCATACACCGCTCTGTGCAATATTATATATTTGATCCCGGCATCGACCGCAGGGACAATGTCTTAGAACGTCAAGGCCTATCTGTCCGGTCAGGCGATGCAAACCTGGAAATCATCAACATCTACATCCCTCCTGCCACCTGTTGCCCCAGTGGATACCGCCCTAATATCAGCGCCTTAATCACTGGCAACAATCGCATTATCTTAGGCGATTTCAATGCCCATCGCGATCTATGGCATTCAAATTTGCGGGCGGACAGTAGGCGTGAGATGTTGGCGGATCAAATAGAAGAAACGACGTTCTGCACAATAAACGGAGACGCCCCCACACGTATGGTAGGAAGCTGTCACAGTTCGCCAGATATCTCAATCGTGAGCGCAGAACTCGTAAACTGCGTACAGTACGTACATATACCGAACAGCCATATGCACGTATAGATGCATCGCAAAATCCACAAATTTGTGTAATTTTTGTATTGGGTTGCAAGCAGTAGCGAGGAACGGTGAGTGACGGGATTGAGTTTAACGATTCCAGGCAGCTAGTCCAAGCCTGATGGACATGCTGAGGTACCGACTCATCCCAGTCGAGCTTTAATGGCCAAATCCTGCAAGATTATTTTAGCTGTAATAACCAGCGGTGATAACAATCCAAGTGGATCAAATAAAGAAGATGCAATAGACAATATGCTCCGCTTCGTCAGAGTATTGTTTTCCTTTTTGGGCTGGAATGAAAACGAGGACGTATCGGTTCGCTGATGCCATGTTACTCTTAATGTACTGGTTACAAAATCGTCGGTTATATTAAGCCCTTATGAGGCTGAACCTTCCATGAAGTCGGGATGATTTGAATGCCATTTTGCTAATGGAAATTGTCCACGTTGTAGTAATGCGATTACTTGGGATTTAAATATATGTAAATCGTCTGCATCGTCTGCGCCACATAAAAAGTCGTCGACATAAAATGATGATTTTACGCCGAAGAGTCGATTGAAAGCTCATCAATGCATTGATCTGTCAAGTAGTGTAGGCTACGTATTGCGAGAAACGGGGCTGAGGCTGTGCCGTATGTGACCGTATTGAGCTGATACGTCTGAAGATCTAGGTCAGGAGAAGCTCGCCATAGAATGTATTGATACAATCATTTTTATGCATTGCTATGTACTTGTCTGTATATTTTTGTAACATTTGCGGTGATAGCGTAACGATATAAGCGGAAACGAAGTAATGGAATATATAGGTCATGTTGGAATGTTGGCCCTACCAATAAAATGTCGTTGAATTATGTTTGTGATGATGTGCGGCAGGACGCGTCAAATACAACTCGAAGCTTCGTAGAGGTGATGCTGGGTTTAAGCACGCAATGATGTAGTATGTAGTGATGTGGCTCATCAACCCTGTGCTATTCTACGACAGACATATGACCAAGATTTTCGTATTCTTCCATGAAAGCCAAGTATTGCGAATGACGAGCGATATCGAAAGAATCTCCGAGGCAACTGGGATCTGATTTGAAGGGTAAAGTAACGACAACGCGACCAGTACTATCTTGATATGTAGTTTTTACGAAGTGATCCTCGCAAATACGGTGATCTGGCTGAATCAGTTTTGATGGTATGTGGACGGTTTCCAACTTCCAAAGGCGTTGTAGGCTCTCGTCTATCGAACCTTCACTTGACATCATGCAAGATCGTGTCGCCACATCACACTCACCACGGTATCTACCGGATATGACCCACCCTAATAACGTTTTCTGAAGTGTAGGTAGATTTAGACCAAGGCGAATTTGGCCTACAGTGAGCACTTCGAAGAATGGCTCTGCTACAAGTAACAGATCGATTCGACCTGGTTTTGAAGGAAGTATCGTCTGCCAATTTCGTGTTTGCAGGTGAATTCCATGCAGAGGTATCGATTTCCGTATCAGGTTGGTACGCTATATGCGAAGTGATTCCGAACTGAGGTGACAGCTGAAAAGCCGACGTGTGCGATATTACAGTTGTAGTGGTACGAGACCTAAGAGTGGTAAGTGATTCACCGATACTGCGAATTCCGACGTTATGCTTTTCGCGACGAAGACGTAGTTTTTGTGAAAATTCGTCGATAATGAAGTTGACCTGCGAACAAGAGTCAAGTAGAACTCTTCCCAGTTTGTATGCCCCAGTGGCGGCTTTGACTAGAACCATAGCTGTAGCCAGAATACAGCTTGCTGATTGCACGACTGGGAATTGCTAGATGAATTCGGTTTGAACGAAGGGGTTTGGCATGAAGTTCGGGGAGCTTGTAAGGCATTTTGCAAATACTGGCATTTGAGACGTACCTGAGGCCTGCGAAGTTTGTGGAAAAGGGGAGTGAAAAATTGCAGCGCTCAGGTGGTAGCGCTGTTATTATTTGCGTGCGCGTTTTCTGTTTGAAAAGCGTGCACGATTTGCATTGGAAAATACATTTATTAATAAGAGGCTTTAGTTTTAATACGTAGTACTCTTGTCTCACCATTTGGGGCATTAACCGTATTTCTGCATGAAGCAGCAGGCGGTGTAAAAACTAGATACGACTGGCTTTCAATCCGGAGGAAGGATTACTGGATGCTTCTCTTTGTGTCGTAATGTAGAATGTTATAACCTGCTGTCGATGCGTAATAGTCCGTCTCCATCGAGAGTGGGGTTAAGGACCAGAAGGAAACTCTTTTTGTGGATTGGCATTTGGTTTTGTAGAGCGTTCTTTTCCGCACCGAAATGGCGATATTCTGCCATTGTCACAAGCAGCGTTTTCGCATGTTGCAACTCTTTGTGGGTCAAATGCACCACATACCTCTAAGCGGGGTAAACTTACAGTTTTTATGGGGGCAATTTTGCCTTTCGCAACCAAAAGAGAAGAATGGTTGCCCACATGTGTGCGGATGGAAATCTCTGCGCAATATTTTTTTTCCGAAGCATCACAGAACCCGTGGATTGGGGTATCTTGCCCTGAAACGACATTAACCCATCGAGAGATTTCGATGTGGCAAATGGCTGACAGATTTTCTGCGTAATGTTGCCATTTTCATAATGCTTCGGGCTTGGCGCTTTCATCCCAATCGCTGCCACAATTCTTGGAGAAGCATCTTGGCTTCGATCATAACTGCCGACAGCCATCCTGCCGGGTCAAAAAGTTTTGCAGAAGAAAAAATTTGTCGCTTTGTGACGACGCGCTTAGGTCTGTTCCGGCAGAAAGGTGTATGAAAATGTATCTGTGAGCGCATTCCATCAAATGCCAAGAGTTTTCAAGAAGTTGAAGTCTAGAAAATCCTCCTTCGGAAACTGTTCTAACATGGCCCTGTGATTAGCCGTTAGTTCCTTTATTATGAAACCGGCTGATTTTAGGGCTTTTATCACTTGAACGAGTAACTCAGTGGAGTTATCGATAGTGTGATTTCCTGATAGGATGTCGTCCACATACCCTTGCATCTTGAGAACTGTTGCAGCGGAAGGGGAATGTCGTTTTCGTGTCATCCGATAGTTGATGCAACGTACGAATAGCGAGATATGGTGCACAATTGACGCCGAATTTAGATTGAAATCGCTAACGACGGAGTTGGACGATTTGTGAAACAGGATTCGTTGAAAATCTTTATGGTGCACAATTGACGCCGATACACGCTCGATCCTCGAGGGATATCTGTAGAGGTTGTGGAATTTCCTCCTCTTCCCAAAATTTTCTCAATTGAAAACTGGGTATCTCGTTTGACATTTCCTTGACTTGTGTTGAGAATGACACCACATTTTCAGTTATTGGACCACTGGGAATCCAACCAAAAATGGTTTGTTGCGCAAGTATGCTGCCACACACCTTTTTTATACCTTGCCAGAGATTTCGAGCTTTGAATGTTCGAATGTTAGTTTCAACCGTTGTTGAACTTTCGAGGAAATGAAAGTTCTTTCCGAGTCCCTCAGTCGAAATGATTCACCTTCGTGTTCGACTGCGACCATAGCATTAGGAAGGAGAATTTGGTTATCATTGGCTGCATGCCATGATTGAACCGGTGCGTGTTTTGAATAACACGGTAGCTCGCTAGAATCGGAGCTATTCTGCGTTTGTCGAACGGGAGATGTCGACTCTGCAGTTGTGTGGGGCTTGTGGTTTCGCATGCAACAGTGTGTGATGCCGTTGATGGCCTTGAGATCGAATCGAACCTTGAATCCTTTATCAATAGATCGATAAAACAAAAACAAATCTTAATAAACCAAGAGCACTTGGAATTGTCAAACAAAGTAATTGACAATAAACAAATCAAGCATTATCAGTGATTTGCAACAGATGCCGCAACGCTGATTAAATATGGTTGGTAAAGACAAACCACCGCTGTATAGCTAAATGGTTAGCGCAGCGTGCCTAAAGCGTACTTATGATGAATGCTTAGCACCCTTCGAAATGGATCTATCTGCGCAGCTATGGCAGGTTGTCTGAAAAATTGTCTACTTACTATTCAAAAAAACAAAATACAATTTTTCAATTATAGACAAATTAACAAAACAAAAAACCAATAATTATCAATAGAAATAAAATTATTGTGCTGGCCTTTAGCTCGAATCGAACCTTGAATCCTTTATCAATAGGCCGATAAAAAAAAAAACAAAAAAATACCGGTTGGACAATTCAAAGGTTGTGAACTATTTGAACCCCTCAGATAACTGAAACTCCCTTGACATACCTGAATATGGCTTCAACATCCCCTATCATATCGTATTTAAAGATGTTGACGATAAGTTCGAATCGGATATAAAGCAAAACTCAAAATCATTTTGGAGATATGTCAATTCCAGAAAATCGTGTTCGAGTATACCTTCTGTTATCTATCTCAATGGGACTATTGATGCTGTTAATCTCTTTGCTCATTTCTTCAAGTCAAACTTCGAAGCTGACACTGAATTTAATCAGGTGTGTTGCACGAACATAAATTCCCCAATACATTTTAGATCGCTATCCCTAACGCCCGCTGATATAGAAGAAGGTATCCGACAAATGAAGACGTCTACTAAAACCAATGTAGATGGGTTGTCTTCATACCTACTAAAAAAATGTTCTGCCCTTGCTTCCCCATTGTTGGTTCTGTGCAATAAATCACTTGAACGAGGAGTGTAACTGATGCCGGGAATGTCAGCTCCATCACTCCAGTGTTTAAAAGTGGTAATAAGAACAATACTTCCAGTTGAGGGGATGTGTGGAATAACGGTATAACTCAAAAATCAACCTTTTGAGAAAAGTGAAAAAAAAAACAATACAGGTAAAAATAAATGTATAATAATCCTACTTGGTAAGATTTTAGATAGTATGATTCTTTGATAAGAAAAAGTAATATATTTTATATATATATAATTTTATTAGAAAATGGATGATTTCTCTTTTTCAGTTCTTTCTGGTCTACGACATTGAATATACTTTTTCATACCATTTCGATGCTTCGCTACTGCAAAATTTTATTAGAGATCTCAAATTTTCTACTTTTTTCAGATGTCAAACCCGCAGGAATAATTTCACCAAGATTCTTTTCTGTTGAAATATGATACATAAAATTGCAACCCTAAATATGTAACAATGCGTATGTCAGATAATCTCACACTTTTATTGTATTTGACATTTGGAGTCTCTTATTAAACGTTGAACAGTACACTCGTGCTTTCTTATTGATCTTTGGGAAAAGCCTCAACATAACTTTTAACAGGTTATGGGCCCAGTACGCGCATGTTCAATTGTACAAATTTAAGGTTCATGCCTTAGGAGGGTCTGACAAAGACTTGAAATAAAGGAAGATGAAAGCAAAGCGGAAGAAACCCGTCCGTGTCTGGGGAGCCATCCCACCCCACCTGTTCGCTAGCGGCGAACAGCCTTGAACTCCACTTCAGCTGCTTAATCCGAGTGGAGTTCCCTTGCCAAACACTCGTCTGTCTGCCAGAAGGTCGGTCTAATTCCCCAGTCAGTCCGTCATTTCTGTTCAACAACCCCCATTTGGCCAACCCCTTCTCCTGCGGGCAACACCCACACTAACACTAAAGGGATAACTACTCCATATTCATCCTGTTGAATACTTTCACTAGATCATGAAAAATACAAAGTAATAAATTGAGTTGTACTGGCTTAAACTACTTTATTACTATATTTGTAAACTTTCGGCTCGAATCTAACATTTAGTAATCATAATTATTTGTTTTTTTTTTTTTTGGATTAATAGAGTACGGAGCGATTATCAGAATTCAACCATAAAATATTCAAACTAAAAATTCAAACTTAATACTATGTACTTCATGCCATCAGTACAGGTACATTCAATTGATTCAATAATTAGGTATAATTAATTCAAATAATCAAAAAAAGAACGATAATAGAAAAACCAAAAAACAACGCTTTGAATGAGACGCTATTGGGTATATATCTGCGCGCCTACTCCCAGTTCTCTACGCTGGGTATCTAACAAAAACTGTCACACTGCTGAGTGTAAATTAATTTACGTATAAGCGCGTGTTAATGGTATTGGTAAAAACTAGTTATTCGACATATCTAGGCACATACATACTTTGGGCATGCTGTTGAGACTCACCTCGCTTGTCACTCTCTAATGGTACCATCAGAAAGCTAGCTGCAAAGAAAAGAGAAGTCAAAACGACAACCCTACCTACATATAGTCGCTCCGGCGAAATGAGACTGCAGTAAATTCTTGCAGTGTTAATTTATTAATTATTATTATTTCCGCTTACGCAAGCGGGTGTGTAGAACTGCATAAGACGCGGCTGCACCGACAAGTATACTAAACAATGGGAAAACCGTGTAATATACCGATATATAGCGTCCCAGGGAGGCCCGGATGGTCATGTAGACATAATAAGGGCAGTGAGTGTGTAACTATCTTTTTTTTTTTTATTTTTTTTGTTTATTAAACATTTTCTTAATGTATAATTTAAATAAATTACAATATTGAAAGAGCACATTCTATTACTATATAGCATAAGAAAAGTACATGGCATTTTTTATATTAAATCTTAAAATAGTATTAAATGCCAGTTCACATAGTAGAATTCTTTTTCAGTGTGGGGTGTATAGTTTTAATAATATTATAGAATAAACTCATAATAATTCAGACTAGTATCACCTGTGGTCGAAATTCGACCAACGTGTATTTTTTTCAACTCAGTCTATGCATCAAGTGTTGGAAATATAGCAAACTGGTCTAAGTTACTTAACTTTTTCTTTAAAATTTTGAATTTGATCTAAGACCCTGTACTTTTTGAATGTATTTTCTTAAATTTTCTACAAACTTTTCACGTGTAATTATAACGTTTTGATATGGAGCTCCTTAAACAAAAATATAAAAATTATGTAAAATCAAATGAAGTTGACATAGAATTATGGTGAAATTACTTGAAATTGAATTGAAAAATAGGGTTTTCCACACCACCCGGAAGTTCCCCGTTGGCGCGCTACCGCAGTTAGTTTTGGGAGCTCGGTTCCTCAGTAGGCCTATATAACCCATAGACATATATCGCCCATTTACTTCAATAGTGTCATAATTCAAAAAACACGAACTTTTAGTTAAAAACGAAGAAATTTGCTAAAGGAATTTAGCCTATTTCACGCCACCCGTTTAATTTTGTATAAATACATATATAATATGTAAGTGTGAAACGAAACAAAAATTTCGAGAAGAATAGAGGATGCCTTCATAAAAAATAAAATAAAAATATAAAAAAATTATGTAATGAGAAAGAAAGCAGAGTTTACTAAAAAATGTTTAATTAAAGAAAAAAATAAAGTACTTAAATTGCGAAAAAATTAAGTGAAGTGAACAAACATTTCCATATAAAAACGCAATAAGTGCACTTAGACTTTTTCCGGGGTTTGATGTGATCATTGTGGAAATATGAAGATTTTAATGTTCGGATATTTAATGTTGGGATTCCCATTGAGATCTATGTACGTAATTAATTTGTATTAAATTTGTAAACATTCCATTTCATGAATATATGTATATGACCATATCTACCATAAAATATCGTCTGTGAAAATATACTAAGATATAACAAAGCAGAATAAATTAGAAAGAAAAGAAAAACAAAGAAAAACATTAAAGTTATTCACGTAAACATATTTAATAAAATAAAATTGATTTCATAACTTTAAACGACATAAAAAAATTAGGGTTATGGGATCTAAGCATCCGATTAATGGATATATAATCCAACAAAGTTAGCCTAATAATAAATATAGTGGGTAATATACTGACTATGCACGCTATGATGCCTGTTGCCGTTTTGACCTAAAATCAAAGACGTTTTTGGGACGTTTTTTTGTTTCGTTTAATATACAACGTGAAATTTTCCGATTCAGTCAAGTTGCAGTTAAATAATAGTAAACCAATTTGAAATAAGAGAATATATAATAAAATAAAATAAGAACTAAAATAAATTAGCATAAAAGGCAATATAAAAAACTTAATGTTATATTTTTGTAACTTTTTTTTTTCGTTCAGTATAAGACGTACTTTATCTAAAATGAGGATTAAATCTGCAAATGCAAAAACATTTTCGGGCAAATTTGCCATTAATTGTTATAAAAAAATTAGTTAGTTTCAACTAAAGTTAACTCATTATTTGTGATTTCATGTTTTTTTGAAAACAACTAAAATAAAAAACAAAGAATATGTTAAATAAAGACTTATGTATTTACGTTTAAGTGAAATTTGCCACAAAAAATTGGCCGGTCAAAAATTAATTCTATTTGAGATTTTTTGGTACGCTACAAATTATTTTGGAACAATTTTTTAGGATTTTGGTAGAGACTATTATAGGTAAGCGGCTACAATGGGGAACCATGTTTGTATGTAGGTGAAACATTTGTGCTTTCGAATTTAGCGAGTATACACAAAATTTGAAATTCACATTAGAAAACTTAGACAATTGTTCCCAAAGACGGCGCGCTTGTGCATAAAGGTTTAGGTCTTTGAAATTCGCATTAGAAAACTTAGATAATTGTTCCCAAAGATGGCGCGCTTGTGCACGAAAATGACTTACGATATTTGTATGAATTGTTCGAATTTACAAAAAACTTTTTCTATTAATTATAAACAAATAGAGTAATATTTGTTAACAAAAATATGCCTATGCACTGCGGCTGATCAATACGAATCGATTCATAAACCTTTTATATGATTTTACGTATGCTAAGTATGCGAAACAGCCTGTCAATTGATTGTATGGAAATTTTGTTAGCGTATTAATATATAGATAGTGGGTAATATACTGACTATGCACGCTATGATGCCGGTTGCCGTTTTGACCTAAAATCAAAGACGTTTTTGGGACGTTTTTTTGTTTCGTTTAATATACAACGAGAAATTTTCCGATTCAGTCAAGTTGCAGTTAAATAATAATAAACCAATTTGAAATAAGAGAATATATAATAAAATAAAATAAGAACTAAAATAAATTAGCATAAAAGGCAATATAAAAAATTTAATGTTATATTTTTGTAACTTTTTTTTTTCGTTCAGTATAAGACGTACTTTATCTAAAATGAGGATTAAATCTGCAAATGCAAAAACATTTTCGGGCAAATTTGTCATCAATTGTTATAAAAAAATTAGTTAACTCATTATTTGTGATTTCATGTTTTTTTGAAAACAACTAAAATAAAAACAAAGAATCTGTTAAATAAAGACTTATGTATTTACGTTTAAGTGAAATTTGCCACAAAAAATGGGCCGGTCAAAAATTAATTCTATTTGAGATTTTTTGGTACGCTACAAATTATTTTGGAACAATTTTTTAGGATTTTGGTAGAGACTATTATAGGTAAGCGGCTACAATGGGGAACCATATTTGTATGTAGGTGAAACATTTGTGCTTTCAAATTTAGCGAGTATACATAAAATTTGAAATTCACATTAGAAAACTTAGACAATTGTTCCCAAAGACGGCGCGCTTGTGCATAAAGGTTTAGGTCTTTGAAATTCGCATTAGAAAACTTAGATAATTGTTCCCAAAGATGGCGCGCTTGTGCACGAAAATGACTTACGATATTTGTATGAATTGTTCGAATTTACAAAAAACTTTTTCTATTAATTATAAACAAATAGAGTAATATTTGTTAACAAAAATATGCCTATGCACTGCGGCTGATCAATACGAATCGATTCATAAACCTTTGATATGATTTTACGTATGCTAAGTATGCGAAACAATTGATTGTATGGAAATTTTGTTAGCGTATTAATATATAGATAGTGGGTAATATACTGGCTATACACGCTATGATGCCGGTTGCCGTTTTGACCTAAAATCAAAGACGTTTTTGGGACGTTTTTTTGTTTCGTTAATATACAACGTGAAATTTTCCGATTCAGTCAAGTTGCAGTTAAATAATAATAAACCAATTTGAAATAAGATAATATATAATAAAATAAAATAAGAACTAAAATAAATTAGCATAAAAGGCAATATAAAAAATTTAATGTTATATTTTTGTAACTTTTTTATCGTTCAGTATAAGACGTACTTTATCTAAAATGAGGATTAAATCTGCAAATGAAAAAACATTTTCGGGCAAATTTGCCATTAATTGTTATAAAAAAGTTAGTTAGTTTCACTAAAGTTAACTCATTATTTGTGATTTCATGTTTTTTTGAAATCAACTAAAATAAAAAACAAAGAATCTGTTAAATAAGGACTTATGTATTTACGTTTAAGTGAAATTTGCCACAAAAAATGGGCCGGTCAAAAATTAATTCTGTTTAAGATTTTTTGGTACGCTACAAATTTTTTTTGGAACAATTTTTTAGGATTTTGGTAGAGACTATTATAGGTAAGCTGCAACAATGGGTAACCATACAATTTTTTAGGATTTTGGTTCTACCAAACTATTATAGGTAAGCGGCTACAATGGGGAACCATATTTGTATGTAGGTGAAACATTTGTGCTTTCGAATTTAGCGAGTATACATAAAATTTGAAATTCACATTAAAAAACTTAGACAATTGTTCCCAAAGACGGCGCGCTTGTGCATAAAGGTTTAGGTCTTTAAAATTCGCATTAGAAAACTTAGATAATTGTTCCCAAAGATGGCGCGCTCGTGCACGAAAATGATTAACGATATTTGTATGAATTGTTCGAATTTACAAAAAAAATTTTCTATTAATTATAAACAAATAGAGTAATATTTGTTAACAAAAATAGGCCTATGCACTGCGGCTGAGCAATACGAATCGATTCATATAACTTTAATATGATTTTACGTATGCTAAGTATGCAAAACAGCCTGTCAATTGATTGTATGGACATTTTGTTAGCGTATTAATAGCCGTGTTTTTTAACACGCGTATATCCGTTTACGCTTAAACTTTATATTGACTGCTAAGGGACAAACTATAAATACACCTCTGAAATTGCTGCGCATAAATTTTGTCCTACTAAATTTCAATACGCATTATACTCAGATGTAACTGAAATATGTGTCTTTGTTTCACCCTCTACACTAATTCTATGTATTCTATGTGTGTCCACAATTCATCGCAACTGATGCAGCTATATGTTATACCCTATGGCCATCAGAGCGTTGCGTCTCCGCTTTTCGCTACACCCTGTTGCTGTAGCTAGTTGTTTAACCACAGCCGCTAGATGGGTTTCCTAAGCATTATCTAAGCAAAGATACGCGTTTTTTTACACGCGCAAACGAAACGTATACGCGCGTGTTAAAAAACACGGCTAATATATAGATAGTGGGTAATATACTGACTATGCACGCTATGATGCCGGTTGCCGTTTTGACCTAAAATCAAAGACGTTTTTGGGACGTTTTTTTGTTTCGTTTAATATACAACGTGAAATTTTCCGATTCAGTCAAGTTGCAGTTAAATAATAATAAACCAATTTGAAATAAGAGAATAAATAATAAAATAAAATAAGAACTAAAATAAATTAGCATAAAAGGCAATATAAAAAATTTAATGTTATGTTTTTGTAACTTTTTTTTTCGTTCAGTATAAGACGTACTTTATCTAAAATGAGGATTAAATCTGCAAATGCAAAAACATTTTCGGGCAAATTTGCCATTAATTGTTATAAAAAAATTAATTAGTTTCAACTAAAGTTAACTCATTATTTGTGATTTCATGTTTTTTTGAAAACAACTAAAATAAAAAACAAAGAATCTGTTAAATAAAGACTTATGTATTTACGTTTAAGTGAAATTTGCCACAAAGGATGGGCCGGTCAAAAATTAATTCTATTTGAGATTTTTTGGTACGCTACAAATTATTTTGGAACAATTTTTTAGGATTTTGGTAGAGACTATTATAGGTAAGCGGCTACAATGGGGAACCATATTTGTATGTAGGTGAAACATTTGTGCTTTCGAATTTAGCGAGTATACATTAAATTTGAAATTCACATTAGAAAAGTTAGACAATTGTTCCCAAAGACGGCGCGCTTGTGCATAAAGGTTTAGGTCTTTGAAATTCGCATTAAAAAACTTAGATAATTGTTCCCAAAGATGGCGCGCTTGTGCACGAAAATGACTTACGATATTTGTATGAATTGTTCGAATTTACAAAAAACTTTTTCTATTAATTATAAACAAATAGAGTAATATTTGTTAACAACAATAGGCCTATGCATTGCAGCTGATCAATACGAATCGATTCATATAACTTTTATATGATTTTACGTATGCTAAGTATGCGAAACAGCCTGTCAATTGATTGTATGGAAATTTTGTTGGCGTATTAATATATAGATAGTGGGTAATATACTGACTATGCACCCTATGATGCCGGTTGCCGTTTTGACCTAAAATCAAAGACGTTTTTGGGACGTTTTTTTGTTTCGTTTAATATACAACGTGAAATTTTCCGATTCAGTCAAGTTGCAGTTAAATAATAATAAACCAATTTGAAATAAGAGAATATATAATAAAATAAAGTAAGAACTAAAATAAATTAGCATAAAAGGCAATATAAAAAATGTAATGTTATATTTTTGTAACTTTTTTTTTCGTTCAGTATAAGACGTACTTTATCTAAAATGAGGATTAAATCTGCAAATGCAAAAACATTTTCGGGCAAATTTGTCATCAATTGTTATAAAAAAATTAGTTATTTCATTATTTGTGATTTCATGTTTTTTTGAAAACAACTAAAATAAAAACAAAGAATCTGTTAAATAAAGACTAATGTATTTACGTTTAAGTGAAATTTGCCACAAAAAATGGGCCGGTGTAAAATTAATTCTATTTGAGATTTTTTGGCACGCTACAAATTATTTTGGAACAATTTTTTAGGATTTTGGTAGAGACTATTATAGGTAAGCGGCTACAATGGGGAACCATATTTGTATGTAGGTGAAACATTTGTGCTTTCGAATTTAGCGAGTATACATAAAATTTGAAATTCACATTAGAAAACTTAGACAATTGTTCCCAAAGGCGGCGCGCTTGTGCATAAAGGTTTAGGTCTTTGAAATTCGCATTAGAAAACTTAGATAATTGTTCCCAAAGATGGCGCGCTTGTGCAAAAAATGACTTACGATATTTGTATGAATTGTTCGAATTTACAAAAAACTTTTTCTATTAATTATAAACAAATAGAGTAATATTTGTTAACAAAAATATGCCTATGCACTGCGGCTGATCAATACGAATCAATTCATAAACCTTTTATATGATTTTAAGTATGCTAAGTATGCGAAACAGCCTGTCAATTGATTGTATGGAAATTTTGTTAGCGTATTAATATATAGATAATTAGTTAGTTAAGATTACGATAGAGAAACAATTGATAATTCGTTAATTAGTTAAGGTTCCGATAGAGAAACAGTTGATATAGTTACAAAAGTTAGATATGGCTTACAACAACGTCCTCAGCAAGGCTTCTAGATCGTAGTGGCTAAAACTAATCAGATACATTTTTATTTTCTTTTGAAATAGGTTAATATTTCTTATAATCTGTACAGAAGCAGGGAGAGAGTTGAACATTTTGCACGACGTGTATGTATAAAAACTTCTGAAGTGAGATGTCCTAGCATGCGGGATTTGTACCGATGGAAGCAGATTGCTCCTAAGGTTGTAGACTTCAGAAGCATAACTTTCTAAGTACCCGGATCTAATAAAGAACGTTTTTAGGACTTTAAATAAATATAGATGACGACATGGTAGTATATCTAGTCTCCTAAAGGATATCATAGCGTGAGACCTGTAGTTTGCGCCACATAAGCGTCTTATAATTCCCTTTTGGAGTGTTACAATTGGTGACAACTTACCAGCCGAGGCGCCACCCCAGCAGGTGATCCCATATTGAAGTTTCGATTGGACTAGACCATAGTAAACAGCTTTTAGAGTGGACATAGTGCAACACTTTTTGAGACGATAGAAATGACGGGTAGTGTACAGAAAGTAATGTTTTAGTTTCTGAATGTGTGCAGACAAATTTAAATGATTATCGATTATAATACCTGGGTATTTGAAATTTGCAACAACATCAATCGTGAAGCAGTTATCACTGCATTTAACGTTGGTTGCGAATGAACTTTTCGTGGCATTCAAAGTGCACGCCATATGATGCATGTTAAAACGTGCGCATTCTGCTGAATGAAAAAAAGATCACAAGCTTCAAATTCTTTGGGGGGCAAGGCTAAAATACATCAACTTCGTTTTATTACTAACTAGTAGCTTGTGTAAAGCAAACCACGTCCTCAGTATATGTACATAGTGGCTAATATCACATATTAGTTCGAAGTAACTCGTTGTACTATACGCAATGGCAAGATCATCTGCAAAGGCAGTCGTTTTGCCCTTCAATGGAATTGAAAAAATTGAATTAATATAAATGAGGAACAGTAGCGGGCCAAGGACAGAGCCTTGGGGTACGCCCAGATTAACTTCCTGCAGGCTACTGTAGTAACTACCCACTTTAACTTTTTGAATTCTATTAGAAAGATAAGATGTAAACCATTTGTACATAAAGCCACGAAAACCTGCACGATGTATTTTTTCCAGAAGTATATTCCTGTCTACCATATCAAAAGCTTTTGTTATGTCGACAAGTAAACCAGCACAGTTACTTTCACACATACCTCTAAGCGGGGTAAACTTACAGTTTTTATGGGGGCAATTTTGCCTTTCGCAACCAAAAGAGAAGAATGGTTGCCCACATGTGTGCGGATGGAAATCTCTGCGCAATATTCTTTTTCCGAAGCATCACAGAACCCGTGGATTGGGGTATCTTGCCCTGAAACGACATTAACCCATCGAGGGATTTCGATGTGGCAAATGGCTGGCAGATTTTCTGCGTAATGTTGCCATTTTCATAATGCTTCGGGCTTGGCGCTTTCATCCCAATCGCTGCCACAATTCTTCGAGAAGCATCTTGGCTTCGATCATAACTGGCGACAGCCATCCTGCCGGGTCAAAAAGTTTTGCAGAAGAAAAAATGTGTCGCTTTGTGACGACCGCATTTAGGTCTGTTCATACAGAAAGGTGTATGAAAATTTATCTGTGGGCGCATTCCATCAAATGCCAAGAGTTTTCAAGAAGTTGAAGTCTAGAAAATCATCCTTCGGAAACTATTCTAACATGGCCCTGTGATTAGCCGTTAGTTTCTTTAATATGAAACCGGCTGATTTTAGGGCTTTTATCACTTGAACGAGTAACTCAGTGGAGTTATCGATAGTGTGATTTCCTGATAGGATGTCGTCCACATACCCTTGCGTCTTGAGAACTGTTGCAGCGGAAGGGGAATGTCGTTTTCGTGTCATCCGATAGTTGATGCAACGTACGAATAGCGAGATATGGTGCACAATTGACGCCGAATTTAGATTGAAATCGCTAACGACGGAGTTGGACGATTTGTGAAATAGGATTCGCTGAAAATCTTTATGGTGCACAATTGACGCCGATACACGCTTGATCCTCGAGGGATATCTGTAGAGGTTGTGGAATTTCCTCCTCTTCCCAAAATTTTCTCAATTGAAAACTGGGTATCTCGTTTGACATTTCCTTGACTTGTGTTGAAAATGACACCACATTGTCAGTTATTGGACCACTGAGAATCCAACCAAAAATGGTTTGTTGCGCAAGTATGCTGCCACACACCTTTTTTATACCTTGCCAGAGATTTCGAGCTTTGAATGTTCGAATGGTAGTTTCAACCGTTGTTGAACTTTCGAGGAAATGAAACTTCTTTCTGAGTCCCTCAGTCGAAATGATTCACCTTCGTGTTCGACTGCGAACATAGCATTAGGAAAGAGAATTTGCTTATGATTAGCTGCATGCCATGATTGAACCAGTGCGTGTTTTGAATAACACGGTAGCTCGCTAGAATCGGAGCTATTCTGCGTTTGTCGAACGGGAGATGTCGACTCTGCAGTTGTTTGGGGCTTGTGGTTTTGCATGCAACAGTGTGTGATGCCGTTGATGGCCTTGAGATCGAATCGAACCTTGAATCCTTTATCAATAGATCGATAAAACAAAAACAAATCTTAATAAACCAAGAGCACTTGGAATTGTCAAACAAAGTAATTGACAATAAACAAATCAAGCATTATCAGTGATTTGCAACAGATGCCGCAACGCTGATTAAATATGGTTGGTAAAGAGGAATAGAAGTAGGAATTTATCAGTCAAACAAACCACCGCTGTATAGCTAAATGGTTAGCGCAGCGTGCCTAAAGCGTACTTATGATGAATGCTTAGCACCCTTCGAAATGGATCTATCTGCGCAGCTATGGCAGGTTGTCTGAAAAATTGTTCGAGTATACCTTCTGTTATCTATCTCAATGGGACTATTGATGCTGTTAATCTCTTTGCTCATTTCTTCAAGTCAAACTTCGAAGCTGACACTGAATTTAATCAGGTGTGTTGCACGAACATAAATTCCCCAATACATTTTAGATCGCTATCCCTAACGCCCGCTGATATAGAAGAAGGTATCCGACAACTGAAGACGTCTACTAAAACCGATGTAGATGGGTTGTCTTCATACCTACTAAAAAAATGTTCTGCCCTTGCTTCCCCATTGTTGGTTCTGTACAATAAATCACTTGAACGAGGAGTGTTAACTGATGCCTGGAATGTCAGCTCCATCACTCCAGTGTTTAAAAGTGGTAATAAGAACAATACTTCCAATTGAGGGGATGTGTGGAATAACGGTATAACTCAAAAATCAACCTTTTGAGAAAAGTGAAAAAAACTTAACAATACAGGTAAAAATAAATTTATAATAATCCTACTTGGTAAGATTTTAGATAGTATGATTCGTTGATAAGAAAAAGTAATAAATTTTATATATACATAATTTTATTAGAAAATTGATGATTTCTCTTTTTCAGTTCTTTCTGGTCTACGACATTGAATATACTTTTTCATACCATTTCGATGCTTCGCTACTGCAAAATTTTATTAGAGATCTCAAATTTTCTACTTTTTTCAGATGTCAAACCCGCAGGAATAATTTCACCAAGATTCTTTTCTGTTGAAATATGATACATAAAATTGCAACCCTAAATATGTAACAATGCGTATGTCAGATAATCTCACACTTTTATTATATTTGACATTTGGAGTCTCTTATTAAACGTTGAACAGTACACTCGTGTTTTCTTATTGATCTTTGGGAAAAGCCTCAACATAACTTTTAACAGGTTATGGGCCCAGTAAGCGCATGTTCAATTGAAAGTTAAAAAGCATATTTTTCGTAAAATGAGTTCGATGTACCAGATCGAGAAGCTGGACGATACGAATTATGATTCTTGGTTCGTTCAGATGCGTAGCGTGTTGGTGCATTCCGAACTATGGAAAATAATTTCAGGGGAGTGCAAAAGAGACGACACAGGTGATGCTGACGAAGTGGCAAAGTGGATTGCTCGCGACGAGAAGGCTTTGGCCACGGTCACATTAAGCGTGAAGCCAACTGTTGTGTAACTGCCTGTATCGGGGCGAGCAGGGTGGCTGGCAGGCATGGTGGTAGCCCGGCTGAGGCTCGTCGGTGGCCGTGGTCTTTGCCACCTACTTCACCCGCAGTCACTAACAAATTTAAGGTTCATGCCTTAGGAGGGTCTGACAAAGACTTGAAATAAAGGAAGATGAAAGCAAAGCGGAAGAAACCCATCCGTGTCTGGGGAGCCATCCCACCCCACCTGTTCGCTAGCGGCGAACAGCCTTGAACTCCACTTCAGCTCCTTAATCCGAGTGGAGTTCCCTTGCCAGACACTCGTCTGTCTGTCAGAAGTTCGGTCTAATTCTCCAGTCAGTCCGTCATTTATGTCCAACAACCCCCATTTGGCCAACTCCTTCTCCTGCGGGCAACACCCACACTAACACTAAAGGGATAACTACTCCATATTCATCCTGTTGAATACTTTCACTAGATCATGAAAAATACAAAGTAATAAATTGAGTTGTACTGGCTTAAACTACTTTATTACTATATTTGTAAACTTTCGCCTCGAATCTAACATTTAGTAATCATAATTATTTGTTTTTTTTTTTTTTTTGATTAATAGAGTACGGAGCGATTATCAGAATTCAACCATAAAATATTCAAACTAAAAATTCAAACTTAATACTATGTACTTCATGCCATCAGTACAGGTACATTCAATTGATGAAATAATTAGGTATAATTAATTCAAATAATCAAAAAAAGAACGATAATAGAAAAACAAAAAACCAACGCTTTGAATGAGACGCTATTGGGTATATATCTGCGCGCCTACTCCCAGTTCTCTACGCTGGGTATCTAACAAAAAACTGTCACACCGCTTAGTGTAAATTAATTTACGTATAAGCGCGTGTTAATGGTATTGGTAAAAACTAGTTATCGACATATCTAGGCACCTACATACTTTGGGCATGCTGTTGAGACTCGCCTCGCTTGTCACTCTCCAATGGTACCATCCGAAAGCTAGCTGCAAAGAAAAGAGAAGTCAAAAACACAACCCTACCTACATATAGTCGCTCCGGCGAAATGAGACTGCAGTAAATTCTTGCAGTGTTAATTTATTAATTATTATTATTTCCGCTTACGCAAGCGGGTGTGTAGAACTGCATAAGACGCGGCTGCCCGGACAAGTATACTAAACAATGGGAAAACCGTGTAATATACCGATATATAGCATCCCAGGGAGGCCCGGATGGTCATGTAGACCTAATAAGTGCAGTGAGTTTTTTATTTTTTATTTATTTATTAAACATTTTCTTAATGCATAATTTAAATAAATTACAATATTTAAAGAGCACATTCTATTACTATATAGCATAAGAAAAGTACATGGCATTTTTTATATTAAATCTTAAAATAGTATTAAATGCCAGTTCACATAGTATAATTCTTTTTCAGTGTGGGGTGTATAGTTTTAATAATATTATAGAATAAACTCATAATAATTCAGATAATTAGTTAGTTAAGATTACGATAGAGAAACAATTGATAATTCGTTAATTAGTTAAGGTTCCGATAGAGAAACAGTTGATATAGTTACAAAAGTTAGATATGGCTTACAACAACGTCCTCAGCAAGGCTTCTAGATCGTAGTGGCTAAAACTAATCAGATACATTTTTATTTTCTTTTGAAATAGGTTAATATTTCCTATAATCTGTACAGAAGCAGGGAGAGAGTTGATCATTTTGCACAACGTGTATGTATAAAAACTTCTGAAGTGAGATGTCCTAGCATGCGGGATTTGTACCGATGGAAGCAGATTGCTCCTAAGGTTGTAGACTTCAGAAGGATAACTTTCTAAGTACCCGGATCTAATAAAGAACGTTTTTAGGACTTTAAATAAATATAGATGACGACATGGTAGTATATCTAGTCTCCTAAAGGATATCATAGCGTGAGACCTGTAGTTTGCGCCACATAAGCGTCTTATAATTCCCTTTTGGAGTGTTACAATTGGTGACAACTTACTAGCCGAGGCGCCACCCCAGCAGGTGATCCCATATTGAAGTTTCGATTGGACTAGACCATAGTAAACAGCTTTTAGAGTGGACATAGTGCAATACTTTTTGAGACGATAGAAATGACGGGTAGTGTACAGAAAGTAATGTTTTAGTTTCTGAATGTGTGCAGACCAATTTAAATGATTATCGATTATAATACCTAGGTATTTGAAATTTTCAACAACATCAATCCTGAAGCAGTTATCACTGCATTTAACGTTGGTTGCGAATGAACTTTTCGTGGCATTCAAAGTGCACGCCATATGATGCATGTTAAAACGTGCGCATTCTGCTGAATGAAAAAAAAAGATCAGAAGCCTCAAATTCTTTGGGGGCAAGGCTCAAATACATCAACTTCGTTTTATTACTAACTAGTAGCTTGTGTAAAGCAAACCAAGTCCTCAGTATATGTACATCATGGCTAATATCACATATTAGTTCGAAGTAACTCGTTGTACTATACGCAATGGCAAGATCATCTGCAAAGCAGTCGTTTTGCCCTTCAATGGATTTGAAAAAATTTAATTAATATAAATGAGGAACAGTAGCGGGCCAAGGACAGAGCCTTGGGGTACGCCCAGATTAACTTCCTGCAGGCTACTGTAGTAACTACCCACTTTAACTTTTTGAATTCTATTAGAAAGATAAGATGTAAACCATTTATACATAAAGCCACGAAAACCTGCACGATGTATTTTTTCCAGAAGTATATTCCTATCTACCATATCAAAAGCGTTTGTTATGTCGAAAAATAAACCAGCACAGTTACTTTTACTATCTAGAGCTTTGTACACCTTTGAGCAGAAATCTAGCAGAGCGTCCTCTGTTGAGAGTCTGTATCGAAATCCGAATTGCATGGGGCTGAAAAAGTTCGATTTATCTAGAAAGTTCACAACTCTATGTTTAACCGCCTTTTCAAATACTTTGGAAATCGATGGGAGTAGAGATATGGGCCTGTAGTTACGTGCGTCCCTCTTATCCCCTTTTTTGAAGATCGGGATTACAATGGCACATTCAAGATCATCAGGAAAAACACCCTGAGTTATACTTTAATTGAATAAATGTTTCAGTATATCTACTATATTGTGGGATATTTCTTTTAATAAACTATTTGAAATACCGTCATCGCCGCAAGAGCTAGAGTTGGTCAATGTTTTTTATAATTTTAGCGATTTCGAAGCTGGATATGGGGTTAAAAAAGAAACTATTAAATGCAACTTGGCATACGGGTAGATTGGCTACGAACTGACAATCACAAAGGGTTGAACTTGAATTACCAATCGAGGTAAAGTATGTATTAAATTTGTTAGCAACTTCTTCTGGGTCTGTAGTCAGCTGACTTTCAGCACGTAGGGTAACTGTCTCGTGGCTCCCTACACTGTCGCGGTTTAGGAAACTGTGGATGACGCCCCATTATTTTCTGGTATTGCCCAAAGCTGAGTTAAACTTGTTTTTAAAAAAAGGTATCGCGCGTAGTGCGTATTGCTTTATTGGACTGATTGCTAATTTTATTGTAGCGAGAGCGAAGCTTCCTACAATTGGGATGCTTAGCACATTCTTTGCCTAACTTATTTTTGAAATTTATTTTCCTTAATAGATCTCGGGTAATCCAAGGTTTAAGTCGCAGAACTTGTTTACGCTGACTCACATTAAGAGTGCAGTTATTGACATGCAGTTTTAAAGTGTTTAAAAATATACCACAAGCTGCCGATACGTTACTTTCCGCTTACACGTCTGACCAATTTTCGAGAAGAAGCTTGTTATTCAGCATCGAAAAGTTTACCTTACAAATCGATTTACGAGCGCGGTTGATACTTGGTTTGCCTGACGTAATACCAGTTAGCTGTATACCAGTCATCGTGTGATCTGTTACTTGCAAGTCCATATTAAGACTTGTACAATTTCTATTAGGAAGCGAGTTGAAACGACAAAACGTGTGGTCAATGCAAGTGCCTGAACTTGTTCATGTTGGTTGATTTATGTAGGATTCCAAACCATTTACCGCCATTAAAGCCAAATATTCGTCGGTGATACTAGAACGATGCAAAATATCCAAATTGATGTCACCAAGAATAAAAAAAATTTACCGATTTCGCATTTACCACTAAAGAAGAATATTCTTCAAGGAATAACGAGATAGGTACAGACTGAAGTCTGTATACCCCCAAGAAAACAAATAGTTCGCCTTTGATATTAATGGAAAGTTGTAACGTATCTGCACTTTGTAAGCTATTACTAACTGACGAGCAGTCAAAACTATCGCGTACAAAAGCTCCAACACCTCCTGCACTGTAGCTGTCATTGGTATTTGTATAAAAGTTATAATTGGGGATTTTATAATCTCCTACTTCATACGAAAAAATCCATATTTCAGACAAAAATATAATATCTGGCTTACCTAACGCGTCTATATTGCCAACGAATACATCGAAATTTTGTCCAAGACTACGTATATTTTGATGGATAACGAATAATTTGTTAGAATCAGTCGAGGGCGAGTTATTCAATACATTATTGCTAGCGACGATTGGGTTGTCATTAGGCAGAACATCTGGGAACATCTTTAAAAGTAAATATAAGAAGAAGGTGTTAGGTGTTTTTTTGTTTTTCTGTTTCCCCACGTGGGTGGGCGGCTGCGTTGTATTTGTGGCTTCACGCCAACACGCAAAAATATAAATAATTAAGATACGAATAAATCTGCTGTTGTTGCAGCAACAAAACGTACAACAAATTTATGAAAATATAAAGGGAAATGACTACTTGTAAAAACGCCCTTTAATACCTCGAAAAATGAAATAACAAAAAAATATATATGTGAACAAAAACCAAAAGATGGAAAGATGCTACCAAAAATATTAATAGTGTAAACTTAAATCTAACATGAAGCAAGGGCGTTCACTCCCCAATCACCCTGTTTCTGGCTGCACAATCGTGGTGGGTTTTTTTTTTTTTTTTTGATGCGTTACCAGCGCCGCTCTGCAGGGCGCTCTCTCCCTCCCTGCTGAATCTGATCAACGTTGGTGGCTGACTTGCTCGTTCAGGTCATTGACTTTTTGTAACCATATGTACTATGGAACAGCTGATCACTGACACATCCCCCGTAGCAGGCTGGTTTGTGCCAGTACGGATGTGGCCCTTATCCCTTACCAAACAAAGAAAGTGTCTATTCTGTGTTACCTTATGTGTGTGAGTGTGTATGTCTATGGATGAATACAGTTTCTGGCGGATATATTACCAATTATTAGTTATTGCGTGTAATGGATTCGTGATCCCAGTGTATGCTTGCATGTGTGAGTGCAGGAGTATATTACCAATTTTTGAGTGGACTGCGGGTGTATGCTGGTGTATCGGTGTGTAGATGTAGAAGGCGTTTGGTGGATGGATTTCCGGTGTATGTAGGTGGATGCTTCAGAGGATCGATGGCTGTGATCGTGTTGTCAATGTGTGAGTGGCTGGAGAAATTCGTGTTGACGGCTTTGTTTGGATTGCCGGTGGATGTTGGTTATTGCATCTAATGGATGTAAATTTTTGTCGTCTTTCTGATGGATGTCAGCGTAAAATATCGGTTTGCCAAATCGCGAGACTGCCTGTAAACCAAAGAACACGACAGTTAGCTCACCTACTACTCCCTGGTGGTTTTACTTACGGGAGGATTCCGTTGGTTGAAAGCCTAAGGGATCTGGAATAACCTCCCCGGTGTATCCTCTTTCACTTAACACTACACCTTTTTTTGTTTGTACTTCTTCCACACTAGCACAGCACTCGATGAAAACCCCCGATTTGGCTAACTTTACTTATTTTTTTGGCAACTGATGCGAATGCTGGCCCTTTTATAGTAACGAGCAGAGCTTTTTCTCATAACAGTGATACGACCCAAACCTAAAACGGTTCTATCTACTGGCGATGTCCCTTTCTAACGTCCTACCTATGCATATGCCTATATTGATTATTTTATGATACCCCTATACATTTGCATTGCATAATTGGTAATTATCGCTAACATGATAATGTATTTTATTAGCAGTGGGCCGGTCGGCAATCTGCTGTTAACATATTGTAACGAATTTTACTTGCAAATCCTCTTATATGCAATTCTCTGCTAAGTTCGAATCACTAAACTGTTGAATAAATAACTCCAATATTGAATAATGTAAAAATGGCCTTTATTAAAGTACTTCACAATGACACTTATACTTTGCTACTCGCTGGCTTAATAACCAAACTGATTGATAACTCAAATTGAACTCTACTATTGGCCGCCAGATCGCGTGTTTAATCAATAACTGATTGATTGCTCAACTCAAACTGAATTCCAGCGCCTCTTCATCTGTTGCCTTTTATACCATTTGGTTTCCTCGTTCGCATTTTTCCAGAATGTACTAGCATTGTCCATGAGCTCTCAAACTTCTCAGCTATAACTAAAATTGCACAATTTTATACATCTTTTAGGCGCTTCCAGAATCTACTAGTCCAGTAGCTCTCAAACTTCTCAGATATATGCATGTGTTTGCGCATTGACTCTCCGCTGCTCGTATTCGTACATGGTACATATGTGTAGACGCAATTATTTATTCGTTTATGTAGATACATAAAGATTGAATTATTGATGTGAATGTTTGTAGTTTACAGTCTCTCGCGCACATAGGCGTATAAGTAAATGCATCTGTGTGTGACATCTCTCTGGGCTGCCTTATATATGTGTATACTTGATTTGATTATTAACGTAAATACTGCTTGGCATGGCCTTAAGCCGGAGTCATTGGTGCCATATGTCGTATTGCTGTATCCGTATCCCTAACGTAATCAGCTGTTTATCGTTACGACGGTAAACCAAAACCCAATTGGTTGGCTACGATACGGTTACGACCTTAGCGGCACCATTAATCGATTGCATTGATTCTCATAGGGTTGGTCGAATCAGCTGTTATAAGGTTACCGATACGGTTACCGATAAAGCACCAATGTTTCCAGCTTTAGCATCGCCTTAGTGATGGGATAACTTAGTGATGCTAATATCCGTGACACTGCCCTCCACCTAAGTCTGATCGTCCCGATAAGACAAATCTCTCGATCTAAACGCTGCTAGCATCGCCAAATGTACCACTCTTCTACTCCGTGGTTTCTCAATGCTGCGTATGCGGTAAATGGTATCACTGATCTTCTTCACAACCTTGTACGGGCCTTCCCACCTGCACAGAAATTTGGATGGAACACCTTTCCGTCGGTGAGGGCTGTTTAACAGTACCAAATCTCCCGCCAAGAAACCTTCCGAATTAAACTTCTTGTCATGCCAGTATTTCATCTTACTACTCATTACCCTGGGCCGTTACTTCACACTCTGTTGTTTGGTCAATGAACCACTTCGTAGGGCTTGCGCTGGACGAATTTTCTTTGCATAATCGGTATCGGTCCCACATTTTACAACAGTAGTGCGCTCCGGCTTGAAACTACCCTCGCATTCTTTCTCGGAAATTCGTTGCTTCGTTTTCCTGCGTCTTTTAGGTTTTGTCAATGCCAGTGTTTCTCTCGCAGGTATTTTAGATTTTGATTTATTTGGCCCATTCGATCTATCAACCTTTACCTTTGAATTTCGAGGCCTTCGTCGAGTATTCTCACCAGTACCCGATTACTGCTGAACCCTTTTTCCAAACTAAAGTTAAGTGGCACATCTTGGTTCTCATAACGCATCACCCTTCTCTGCATATCGATCTTGATGTCATGGTCAACCAAGAAATCCACTCCCAATATAACTTCATCAACAATCTCCGCCACAACAAATTTGTGTAGAACCATGACCTTCCCAATCAATACTTCACATATCACTTCTCCCTGAACTTGGTTATACTCGCCAGTGACCGTACGCAACTTTGCTCCAGGTAACGGTTTTACTCTCCTGTTGACCAAGTCAGATCGGATCAAGGAATGAGATGCGCCCGTATCTACAGTCAGTACTCGTTCTTTGCCATCCACATTCCCTCTGACGGTAAGACTGCTCGATTTTCTACCAATTTGCGACACAGATATCACAGGGCATTCAATAGCTGGACCTAGCTCTCTATATCTTACTCGCTCTTGCTCATCTCCTTCAGCTTTGCGTTTAGGGCCACCCACATTGTTGGAACTATTAGGACCAAGATCGCAATGACGTGCAATGTGACCTGGGTTGCCGCACTTGAAACATTTAATAACTCCGGCATTCTTCTGTTGAGATCCCTTCAGTGCTTCCAAAATTGTTTCTACCCACTCTGGCCTTTCTACTTCCACACGGCGTGCTTTGTACGCTGGCTTACTCAAAAGTGAGGCTGTTTCCTGAGTCAGTGCATGCGATAGCGTTTCAGCAAACGTTAGTTTTGGATTCGCATATGTAGCCCGCTTCGTTTTTACATCTCGTATGCCATTTATGAAGCTCTGGATTTTTACCCTTTCAGTGTATTCCACGGGTGTGTCTGCATTTGCAAGATGAGCCAATCTTTCAATATCTGAAGCAAACTCCTGCAATGTCTCATTTGCTTTTTGATAGCGGTTTTGCAACTCAATTTGGAATATCTGTTTCCTATGCTCGCTTCCGCAACGTCTCTCTAAAGCGCTCATCAATGTTTCGTAGTGGTTGCGCTCGTACTCTGGGATGGTCTGTAAGATTTCCGCGGCAGGCCCTTTCAGTGCCACGAACATAGCTGCAACTTTATCTTCAGCATTCCATTGGTTCACTGCTGCGGTCTTCTCAAACTGTAGCTTAAAGACCTGAAAAGGAACAGAACCGTCAAAGGATTGTGTCTTTACCTTTGGATTACTCGCTGAAACAGCTGGGCGGTTTAGTTGTAACTGCTCCATACGACCTTTTAACGTTTCTATTTCGGCATCAATTTTGTCCTCGAGTTGTAAAATTTTTGCATCCTGCTCTTCCGATGATACCTGTTCCGAAATTTGTGCCGACATTTCAGATATACGTGCCTCTTGCGCTTCCAGTTGAGATGCCAAATATGTCTTCTGTTCTTCCAATTGTGATGTTATACGGGTTTCCTGCGATTCCAGTTGGGATACCATATATGTCTTCTGCTCTTCCATCTTGGATGTTATACGGTTCTCCTGTGATTCCATATATGTTTGCTGTTCTGCCAGTTGAGATGACACTGTCGATGTTTGAGCAGATATTGCAGCTAAAATCATATTCAAGTCTGTACTGGTAACCGTCTGCGATGTTTCGTTTTTCTCTTCAATTTTTGTTGTCTCCTCACCATCAAGATGAAAGACATGCTCTTCCACATAAATTCCTTCTGCTTCCATTGCCTCTCGTAGCCGTGCCTGAAGTTCATGTTTAACGCCGCTTGTATTCAATCCACGGCTCTCCAACTCCTTCTTCAGTTGCTGGATCTTCAATTCACTGAACTTTGCCATGTCTTTGTTGTCCTCTGGAATTTATTCAACAATTCCTCTTCTGACACCAATTGTAACGAATTTTACTTGCAAATCCTCTTATTTGCAATCCTCTGCTAAGTTCGAATCACTAAGCTGTTGAATAAATAACTCCAATATTGAATAATGTAAAAATGGCCTTTATTAAAGTACTTCACAATGACACTTATACTTTGCTACTCGCTGGCTTAATAACCAAACTGATTGATAACTCAAATTGAACTCTACTATTGGCCGCCAGATCGCGTGCTTAATCAATAACTGATTGATTGCTCAACTCAAACTGAATTCCAGCGCCTCTTCATCTGTTGCCTTTTATACCCTTTGGTTTCCTCGTTCGCATTTTTCCAGAATGTACTAGCATTGTCCATGAGCTCTCAAACTTCTCAGCTATAACTAAAATTGCACAATTTTATACATCTTTTAGGCGCTTCCAGAATCTACTAGTCCAGTAGCTCTCAAACTTCTCAGATATATGCATGTGTTTGCGCATTGACTCTCCGCTGCTCGTATTCGTACATGGTACATATGTGTAAACGCAATTATTTATTCGTTTATGTAGATACATAAAGATTGAATTATTGATGTGAATGTTTGTAGTTTACAGTCTCTCGCGCGCACATAGGCGTATAAGTAAATGCATCTGTATGTGACATCTCTCTGGGCTGCCTTATATATGTGTATACTTGATTTGATTATTAACGTAAATACTGCTTGGCATGGCCTTAGCATCGCCTTAGTGATGGGATAACTTAGTGATGCTAATATCCGTGACAATATGGTAGTACTGTGGGCTGTTTTTTATACTCAGTTGAGCAGAGCTCACAGAGTATATTAAGTTTGATTGGATAACAGTTGGTTGTACATATATAAAGGAATCGAGATAGATATAGACTTCCATATATCAAAATAATCAGGATCGAAAAAAAATTTGATTGAGCCATGTCCGTCCGTCCGTCCGTCCGTCCGTTAACACGATAACTTGAGTAAATTTTGAGGTATCTTGATGAAATTTGGTATGTAGGTTCCTGAGCACTCATCTCAGATCGCTATTTAAAATGAACGATATCGGACTATAACCACGCCCACTTTTTCGATATCGAAAATTTCGAAAAACCGAAAAAATACGATAATTCATTGCCAAAGGCGGTTAAAGCGATGAAACTTGGTAGATGGGTTGACGTTATGACGCAGAATAGAAAACTAGTAAGATTTTGGACAATGGGCGTGGCACCGCCCACTTTTACAAGAAGGTAATTTAAAAGTTTTGCAAGCTGTAATTTGGCAGTCGTTGAAGATATCATGATGAAATTTGGCAGGAACGTTACTACTATTACTATATATGTGCTAAATAAAAATTAGCAAAATTGGATGAAGAACACGCCCACTTTTTAAAAAATTTTTTTTTTAAATTCAAATTTTAACAAAAAAGTTAATATCTTTACTGTATATAAGTAAATTAAGTCAAAATTCAACTCCAGTAATGATATGATGCAACAAAATCCAAAAATAAAAGAAAATTTCAAAATGGGCGTGGCTCCGCCCATTTTCATTTAGTTTGTCTAGAATACTTTTAATGCCATAAGTCGAACAAAAATTTACCAATCCTTCTCAAATTTGGTAGGAGCATAGATTCTGTGACGGTAACTGTTCTCTGTGAAAATGGGCGAAATCGGTGGAAGCCACGCCCAGTTTTTATACACAGTCCACCGTCTGTCCTTCCGCTCGGCCGTTAACACAATAACTTGAGCAAAAACCGATATATCTTTACTAAACTTAGCCCACGTACTTATCTGAACTCACTTTATCTTGGTATGAAAAATGGCCGAAATCCGACCATAACCACGCCCACTTTATTGATATCGAAAATTACGAAAAATGAAAAAAATGCCATAATTCTATACCAACTACGAAAAAAGGGATGAAACATGGTAACTGGATTGGTTTATTGACGCAAAATATAACTTTGGAAAAAACTTTGTAAAATGGGTGTGACACCTACCATATTAAGTAGAAGAAAATGAAAAAGTTCTACAAGGCGAAATCAACTTTGTAAAATGGGTGTGACACCTACCATATTAAGTAGAAGAAAATGAAAAAGTTCTACAAGGCGAAATCAACAGCCCTTGGAATCTTGGCAGGAATACTGTTAGTAGTATTGCATATATAAATAAATTAGCAGTACCCGACAGATGATTTTCTGGATCACCTGGTCCACATTTTGGTCGATATCGCGAGAACGCCTTCACATATACATCTAAGGGCCACTCGCTTTTAAAACCCTCATTAATATTTTTAATTTGATATCCATATCGTACAAACACATTCTAGAATCACCCTGGCCCACCCTAATGGCGATATCTCGAAAAGGCGTCCACCTATAGACCTAATGCCCACTCCCTGTTAAAATGCTCAGTAACACCTTTCGTTTGATACCCATATCGTACAAACATTCTAGAGTCACCCCTGGCCCACCCTAATGGCGATATCTCGAAAAGGCGTCCACCTATAGACCTAATGCCCACTCCATCTTAAAATGATCAGTAACACCTTTCGTTTGATACCCATATCGTACAAACACATTCTAGAGTCACCCCTGGCCCACCCTAATGACGATACCTCGAAAAGGCGTCCACCTATAGACCTCATGCCCACTCCATCTTAAAATGATCAGTAACACCTTTCGTTTGATACCCATATCGTACAAACATTCTAGAGTCACCCCTGGCCCACCCTAATGGCGATATCTCGAAAAGGCGACCACCTATATACCTAATGTCGACTCCCTCTTAAAATGCTCAGTAACACCTTTCGTTTGATACCCATATCGTACAAACATTGTAGAGTCACCCTTGGTCCACCTTTATGGCGATATCTCGAAAAGGCGTCCACCTATAGAACTAAGGATTACTCCCTTTTAAAATACTCATTACCACCTTTCATTTGATACCCATATCGTACAAACACATTCTAGAGTCACCCTGGCCCACCCTAATGGCGATATCTCGAAAAGGCGTCCACCTATAGACCTAATGCCCACTCCCTCTTAAAATGCTCAGTAACACCTTTCGTTTGATACCCATATCGTACAAACATTCTAGAGTCACCCCTGGCCCACCCTAATGGCGATATCTCGAAAAGGCGTCCACCTATAGACCTAATGCCCACTCCCTCTTAAAATGCTCAGTAACACCTTTCGTTTGATATCCATATCGTACAACCATTCTAGAGTCACCCCTGGCTCACCCTAATGGCGATATCTCGAAAAGGCGTCCACCTATAGACCTAATGCCCACTCCATCTTAAAATGATCAGTAACACCTTTCGTTTGATACCCATATCGTACAAACACATTCTAGAGTCACCCCTGGCCCACCCTAATGACGATACCTCGAAAAGGCGTCCACCTATAGACCTCATGCCCACTTCCTCTTAAAATGCTCAGTAGCACCTTTCGTTTGATACCCATATCGTACAAACATTCTAGAGTCACCATTGGTCCACCTTTATGGCGATATCTCGAAAAGGCGTCCACCTATAGAACTAAGGATTACTCCCTTTTAAAATACTCATTACCATCTTTCATTTGATACCCATATCATACAAACACATTCTAGAGTCACCCCTGGCCCACCCTAATGGCGACATTTCGAAAAGGCGTGCACCTATAGACCTAATGCCCACTCCCTCTTAAAATGCTCAGTAACACCTTTCATTTGATTCCCATATCGTACAACTAGAGACACCCCTGGTCCACCTTTATGGCGATATCTCGAAACGGCGTCCACCTATGGAACTAAGGATCACTGCTTTTCAAAATATTCATTAACAGCTTTCATTTGATACCCATATCGTACAAACATATTCTAGAGTCACCCCTGGTCCACCTTTATGGCGATTTCTCGAAAAGGCGTTCACCTATAGAACTAAAGCCCATTCCCTTTTAAAATACTCATTATCACCTTTCATTTGATACCCATATCGTACAAACACATTCTAGAGTCAGCCCTGGTCCACCTTTATGGCGATATCCCTAAATGGCGTCCATCCATAGAACTATGGCCTACTCTCTCTTAAAATACTCTTTAATACCTTCCATTTGATACACATGTCATACAACCACATTCCAGGGTTACCCTAGGTTCATTTTCCTACATGGTGATTTTCCTTATTTTGTCTCCATAGCTCTCAACTGAGTATGTAATGTTCGGTTACACCCGAACTTAGCCTTCCTTACTTGTTTTCTTCTTTTGTTTTTCTTTTATTGCAAGACTGCTTGCAACTGATTGCGGTGCTTGTGTAAAGGCTGTCGTTACAGGCTCGCACCCACCGATGGTACCTGTATCATGGAGCGTGTGCGTAACGGAATTTACAACGCAGCCCAACGTGTGGCCTCGACCCATTACCTAATGCCGGGCTTACTTATTTTTGCGTTTACAACTCGGTTCCATTGTTTCTACCTTACCCGGTCTGCCAGATTTACACTTAGGCTACAGCACAGGGATCTATCTTAAGGGTCAGGTGTTTATGGTTGTCAGGCACTCCTACTACATGGTAGGTAGTCAGATATACACTAATTCCTAGACGCAAGACAGCAACTACTTATACACATACGACAAGCACTACATACATCACGAAACTCGACAGGGTTACAGTTAGGCTACAAAGATATCATTTGCGTGGTATACCCCGATTTTCTTTCCACTGGTGTCGCCGAGCTCGCCCTCCGAATTTCCGATGGCTTTCAACATGATGCACTTGACTTGCTTTGGGGCAAGCTTTGCATTGTAGTTGTCGGATTTGGATTTGCGGCGGTATACCAGTTGCCCAGTCTTAAAGGCCACTTCTCTACTTCTTGTATTGTATACCTTCTTGCTCCTTTCGTGTGCTAACTTTAACTCTTTCATTATTTTCTCTCTTATCAAGTGCAGTTTGTCCGGTCGTTCCAATACTTCATGGTCTGCATCTTCTAGCGCACTCAACTTCCGGTGAATGTCATAAGCCGCGCCGTGGTGAATCATCGGCAGACCGAAGACGGCATAGTATGGGGATGTATTAATACACGAGTGTATGGCGCTTCGTAGGGCAAACGCTGCATCGCTCACATGATTATCCCAGTTTCGCTGGTTATCTTTAAGGTACGACCGGATTATCTGCAGGACTGATCGGTTCGCCCTCTCCGCCGCGTTTGCTTGGGGTGAGTAAAACGCAGTTCTGACATGTGTTGTGCCATACCTTTCCAGAAACGAGGTGAACATCTCTGACACAAACTGCTTCCGTTGTCAGAGTGCACGTACTCTGGCACGCCAAATATGTGGAAGATGTCTTTCTCCAGGAACTTTATGACTTCAGTTGGTGTCGCTTTTCGCATAGGCCTTAGGAATACAAATTTAGAGAACTGGTCTAAACAAACAAACACATACACGTGACCATTAGACACACGGGGTAAGGACCCATGAAATCGATAAATAAACGTGGAAAAGGCCGCTCTATTATGTGTTGCTTGCCCATTAGTGGGCGATGGAATGCCTTATGTATTTTGTGTCCTTTACAAGCTTCGCACTGGCTTGCAAAGTTTTGTACGTCCTTTACCATCCCGGGCCAATAGTATTTTTCGCGTATGCGCGCAATTGTCTTGTGAATACCTCCGTGGCCAGCTGAAGGCGAGCAATGCGACGCCTCCAGCAGACTCCTTCGCAGCTCCGCCGGGATGCAGAGCTTCCAAGCGTGGTCGTTCTGAAGGTCGTCCCTTCTGTTGAATTGTCTCCGTCTGCAAACAAAGCCATCGGACACGCACGTATCTGGTAGTCGCTCTTGGTTGTCTGCCACTGTCTTTTTCAACTCTTCGTATTCTGTTGACTGGAAATACGGTGGCCTAGTGTCTACGTCTATTACTCTATCTCTCTTAGTTATCTCTTCCATATTCATTCGTGACAGCGCATCCGGCACTACGTTTTGGGTGCCCTTTCGGTGTTCTATGGTAAAATCGTAAGCTTGAAGTTTGAGGCTCCACCTCGCAAGCCGGCCAGATAGGTCTTTCTGGCTCATGAGCCACTTAAGGCTGGCGTAGTCAGTGATCACCGTGAAAGGCAGCCCTTCCACATATGGTCGGAAATGCTTCACGCTAAGTGAAAAAGTACTCCCCTACTCCGTCCGTCGATGCGTCACACTGAATGAAGAAATGTCTTGTGAAATCTGGGTGCGTCAGTACAGGTGCCGAGATAAGGATTTGTTTTAGCTTGCCAAATGCCAACCTGGCGTCGTCTGTCAAAGTAAACTTTTTTATATTATCTTTGGAAACGCAGCCGTGCAGCGCCGCTGCAATAGTCGCGAAATCCTGAATAAACCTGCGATATCAGCCGGACATCCCTAGAAACCTACGAAGCTGCTTAGGAGTTTTTGGCTCGGGGAAGTCTCGCACCGCTGCTATCTTGTTGGCATCGGTACGTATACACCCATTACCCACGACAAAACCAAGATACCTAACCTCCTTGAAGCAGAACTTGCTCTTCTCAACGTTTATTGTCAATGTCGCATCACGAAGACACTTAGCTACTACGGACAACAAATACAAATGAGACGAAAAATCAGGGGAACATACAAGCAGGTCATCTAAGTAGACGAATACAAATTCACGTAGTGAAGCAGGTATGACTTTATCCATTAGGCGGCACATTCGCTGAGCTGCGTTGCACAGTCCGAACGGAATCACTGTAAAATGGTACAGGGGTCTACCAGGCACTGTGAAGGCGGTTTTCTCTCGCGACTTTTTTTCTAACAGGATCTGCCAAAACGCGTCCTTGAGGTCTATGGCCGACATGTAGCGCGTATTTTGTAGCCTACTCAGAATGCCATCAATATGGGGGAGTGGATAGGCGTCTTTAACCGTGCGTTCGTTAAGTTTGCGGGCGTCCAAACACAATCGGTTTTTTGTACCTTTAATAAACAACGAGGCCGGCGAATTCCAACACCTATTACTCTCCTCTATTACGCCATTTCCATAGGAAGGGAACTGTGCTTTCGCGTATTCTAGTGCTTTGGTTTCCTCCGGTGACAATGTATGCTGCACCGCATCAAACGACAGGACCCCATCGGCAGGTGTGAGTTCCGACATCACATCATTTCTGGTTTTAGTAGCTGCCCCCTGGCTAATTAAGCTCAAATCAAAAGTTTGCCAAAAGTCTCTCCCTGGGTAAACCTCCTGTTGCAGTTCGGGTACGATTAGGAATTCTAGCTCTCGAGACGTTTCGATCCATGTAACTGGGAGGCGGATTACCCCTACGACAGGCGTTTCGCCTCCGTTGGGCGTCCGAATATTATGTCCCTTAACCGGCAGTATCAAGTGTTCCTTACCTTCTATTAATTTGAAAGCATTTTTCCCCAGACAGCAGGCCCCTGCTCCAGAATCCAGTAGTGCTAATACCGCGCGCCCCCCCAAATTTCTGCTTTGGCAAAAAACCTATTATCCCCCTTTATTGTAACTATAGTCGATACTATTTTGTTACGTATTTTCTTAAACATCTTTTCTTTTTCTCGCATCATCTTAATTTTTCTGAAATTTCTATTGCTTGCTTTTCATCTGGCTATTTCCTCACAGAAAATTCACCTCCTTGCCTCCTCATACTTCATTTTTCTTACGTGTAGACTTTCCTTCTCACTCACGGGTATCCTGTCTACTCTAACTTCATTTTCTCTTCTTAAAATTTTTAATTTAATTTCCTTTTTCAATTTCAGTTCTGGGTCTCCGGGTGTTTGGGATTCTGTGCAGAGTGCTCGGACAACTCTGCCAGCGCCCGGTTTCCCGCTTCTGGCTTAAATACGCAGAACGAGGAGTCTCCACCACATGCAAAACATTTCATTAGATGGAATGATGACTTGCACGAACTGTCCTTTGCTGCTTCTGCCGGGTTCTTGGTGTAATAATCAACCGGCATGCCGCAGGCAAAGCACAACATGAAGTGAAATGGGGATGGACAAAACACTTTCACAGGACTGTTGGACGGATTGCCCACACTATGGTTGGGATGAGAGGATGGGGCCTGAGGTTTACACATTTCACGAGACGAGGTGGCTCCTGGCATGTCGCTATATGATCTAGGCTCGTTCTTCCCGTTCCTACTGAAAGCGTCTATCTCAGTTTCCCTATCTATTTTCCCTGTCCTAAACTTTCACTTTTGTCTAAGTCATGTACTCCTTTAAACCGCGACTTATTTTCCTTCATTGATTTTTCTGCTCGCTTACACTGGAGCTTCAATTCCGCTAGCGTCTCCGTATTTGTGGCGAAAGTTAAATTTTCCAGATATGGGTTAAGGTTCACCTTTATTATGTTGACCAACTCGATTTCTGGTATTCTTTTTCGAAGACGAAAAATAAGGTCGTGAACGTCGGCGTAGTATTCGTCAAATGTTTCTTGCGGTAGCTGCTTCCTTTCCATTATCTCTTTGATGACTTCATAATCAGATTCCGCTGACTTCAAATCAGATAGGAGTTCTATTTTTAGCACCTGGTAGTTGAAAGTGGAGTCTTCTGCGTGGTCTTCTAAGGTCTGCCAGTACCACTTTAGTGCTGGGCCAGTCACCAGACAATGAAAGTCGGAGAGTAGCTGCTTGAACGATAATTGATATTGTTCCCTCATTCTTTCAACTCGGAAAACAAAGCTCTCGACGGTCATGCTTTTGGTTGACCCAAACTTCAAGTGCCACTTATCAAGATCTACCTTTTTCCTTGTTTGGCTGACACTTGATCTGTCCCGACGCATAGATGTTTCTCCGCCTCCTGCTCTGCCATTGTTGGGCTCTGGTGTGGACGCGGATGCCGGCGGAGGTTGTGGCGCTGCTGTCCGCATGGAGGTCTCCATCTCGGCAACGCTATTGCTAAGATGCGACATGTCTGCACGAAACTTTCGCACTTCGTCGAGGTGTTTTGCCATGTCGGAGCTCTGCCTCATCATCACCTCCATAATCTGACTCAACTGGTGAATACGATCCACCAATGTAGGGTTTTCGGCTCTAGCCGCCACCGCATGGTTTCCGTCCTCTCTTGCTATACCCCCGACTGCTCCTGGTGCTGCCGGCTCATTGTCCTGGCCGTTTTCAGACATCTCTAAAAGTATGTCCAATTTTTGTCCAAAGCTTAATGACCTATCAGTTGGATCTGTTTCCGCTCTATTTGGAAGAGGATCGTGCTGCTCCCGCCTACCTAGTGTAGTGTGGCTCCCGAATACCCTAGCGGAACAACGATTTAGGAAATCGACTGGTATGAAATCTACCGGATGTTCTATCCCCGTATCTATTTGCGTAAAAAGAGACCCAGCTATTTGATTCTCCAATGCCCTAGTCTGGCTTCTGGTCCGTCGCCTATCGTCTAAAAATTGAAATATTCCTAACCCGGGCCTGTTTGCTTCTTTTTATTTACCCTCCATGCACTGCTGGATGTTTCACCGATATCAGAACACCCTAGATCCTAAAACAAGATCTTATTGTTTGTGGCCCCCAAAAGCCGAATCAGAGCGATCAATAAGTAACAAAGGAGTTAACTCAGCAGGGTCTCACAAATTGCCCTTTAAAATGACGTAACAAAAACAGTATGAAAAATGTATAACGAAAATTGCAATGCTTTATACCTATCCTATCCTAAAAGGACCAAACAACCCTAGGGGTACAGTATTGGGGAAATGTTACAAATAAAAATTTAAATTCAACTTGCAATTCAACAGTTTTCAACGTTGCAAATAGAACTTAACAAAAACTTAAAATATTGTGTCAAAAAAACACAACTGTAAAATAAAAAAGTTTGCTCACTTGTGGGGTAACACAGCGTAAGGATTAAAGTAAAATGAATGTGAAAATTCTGTTTTAAAATTCGACTATCTGATTATCTTTGCTAATAAAACTTATTTTGAAATTAGTATAATGAGATATAAGAAAATAAAATTTATACATACAACAGTTTGCCAAGAATTCTATTCGATAGAGAATAAAATATAGCAAAAAGTTTCAATAAGCTCTTTTCTTTAGCTCTTCACTTCCAATTCAGGCGGACTTAGGGTACGACAAACGAATTCAAGTGAGGGTCTTAACCTATGAATGTATTGTAAAGTGGATAACGTCCACGCGAGATTTCAAAAACAAAACTGATTATATGGGATTTATAATAAAGCCCAGTTCAGTATTTATTTCAAATCTAGGATCAGTGTCCCAATAGAAACAAAAAAAGGTTATTATTATAATGAAAACTATTTTCCGAATGGGAGCAAAATAAAAATATGTAACAAAACGTACACATACATACACCGATGCTTTGAGAGGCGGATATTTGTAACTTTCTTTAATTGATTGGTTAGTGTGCGTTGTTTGTGTTCTCTCGGCAGGGTTAACGGCATGGGCGTTGTTTCAGTCCGCTGAATTACTGTCATAGGTCAAGTCAACTAATTCCCCTTTTTATTTAAATGTGACACAGCTACGCTCGAAGCCTAAGCTAACCGCGCGGTTGCCACATTTATCCCATAGAATCCCAGAATTACCCCCAGAGTGACAAACTATAAACCTCACATATGTGCTGTGCTGGACTGCCCGTATAGCAGCTTGAATAGCTTGACGCTTGCGTAAAAAAATATAATGTTGTGCTGACCTTGGACTCGGATACCACTTACTAAGACCTTTGAAGACCCAGGCAGGAGCTCCGATTCCGCGGACAACACTCCCGCCCCAAATTAACAACTGTATACTAATCGCTTCTGTGCGCACTAAAGTGATGCTATCAGTCGTCCCTAATCTGTCCGAGCAGACGGAAAATAGAATATTAGAATAAGGTAGCATAGATAAAAAAATGTAGCGCTAAGGAAAAGACGAGAAATCTAAAATAAAGAAGTTTAACGGTACTTACAGAAAAATTAGAAAAGAAAAGTTACTGGGCTATAGTCGTTGGGCGCCATTGTTGTGTAACTGCCTGTATCGGGGCGAGCAGGGTGGCTGGCAGGCATGGTGGTAGCCCGGCTGAGGCTCGTCGGTGGCCGAGGTCCTTGCCACCTACTTCACCCGCAGTCACTAACAAATTTAAGGTTCATGCCTTAGGAGGGTCTGACAAAGACTTGAAATAAAGGAAGATGAAAGCAAAGCGGAAAAAACCCATCCGTGTCTGGGGGAGCCATCCCAACCCACCTGTTCGCTAGCGGCGAACAGCCTTGAACTCCCCTTTAGCTCCTTAATCCGAGTGGAGTTCCCTTGCCAGACACTCGTCTGTCTATCAGAAGGTCGGTCTAATTCCCCAGTCAGTCCGTCATTTCTGTCCAACAACCCCCATTTGGCCAACCCCTTCCCCTGAGGACAACACTCACACTAACACTAAAGGGAAAACTACTCCATATTCATCCTGTTGAATACTTTCACTAGATCATGAAAAATACAAAAATAATAAATTGAGTTTTACTGGCTTAAACTACTTTATTACTATATTTGTAAATTTTCGCCTCGAATCTAACATTTAGTAATCATAATTATTTGTTTTTTTGGATTAATAGAGTACGGAGCGATTATCAGAATTCAACCATAAAATTCAAACTAAAAATTCAAGCTTAATACTATGTACTGCATGCCATCAGTACAGGTACATTCAATTGATTCAATAATTAGGTATAATTAATTCAAATAATCAAAAAAAGAACGATAATAGAAAAACCAAAAAACAACGCTTTGAATGAGACGCTATTGGGTATATATCTGCGCGCCTACTCCCAGTTCTCTACGCTGGGTATCTAACAAAAAACTGTCACACTGCTGAGTGTAAATTAATTTACGTATAAGCGCGTGTTAATTGTATTGGTAAAAACTAGTTATTCGACATATCTAGGCACATACATACTTTGGGCATGCTGTTGAGACTCACCTCGCTTGTCACTCTCCAATGGTACCATCCGAAAGCTAGATGCGAAGAAAAGAGAAGTCAAAACAACAACCCTACCTCAATATAGTCGCTCCGGCGAAATGAGACTGCAGTAAATTCTTGCAGTGTTAATTTAATAATTATTATTACTTCCGCTTACGCAAGCGGGTGTGTAGAACTGCATAAGACGCGGCTGCCCGGACAAGTATACTAAACAATGGGAAAACCGTGTAATATACCGATATATAGCGTCCCAGGGAGGCCCGGATGGTCATGTGGACCTAATAAGTGCAGTGAGTGTGTAACTATCTTTAAGATGTTAGGTGTTTTTTTTTTTTTTTTGTTTTTCTGTTTCCCCACGTGGGTGGGGCGGCTGCGTTTTATTTGTGGCTTCACGCCAACACGCAAAAATATAAGTAATTAATATACAATTAAATCTGCTGTTGTTGCAGCAACAAAACTTACAACAAATTTATGAAAATATAAAGGGAAATGACTACTTGTAAAAACGCCCTTTAATACCTCGAAAAATGAAATAACAAAAAAATATATATGTGAACAAAAACCAAAAGATGGAAAGATGCTACCAAAAATATGAATAGTGGAAAACTTAAATCTAACATGAAGCAAGGGCGTTCACTCCCCAATCACCCTGTTTCTGGCTGCACACTCGTGGTGGGTTTTTTTATTTTGGTTTTTTGATGCTTTACCAGCGCCGCTCTGCAGGGCGCTCTCTCCCTCCCTGCTGGATCCGATCAACGTTGGTGGCTGACTTGCTCTTTCAGGTCATTGACTTTTTGTAACCATATGTACTATGGAACAGCTGATCGCTGACACATCCCCCGTAGCAGGCTGGTTTGGGCCAGTGCGGATGTGGCCCTTATCCCTTACCAAACAAAGAAAGTGTCTATTCTGTGTTACCTTATGTGTGTGAGTGTGTATGTCTATGGATGAATGGCGGATGTATTACCAATTATTAGTTATTGCGTGTAATGGATTCGTGATCCCAGTGTATGCTTGCATGTGTGAGTGCAGAAGTATATTACCAATTTTTGAGTGGACTGCGGGTGTATGCTGGTGTATCGGGGTGTAGATGTAGAAGGCGTTTGGTGGATGGACTTCCGGTGTATGTAGGTGGATGCTTCAGAGGATCGATGGCTGTGATTGTGTTGTCAATGTGTGTGTGGCTGGAGAAATTCGTGTTGATGGTTTTGTTTGGATTGCCGGTGGATGTTGGTTATTGCATTTAATGGAAGTAAATTTTTGTCGTCTTTGTGATGGATGTGAGCGTAAAGATGCCTAAAATATCGGTTTACCAACTCGCGACACTGCCTGTAAACCAAAGAACACGACAGTTAGCTCACCTTATATCCAATACGTGCACAGGTGCGTATGGTAGGGGGCCAGGACACTACTCCCTGGTAGTTTTACTTACCCGAGGATTCCGTTGGTTGAAAGCCTAACGGATCTGGATTAGCCTCCCCGGTGTATCCTCTTTCACTTAACACTACACCTTTTTTTTTTGTACTTCTTTCACACTAGCACAGCACTCGATGAAAACCCCCGATTTGGCTAACTTTACTTATTTTTTTGGCAACTGATGCGATTGCTGGCCCTTTTATAGTAACGAGCTTTTTCTCATAACAGTGCTACGGCCCAAACCTGTTGCATTCCTAAAACGGTTCTATCTACTGGCGATGTCCCTTTCTAACATCCTACCTATGCATATGCCTATATTGATTATTTTATGATACCCCTATACATTTGCATTGCATAATTGGTAATTTTCGCTAACATGATAATGTATGTTATTAGCAGTGGGTCGGTCGGCAATCTGCTGTTAACATATGGTGGTACTGTGGGCTGTTTTTTTTTTTTCTTTTTTTGTTTTTCTTTTATTGCAAGACTGCTTGCAACTGATTGCGGTGCTTGTGTAAGGGCTGTCGTTACACAACGCAACTGAATTATTTGCGGCATTGCAAAACGTCGGCAGAAGCGTGGAAAAACTTAAAGAAGTTTATCAGCCAAGTGGCCCGGCTTCCAGCGGTTGACGTTCTAAAATTGAAGCTTCTAGAAGAAGGCGAGCGTCGTGGTAGCATGCATGAACACACAACGAACGAATTTAGCGGGCAGCAAGCATTTGCAGCGAAGTCGACGTCTAGCAGCAACAGAGAGAAGAAAAAAGGTAATTACAAAAATGTTACTTGCTATCGTTGTGGACAAAATGGCCATATAAAAAGAAATTGTTCGGCGAAATTAACCAAATCTATGAAAGAAAACGATTCAGCTAAACAGCAACAACAAAGCTCCTTTACTGCTTTGGGTGCAACAGATTGCGAAACGTTCGACAGAGGAAAGTGGTGTTTAGATAGCGGCGCGACAGCGCATATGTTTTGCGACCGAAAATTGTTCTCGAACTTTGTGAATCATACAGAGTGGATCGCATTGGCCGGTGACAACAGCATTCGTGCAGAAGGTAAAGGCGATGTCAAAATAAAAACGGACATGTATGCTGTGACACTAAAAAAAACAGGGTTGTGTAGCCTTAAGCAGTACCGAGGCCGAATACATGGCCATGTCATCGGGAGCAAAAGAAGCACTACATCTAAGACGTATTATAATTGAGATTGGATGTGGTAACGGTCAAACTCCAACGATATTGTACGGGGATAACATTAGTGCTCATGCAGATTTTTTTAATTTTTATAAGCTTTTCTGATCTAATTGTTGATAGTGCGAATAAAAGAGACTTATTCCACCTTATAACTCAACGTTTCGCCAAATTTCCTTGGCATCATCAGGAGTTGAGATATCTATATTTATTTAATATAAGAAAGCGAACATTACAATAAGTTTTTATTTTTTTACATCCATATATATAGAGATATGTAAGGAGACGGTGAACATGATTACACATCAAACAAAAATTACACTTGACAATAATGTTAATTGTGCACTTACTTACATAAAAATGTGTTGCTTTAAATATTCAAATATGTTAAAACCATTAAACTATTAAAACTAAATCAAAAATCGATACCATCGTTTTTTGTGGTAAACTTGTCACTATAAATGCTATAAACATAATAAATATGAAGCGGCAATATTGTCAGTGTCTTCTCTTCTGTTAATCGTATGTTCTCTTTTTTGAAGTATTCGAAGGCTCTCTATGGTGTATCTCGTTTTTTCTCTTTTCTCTTTGTCCAATATTCTTGTATTTGCAAAGTCAGCTGTGTGGTTGTTTGTTACCGCGTGTTGAGATAAAGCTGTGCTTTGTTTTTGTTTGCGTATGTCGGCTTCGTGTTCAGCTAATCGCGTACCTAGTGTTCTTTTTGTTGTGCCAATGTACACTTTGTTGCAGTTTTCGCTGTCGTTACCTTTGCACTGTATTACATATACTACATTACTTTGTTGTTGGATATCTATAGAGCTTTTTGTTTTAGTGAAACACGTCGCTAGAGTGCAATTCGATTTGAATGCCAATGTTGTGTGGGATGTTCTCTTATTATTATGATCATGTGCAAGACTTTCTGTCAGCCTGGGAATGTATGTGACACTGAAGTATCGCTTTGTTTGGTTATCTATATTTGGGGTTTGTTTTGTTGTGTTTTTTATGTCCATTAGTTTTTTGTCGATTAGATTGGTTATTAAGTAGTCAGGGTAGTTATTCTTTTTAAGCGTGTTTTTAATATTTCTTACATTGGTCTCATGAAACTGTTGATGGCTTATTGATAATACTTTATGTATAAAATTATTTGCTGTATTAATTTTATATTTAAAGAGCTGAGAAGAAAAATAGTTCATTAGGCGCCCAGAAGCCGTTGGTTTAGAGTACCAATCTAAAATCAAATTATTGTTGTTGTTGTGAATGCGGGTGTCCAAGAAAGGGATACTGCCATTTACTTCTTTCTCTATAGTAAATTTTAACTTGTTGTGGTATTTGTTGAGTGTATCTAAAATTATATTTGCGTCGTCCTTTTCAATAATCGCGAAGATGTCGTCTACGTATTTGACTAGAAATTTTATTTGTATGCCGTGTTGTTTTTGGAGTTCCATGAATGTGAAGTTGAGTACATCGTCCATGACTATGTCGGCAATAGTGGGGGAGAGGGGGTTGCCCATGGGCATGCCATAAGTTTGTGTATACATTTTGTCGTTGTGTGTGAAGTAATTGTTATCTTTGAGGCAGAAATCTAATATGCTTTGGAACTTGCTCTTTGATATAGTCGTGTTTTTTGCTATTTCTTCCCATTTCCGCATTATGATTTTTGACGCTAAATTTGTTGGTATGTTGGTGAACAAGGAGACAACATCGAACGACACTAACACATCTTTTTCACAAACATTTATATTGTTTAGTCTTTCTTTTAATTCATATGAGTTTTTAATGTTGAGTTCAGGCGAAATCAACGATATCAGTATTTTTCCTATAAATTTGGAGAGCTGATAACATGGGACATTGGTGCACGAAACAATTGGACGTAGGGGACATTCAGGTTTGTGGATTTTTGGTAGCCCATATAAACGAGGGGCAGTTGCTGCCGTGCTCGTCAATTGTTGTTTTTCTCTTAAGCTAATGTGTTTGCCTTTATATAGTTCGTAAACTATGTTGTTGTTTTTCCTTTGTAGTGTGTTTGTTGGATCGCCTCTAACTACTTTGTAAGTATTCTTGTCTCCTAGTAGATTTTCCATTTTAGTGTTGTAGTCCATTTTGTAGAGTGCTATTGTTTTGTTTCCTTTGTCGCTGTCTGTGATGACTATGTCGTCTTTGTGTGTCTTAAGGAACGCTTTTGTTTTCCTATATGTTTCTAATATGAATTAGTGCTCAACATTGGGCAAAGAATCCAGTGCATCATGCTAGATCGAAGCACATTGATATCAGATATCATTTTGTTAGAGAGATTGTTGAGAAAGGTGACATAAAGTTAGAATATGTATCAACTAATAACATGATAGCTGATATTTTAACAAAAAAATTGTCGAAGAAGAAACAAACAGATTTAATGAAATTGTTAAGTTTAGAAGAATAACATTCGCATTGAGGAGTAGTGTTGAAATATGATACATAAAATTGCAACCCCAAATATGTAACAATGCGTATGTCAGATAATCTCACACTTTTATTGTATTTGACATTTGGAGTCTCTTATTAAACGTTGAACAGTACACTCGTGTTTTCTTATTGAACCTCAACATAACTTTTAACATTTTCAATACTTGAAGCAAAAAACGGACATTTCCATATACGAAATGTTACTGTTTTAGAATGTTCATTCATTAATCGCACTTGTACATTTCCATTTAAAAAAAAAAAATAAATTTATCATATGATTGAATTTTAAAACTTTCAGTTTTATTGTAAAGTTTTGAAAATGCATATGTTCGAAAAGCAGTAAATCAATTTTTTATGAAAAATGTTCCATTAATTACAAGAAATGGATTTGGATTTGAATTTAGTATGACAATGATACCACTATGGAATTGTACTGAAAAAAGTTTAGGTTCTAACAAATTTGTTTAAATAGTCCAATTATGTGAATTTTCTATATAAATCGTGTTATATTATTCAAAGTGTTTTTTGTCTCTTGTTTTGTGATATTTGTTACGCACTTATGCCTTTTCTGTTTTTTATATTAATGTATTCTTTTAATATTAATGAGTCGTTTGTAAAACTGCGAGGTAACATTTTATTTTGGCAAAGCTAAATTTTGACCGTAATCAAATTCAAAAACTAACGTTGTATTGTCACGTTTACATTCTTTTAATGTTTGTTTTTTTTTACTTTACGTATTCGGAAACATTTTCTTTATGTACATGATAATAATTTTTACAAGAATATTCTGCATTGACAGATAATTTTTCTGAAAAATTGATGATAAGTCACATACTTCATTTCATTTCATTTATTTGGGAATTATTAGTACAATAAGACCATATTACAGTCTTTTGTAGTACAAAACATTATTACATGAAAATTTTTATAACCATTTAAGTAAACAGGAACAATAGAATTTAAATCTTAATATTAACAGCCTTCAAAGAAGAAGCACATAACATAATTATATCAGCAAAAATATAGATAAAGAAACCACATGATTAAAATAAAGAACAAGATATATAAATACTACAATATTACAATAGGTGGCCAATTCAGGTCGATTATGATGAAAAAAAAATTATAAATAATTTTTCTATAATTTCTTTTGTTTATAAAGTTTCTTACAGTAGCTGGAATAGAGTTCCAAGTGCGTATGGTGTTAACAAAAACAGTCGAGTTGATAGAACAAAGTTGAAATTTGGAGCAATAAGATTATTTAAACGGTTAGATCTAGGAAACATAAGGCCCTATTATGTGCATTTTTCGATCTTCGATCTTCGCTGCCTATCGAACATCGAAAATCAAATTTAAAATTGGTATTATGACATCTAATCTCTGTCGAAATTTTCGTTGTGTATGTAATTTTGAAGCGCATATAAATTTCTTGTCAACGCGGTATCGAATTAGAAGAAAATTGTTTGAAATGTAAGTTTTGTAGGCATACGTGCCTAAGATAAGCGCCCTTCATACTCTAAGTCATTTAAGATACACTAAGTCTTAAGTGTGTATCGGCCTTAAGCCTTTTGCTAAGTACTGGTATGGCAACTTTGATACTCGCTAAGATTAGTTATAAGAATAACAACCCTATGTACACCATTTTGTAATATATCTACAACAAAGAAAATAAAACAGATCATTCGATATTGACGCATAAAGTGTAAAACGTGTTATTTTTCACTCCTACTAAAAGGCCATTCCTTGCAGTTTTTTGTGTTTATCTTCTACTTTTTTGCTTCCTAGTAGTAATTTCAAACTATTTGTATTAATCGTATATAGTGTAGAATGCTTTATTTTTATTAAAATTAGTATCCACACAAAAATTATTTTTAAAAAAATTTTGTATTTTCATGATGCAAAATTGAATAATAATGAAAATTTTTGAAAATAGTAAAATCAATATTGAAAATTAAAATATTGTAAAACATATTAAAATTACAAAGTTCAAAGTAACATAACACAGTAAAATAAAAACAAGTAAGGACGGGACTGTCTTCGGCTGTGCCGAAGACTTCATACTTTTCATGAATGGGGCTGCACAATAATCTATCCCGTTCGTAATCTCCAAATAATCGGATGTATAAGATAAGAAATATATAGATGTACATACCTAAACGATATTTAAGATAAAAATAAATTAAAAAATGGCAAAAAACCCCCCTATCTGAACGATCGGTTGTATGGCATATATATTATATATAGCTCCGATTGAAATGATTTTTACAGGAAATCTTCTATGATATATTAGAATGGGAGCGTGTCATTATTCTGTATTACAGAATTCTGGGTGACAAAATTCTGTAAATTGCAAAAAAATTCTGCTTGAATAAAATTCTGCTTTTATAAAATTCTGCTTTTTAAAATTCTGCATGTTTAATTCTTGAAGTCAAAATTCTGGAATCATGGCATGGCGTAGCCGGTGTTGGATCGGCTAAGGGATATTTTTTAAATTCTGCTTTTTCAAAATTCTGCATGTTTAATTCTGGAAGTCAAAATTCCGGAATCATGGCATGGCGTAACCGGTGTTGGATCGGCTAAGGGATATTTTTTTAAAGTGCGGCCGAAGGCCGCCTACGCAGAAGGACATCACCGTTGCGGTAGCCACGATTATTACGACACACCTGGCATGGCGTAGCCCAGGGTTATTTTTTATAAGCGCGGCTGAAGGCCGCCTATGCAGAAAGGTGTTCTACGCAGAATTACTGTGCATGGCGCACTTTTTCAAAATATTTACATGACCTATTTAACATTGTTAACATTATATTTTAATACAGAATTTTGTAATACAGAATTTTGAAAGCAGAATTTTAGAAACCAAAATTTTAAAAAAGCAGAATTTTAAAAAGGAGAATTTTGTACATACACAATTTTGACACCAACCCTTTAGAATATATATCACCTAGTTTCACGTTTATACTTTTTAAATTGCTGCAGGAATGACAAAAATCGTCTTATCTGAACGATCGGTTGTATGGGAGATATATGTTATAGTGGTCCGATCCCACCGGATCCGATTGTCTAATATAATACAAAAATACATCCTTGTGCCAAATTTCATTGAGATATCTCAAAATTTGATGGACTAGTTTGCGTTCAAACAGACAGACGGACAGACGGACGGACGGACAGACGGACATGGCTATATCAACTCAGTTCGTCGCCCTGATCAATTCGGTATACTTAATGGTGAGTCTATCTTCTATATTTCTCAACGTTACAAACATCGGACCAAAGTTAATATACCATTTCATGTTCAAGTAAGGAAGGCTAAGTTCGGGTGTAACCGAACATTACATACTCAGCTGAGAGCTATGGAGACAAAATAAGGGAAAATCACCATGTAGGAAAATGAACCTAGGGTAAGCCTGGTATGTGTTTGTATGACATGGGTATCAAATGGAAGGTATAAAAGAGTATTTTAAAAGGAAGTGGGCCATAGTTCTATAGGTGTACGCCATTTCGGGATGTCGCAATAGAGGTGGATCAGGGGTGACTCTAGAATTTGTTTGTACGATATGGGTATCAAAGCAAAGGTGCTAATGAGTATTTTAAAAGGGAGTGGGCCTTAGTTCTACAGGTGGACGCCTTTTCGAGATACTGCCATAAAAGTGGTCCACGGGTGACTCTAGAATTTGTTTGTACGATATGGGTATCGAAGGAAAGGTGTTAATGAGTATTTTAAAAGGGTGTGGGCCTTAGTTCTATAGGTGGACGCCTTTTCGAGATATCGCCATAAAGGTGGACCAGTGGTGACTCTAGAATTTGCTTGTGCGATATGGGTATCAAATGAAAGGTGTTAATGAGTGTTTTAAAAGCGAGTGGGCCTTAGCTCTATAGGTGGAAGCCTTTTCGAGATATCGCCATAAAGGTGGAACAGGGGTGACTCTAGAATTTGTTTGTACAATATGGGTATCAAATGAAAGGTGTTAATGAGTATTTTAAAAGGTCGTGGGCCTTAGTTCTATAGGTGGACGCCTTTTCGAGATATCGCCATAAAGGTGGACCAGGGGTGACTCTAGAATTTGTTTGTACGATATGGGTATCAAATGAAAGGTGTTAATGAGTATTTTAAAAGGTCGTGGGCCTTAGTTCTATAGGTGGACGCCTTTTCGAGATATCGCCATAAAGGTGGACCAGGGGTGACTCTAGAATTTGTTTGTAAGATATGGGTATCAAAGGAAAGGTGTTAATAAGTATTTTAAAAGGGTGTGGGCCTTAGCTCTATACGTGGACGCCTTTTCGATATATCGCCATAAAGGTGGACCAGGGGTGACTCTAGAATTTGTTTGTGTGATATGGGTATCAAATGAAAGGTGTTTGTGAGTATTTTAAAAGGGAGTGGGCCTTAGTTCTATATGTGGACGCCTTTTCAAGATATCACCTTAAAGGTGGACCAGGGGTCACTCTAGAATTTGTTTGTACGATATGGGTATCAAATGAAAGGTTTAATGAGTATTTTAAAAGAAAGTGGCCCTAAGTTGTATATGTGAAGGCGTTTTCGCGATATTGACCAAAATGTGGACCAGGGTGACCCAGAATATCATCTGTCGGGTACCACTAATTTATTTATATATGTAATACCACGAACAGTATTCCTGCTAAGATTCCAAGGGCCTTTGATTTCGCCCTGCAGAACTTTTTCATTTTCTTCTACTTAATATGGTAGGTGTCACACCCATTTTGCATAGTTTTTTTCTAAAGTCATATTTTTTCATCAATAAACCAATCCAATTACCATGTTTCATCCGTTTTTTCGTATTTGGTATAGAATAATGACATTTTTTTCATTTTTCGTAACTATTGATATCGAAAAAGTGGGCGTGGTCATAGTCGGATTTCGGCCATTGTTTACACCAATACAAAGTGAGTTCAGATAAGTACGTGAACTGAGTTTAGTAAAGATATATCGATTTTTGCTCAAGTTGTCGTGTTAACGGCCGAGCGGAAGGACAAACGGTCGACTGCGTGGCTTCAAACCAATTTCGCCCTTTCTCACTGAAAACAATTATCATCCTAGAATCTAAGCCCCTACCAAATTTCACAAGGATTGGTAAATTTTTGTTCGACTTACGGCATTAAAAGTATCCTAGACAAATTAAATGAAAAAGGGCGGAGCCACGCCCATTTTGAAATTTTCTTTTATTTTTGTATTTTGTTGCACAATATCATTACTGTAGTTGAATGTTGACATAATTTACTTATATACTGTGAAAATATTAATTTTTTTGTTAAAATTTAAATAAAAAAAAATTTTTTTAAGTAGGCGTGTTCGTTCTCCGATTTTGCTAATTTTTATTAAGCATACGTATATAATAGGAGTAACGTTCCTGCCAAATTTCACCATGATATCTTCAAAAACTGACAAATTACAGCTTGCAAAACTTTTAAATTAGCTTCTTTTAAAAGTGGGCGGTGCCACGCCCATTGTCCGAAATTTTACTAATTTTCTATTCTGCGACATAAGTTCAACTCACCTACCAAGTTTCATCGCTTTATCCGTCTTTGGTAATGAATTATCGCACTTTTTCGGTTTTTCGAAATTTTCGATATCGAAAAAGTGGGCGTGGTTATAGTCCGATATCGTTCATTTAAATAGCGATCTGAGATGAGTGCCCAGGAACCCAAATACAAAATTGCATCAAGATACCTCAAAATTTACTCAAGTTATCGTGTTAACGGACAGACGGACGGACGGACGGACATGGCTCAGTCAAATTTTTTTTCGATACTGATGATTTTGATATATGGAAGTCTATATCTATCTCGATTCCTTTATACCTGTACAACCAACCGTTATCCAATCAAAGTTAATATACTCTGTGAGCTCTGCTCAACTGAGTATAATAATTTAGTCAATATAATTTAAGAACCCCACATATAGGTCCAAGGTCGTGAATACAAAACAACTGCTTGGAAGGCTGATTTCATAAATTGAACAAAATCCGTTTATAACAAAGGGAAATTGTAGAAAGGATCAGGTAGAAAAATTTCCGAGTGCATTCTCGTACCCGATGCTCAGTTAAGATAATCCCTAGCGCAAAATCTGAGAATTGTTGCCAATTTCAAAATGGTTGGAATGGACTTGGCCCCTGTGCATTGTTGTAGCCATTCATCTTTACTGGATAGCAAGTCCATGAACGCTTCTATGGTCATTATGAAGTTTAGTTTTTAACACATGTAGCGACATGTTCAGAAAGTTACAATGTTTAGAAAGCTACAATTACGCGTTGAAATTCATTTGAGCGTTTTATACTTCTGGCTAGTTCCAGAATTTAAGCTTTTCTCTTCATAATAAATACTTTTGCTTTTATTTTGTTTGACAGATGATGGGAATGTGCATTTCTGAACGGTTGAATTTATCGAATTATCGAACAATGACACTAGTCTTAATCGAATGAGTGTCATAATACCGAATGAAAATTCGTTCGATCAGCTCTTTCGACCACAGTCGAAGATCGAATTTGTCTCATAACAGGGGTCATAAGTTTTTCGTATAAGTAGATTGGTGTTTTTGTGGCAATTAGTTTTACAAGAAAAATAAAACTCCTAGCCTTCAAGTAATTATGGATATCACAGCCCAGAAGCAATGACTTCCATGCAGAAACATGGTCAAACTTACTTAGACCGTATACATAGGGTGTTATATGATTGAAGGCTATATCAATTTTATGGGCAGAACAAGAGTCTAGTTTATTGTATATTAACTCGGAGTAAGTGATTATCGGCAACAGTAGCTGAATGGCCAGTTTTTTACGTATAACGGCTGGTGTAAACAATGACGATTGCTTTAAATTGCGTAGAGTACCGTATACCCTCCCTACAATAAAATTAATATGATCTGTGCATGTAAGGCTAGAATTTACCACAAAGCCAAGATTTTTTACCTTGTTAACTATTTTTTATCAAATTCTTATCGATATATATGGCTGGGAGGTTACCAATTTCGATCATCTTTCTAGATATTGGCGAAACATAAGATTTACTAGTTGTGAGGCAAATACCATTTTTACTAGCCCAGCGAGAAATACTCATTAAGTCAGCATTTAATTTAGAGCATAAGTCATTGGTCCTGCTAAAATTATCAGCCAAGTATATTTGCACATCATCAGCATAGACATGCAGGCTAACGTGGTTGCACTGTAGAAAAATGTCGTTAATGAACAAGCTGAATAATAGAGGTCCAAGGATAGAGCCCTGTGGAACTCCCATGGTCAATGGTTTAGGCTGAGATAAATCGCGTTACCACTCGCTGATATCTCCCGGTCAGATAGCTACTCATAACTTTTACTGCATTTTCACCAAATCCAAAATATTTTCTTAGTTTGCTGCATAGTAAAATGTGATTAACGGAGTCAAACGCTTTCGAGAAGTCTAAGAGGCAAAGCAATGTTAGCTCATTTTTATCAAAGGACAACCGTATATCATCTAAAATTTTTAACAACGCAGTTGAGCAACTGTGGTGGGCTCCAAATCCCGATTGATAGGGGGAAAGTGGTTTCTTGTTTTGGACATGCAGGGTAATTTGTTCCGAGAGTAGACTTTCAAAAATCTTTAACAGCGCAGGTAAAATACTTATAGGAAAATCATTTGGTAAACTTGCATCTCCATTTTTAGGCACAGACTTTACAATGGCGTCCTTCCACAGGTCTGGGAAGCATGATGTTATAATACAGTGGTAAATAATGTGCGTAAGGCAGCTTAATATATATGGCAATATAATGTTAACAAATTGCATTGAAATACCGTCTCCTCCCAATGCATTGGATCTTATTTTAAAAATGCATCTAGCAACATCACTCTCAGATACAGTTGAAAACTCAAATGATGTGTCTGAGTAGCACATAGATATAGAGGCCGTGAAATTATTCGGCGCATTAGTTCGTGGCGTCCTGACAAACTCGTCATTTAGCACATCAGCATTTAGTTTACAGTCCACATTTTTCTTGCCACAAACACGTAGGTCTTTCAGATCACGCCACAAAGTATTGCACGGGAGTGTTGGATCAAGTTTAGACATAAAGTATTTACGCTTTGAAGTCGAACAGTTCTGGTTGCAGTGTTCCTGGCAATTTTGAATAAATTCCAGTTATGCTCAGTCTTATTCCTTTTCCACTCTCGATATGCCTTGGTGCGTTTCATTACTGTCACAATTACTCTACTGTTATACCACGCACAAGAGATAGACTTAGACTTACTTCGACGTTCGGGAACAAGGTTATTATACGCTTTTAGATTTCCGTGTTCAAAAAACTAATGTTATCATTAGCAGTAGCATAATACCAACATTGGCACCAGTCTACTCTTGATAGATCAAAAAAACAAATCATTATAATTAATGGGGCGGAAATCTCTATATGTATATGCAGGGCCGTAGAGAGAAAATCCGGGACCGGGACTAAACAATTTACGGGCCCCCTATAAAAAATCCACCAATACATTTGATTAATATGGATTACATCAAAAAAAATGTTTGCCACATCAACTAAATGATTTTTGGACTAAGAGCTGAAAATAAAATTAACACAGAATATTTACTATTTATACTGTTTTATTGTAACGTAGAAATAAAATTCTCTTTTAGCAGCCACATATTGCTTCAAATAATCTTTTCTAGTTATTTGTAACATTTTAGTACATTTCTGATAAATATAATGATGATTATAAATTTTAATTATTCAACATAAAAGGTTCGGATATCAAAGAGTGGATTTTCTTGCTTTTTTCGCTGCAAATTTTTTTATAATAATATCAAAAGTTAACTGTCTTGCCAAAACAGATTCAACACAAATCGTGTCAAGTCCTGTTGTTGTTGTAGCGATAAGGTTGCTCCCCGAAAGCTTTGGGGAGTGTTGTCGATGTGATGGTCCTTTGCCGGATAAAGATCCGGTACGCTCCGGTACCACAGCACCATTAAGGTGCTAGCCCGACCATCTCGGAAACGATTTATGGTGGCCACATTAAACCCTCAGGCCATTCCCCCCTCCCCACCCCCAAGTTCCATGAGGAGCTTGTGGTCGCCAGAGCCTCGTCTGTTAGTGAAACAGGATTCGCCGCGGATAGGTGAGGTTGACGGGTGGGTTCGGAGAAGCTATATATTGCGCTGGCAACCTGAAGGGTTGCGTTACACAACCCCTTGAATCTGGTATTTTAGTCGCCTCTTACGACAGGCATACCTACCGCGGGTATATTCTGATCCCCTAACCCACTGTGGCAAACTCGTTCTTGAGATGTACACGATCTATGAAAGTTTTTGATTCATGTAAGCACGCTGAAAGAACGTTCTGCACTACCTACAGTGACAGGTATAGTGCAAAAGATACGGAAAGCAACACAAATGGTGGGGAAAATTTTATAAAGATTTAGCAATTCCAATGGTGACAGACCTCATCAAAATTTGCTTCGTAAAAGTGTTTCAAGTGAATTGTTTCGGATTCTAAGCTTTGAGAAAAGTCCGGCTTGTATTTTTCGACAAATTTTGCTGCGCTCGCCCGTACCGTAGTTTCACCCATGTCTTCAAATTGCCACAAAAAGGAAAACGTCTTTTTTATATTTCTTATAGCTGCAAATCGTTCAGTAATGCTAGTGATTACCGAATCAACGATCACTAAGAATGTATTGTTTTTAAAATCAGACTCTGGATCATCCGTAATCATCTCATTTCCATTATCTTCAAAACGTCTTTTGGGTTTTCTCATTCGAATGTCTGGAAACTTTGGCGAGATGTTCAATTGAGTAGCAACTCTTTTGCATTCGTTTAAAATTGTTTGCCATTGGTTTCTGATCAACTTCAAATCAGCTAATAAGGCATCTAGATGTCGAACCTCAACATCCTATGGTGGCATCTCTAGCTTCGAGTACCACGTTTCTTTCATTAATGGTAAGAAGTATTTTGAACCAAATTGAGGACGGCAAGATACATTCGAACTTGTTGATGTACTTGAGAATGCCGGTAACATCTCCGTATACTTGTGCAGCCAAATTTAGCTTAAGTAATGCGTTTAGTGCTTGTGTTAATCCTGGAACATGTTTTGCCAATGGTCTGATTACCTCAATTCTAGCCGACCACCTAGTGACTGAAAGACTGTGAAGATAACTCGGTATATATTTTTTGAGGATGTCCCATCATTGTGGACTGCTGCTGAAAATAGTAAAACATTTTTGCACAACTCCGAAGAAAGTAATTGCAGCCGTACAACATTCTGCAGCATCAAAACCACATAAATTGAGACTGTGGTTGCACAAGGCGAGTAATCAGCATTCGAGTTTTTGTCGAGAATGTGACGTTGTGCTCCGTTGTAAGCTCCTTTCATATTGGCGCCGTTATCCAACCCTTGTGCACGACAATCTTTTAATGGGATTTCATGTTTACCTAGAGTATGGCAAATTAAATCAGCGATTTCCTGACCATTTTTTTGGTTAAAATCCACGAAAGCCAAAAACCGTTCTTGAGTTGTAAAATTTGTTGCTTTCGAATTGAAATGGAGGTAGCGCAAAATGAACGTAGTCTGTTCAACGTGACTAGCATCAGGCGTAGCATCAACGATAATAGCAAAAAAAATGGCTTTCTTGCGTTGATCTTATATAGTTTCCCTCACTTGTTTTGCGCAAATTTCTATAAACTCGTTCTGAATGTCTGGAGAAAGATAGTGAACTTCTAAACGTCAGTGCTGCTGTTGTGAAATCCTAACATTCTCCAAATGAACTCAAAGTATCGGATCATAACGGCTTATGAGCTCTCAGATGTCCAAAAAAATTTTTTTTTCAGTTAAATAAATAAAAAAAATGTTGTCTTTAGCTTTAACATTAAAGTACGTGTATTTAGAATATGATATGAATAAATAATAGTTTAAAAAAACTAAAAAAACACGCTTTTATAGCTGACCGAACTAAAAAATAGAAAATAATTTTAAATTAAAAAGAGTTTATATTAAAGTAGTAGAAGGTCAAACAATCATTTATTGTTAATCACCTCAAAATAAAATTATAATAAAATTTAAGTTATTAACAGAAAAATTTAATTCACAGTAAAAAGCGTTGAGTGCTTGATATTGAATGTTACAATCATTCTATTGGCAGCTATCTGAGAGGAAAGATATGAAATGTAGTCAAATGCACCCCACGCTTTTTAATCTGAATTAAATTTTTCTGTTAATAACTTAAATTTTACTATAATTTTGTTTGGGGTGATTAACTATAAATGATTTTTTGACCCTCTACTACTGTTATATAAACTCTTTTTAATTGAAAATTATTTTCTATTTTTTAGTTCGGTTAGCTATAAAAGCATGTTTTTTTAGTTTTTTAAAACTATTATTTATTTTTAATTTTTTAGTTCAAGTAATTTTAAAAAATTTCGCCGAAATTGCCAAGGGTCGGCAGATCATTGGCATTATAGACGAGAGCAGCGAAGATGGCAGGATCCCGAAACAACGGTGGAAGTGGATCGAGGTCGCGCTCGCTACGGTGGCCGTTAAGGTTAAGAAAGACAACCCTGGTCCACCGCCATCTTACACCGATGCAGGGTGTTTCCAGGGCAATGTCAAGCTAATTGCCTGTGACGACGCCCGGTCGGTAAACCTCTATAGGGCTGCCGTCACGCTGATAGGGGTGGTATATCCGGGCGCGCGCCTCAAGGTAGTGGAGGCGCGTGATATCCCCTCACGACCAAGGGCTAGAGCGGGGTTCCAGTGACGCCAACGGACCCAGCTGACATCCTGGAGCTACTCCAGGAGTACAACCCGCCACAGGTTTGGAAGTCAACCCGGATAAAACCGAGCTTGTCCTCTTCACGAGGAGGTACAAAGTACCAAATATTACACCGCCAAGAATTGGGGGTACATTCTTAGCGTTTAGCGATCAAGTCAAGTATTTGGGAGTCATTCTGGATAGGAAGATATTATGGAGTGACCATATAGTGGAGCGATCCAAGAAGGCAGCAGCAGAGCTGTTCACCTGCAAGAGGGCAATTGGCACCTCCTGGGAATTCTCCCCTAAGGTGACCTACTGGATTTACACAGTCATTGTGCGCCAAATTCTTCTTTATGGTGCCTTGGTCTGCTGGCCTGCACTAGCTAAAAGTACCTATCTTAAAATGCTTCAAAAGGTGCAATGGAGTTCGGAGCTCTCATTACCGGGGCTCTCGGCTCCACTCCAGATTTCGTTACATACATACATGGATACATATATACATAGATAGTTACAGGCCAAGCGTGTTAAAAAGGGTTCCAGTATGCTCTTTCGTAGATGTGCCATGCATCCACTTCTATCATTAATAAAGGAATGCGTTTTTCGCATTATGTGCAAGGTTTCAAATCTATTGTCATTTGGGGTGGTCATAAGTTCAATTGACCTTATGTCCGTTAACCTTATGTCACCCCACCATCACATTATTGCATTGTCATCGAGCCTTGATACGTGTGCAAAGTTTCAATCAAACTTATGGCCATTCGAAGTGGTAATAACGCCAATTTACCTTATGGCCGTTGACCTTATGTCACCACACCATCACATTAATGCATTGTCATCGAGCCTTGATACGTGTGCAAAGTTTCAATCAAACTTATGGCCATTCAAAGTGGTAATAAGGCCAATTGACATTATGGCCGTTGACCTTATGTCACCGCACCATCACATTAATGCATTGTCATCGAGCCTTGATACATGTGCAAAGTTTCAATCAAACTTATGGGCATTCAAAGTGGTAATGAGGCCAATTGACCTTATGGCCGTTGACCTTATGTCACCACACCACCACATTAATGCATTGCCATCGGTCCTTGATACGTATGCAAAGTTTCAAATTAATCAGACTTCTAGAAACCGGTGAAAATTAAGCTCAAATATTCCGTTACATACATAGATACAGGCTAAGCTAATAAAAGCGTGTTAAAAAGGTTACATTAAAAACTCAAGCGCATGCGTCGGCCATTTAATAAAATTTCACTCATCGCATTTCTCAAATAGTTTTTAATCATCCTAAGAGTTGAAAAAGATCTCTCGTTCATTGCCGTTGTTACTGGAAGCGTACAAAAGATTTTCAACAACATGTGAACATTAGGAAAAGCCACAGAATCGCATTCCTGTAATATTAATCATAGATAAGTTGATAAAAAAAACCGAAGTACCTCCTTCAGGAATAAGTAGAATTCATGATTTTTGAGCCTATGCATGAGATCTAACGTATACGTATATAAAATTCAAAAGAAAAAAACTGATCGAAAAGAAATAAAATCTAATTTAAAAAAGTCATATCTACACGAAAAAAACACTAATATGTTTTTTACATTTTAAAATGTGAAAAACACATTATTTTTCATTTATCAAATAATTAGAATTTTAAATTTTTAAAGTGGGTCTTTGACATGCACAAAAATGTAGATATGTAGTGTTTTCGACATGAAAAATAATATCAAATTTGCATTATATTTCAAAATAGGAAATTTGTTCTTCAAAAAAATGCTGTAGATTTAACATTATTTAAATGTTAAAAATATTTGCCTTTTAATTCCGATGAATGTAATCGCTGTTGACGCAAACGAGCAAACGCCTGAATTGATTATATTCACGCATGCAATAAGTTGGTTGATTTTAAATCAATGTCGATTATGTTCGTTTAAGCAAGTTGGATCATTGAACACGATCATGTTGCCGTTTTTGCCGAACTTTGTTGTTTTCGATTTTTGCTGTTCTCTGATATGTATTTAGATGGTCGTTAGGCAAATTTGCAAGGAAACAAACTTCTTTATGAAATTATAGTAAAAGTTAACATGGACATTTGGTATATTTAATAAATTGCAGAATTATTATGAAACAGAATATGATTAAAATATTGTAACGAATTTACTGAAACTCCACTTTTTCCAAATCTTCTGCTAACGTTCGAATCGCTAAACTGTTGAATAAATAACTCCAATATTGAATAATGCAAAAATGGCCTTTACAAAATACTTCACAATAACACTTTTTGTTCGCAACTAATAGCTTGCTTAAACTAAACTGATTCTCGTGCCTCTTCTGTTGCTGCCTTTTATACTCTGTGATTTGTTGTTCGCATACTTCTAGGCGATTCCATTTCTAGAATTTACTAGGTGGTTATCAGCTATAAAATTACTACGTTTATAGCTTCTCGTATGCGCGTGTATGTGTGAGTGATACTAGCGCAATTATCATTGCCTACTTTTGGGAGCATATCAGATAAGATATCTGCATGTGTTTGTGCGTCTCTTCTCCGCTGCGTGTACATACATATGTGTAGACATAATGATTAATTTGGTTGTGTGCATGCAAGTCACTGCTTAGCATCTGCTTAGAGATGATAGTATCCCTTAGTGTTGCTAATATTCGTCACAATATATAAGTGTTCACTTCGTACATACATATGCTTGCATATTAAAAATATAATATCATCAACAAAGTAAATACTTAGCAGAATTATAAAGAAATTTATTAACATATACATAAAACATCAAATATTTGAATTGCAATGACCTAAAAAATCAAACGATCAGGAGGCAAGGGGGTTCAAACCCCCCCCCCCCCCCCCTCCCGAATGTGAGATCTATAATGGATCGTCTGGTACCTGAATCGAAGGTATATATCCCTGGTTCATTTAGGAGTTCTAGCCTCAAAGAAGTAAGGCTTTCGAGAAGAACTCTCCCTCTTTCGTTGATCCGTCTTCTTCCCCACACAGATGACCACGCATTCAAGTCTCCACACACTAAAAGCGGGTGTTTACCTCATGTTTCAATGGTGATCCCGTATATCATGTCTTCGAACTCGGCGAAGGTCATGCTCGGAGGGACATAGCAACTGAAGACGTATATAGCGTTGATTTTTGACCACGTGAATGCTGCTACCGTTGACGTCATATTTTCCTGTGGGAGAAATTTCCCTGGTGCCCAAATTGAGGCTTTCCCTGCCGAATTTGAGTGCCAACCCTGCTCCTGGCGATTTTTGTATTGTCCAGAAAGTACCATTATGTCATATCCTCCTTCATAGACTGTTTGGGATAATAGCTCTTGGGCTGCCTCGCAGTGGTTTAAATTGAGCTGCAATACCCTCATCGGACAGTCATTTTGCTGCCCTCTCGTTGTGGGCATTTGAAACTGCCTGCTGAATGTTGTCCCCCACATAGCGCGCATTTCGGTGCGTTTTCGCAACTTGCAGCCTTACGACCTTCCTCGCCGCATTTCCTGCATAGGCTAGACCCATCTACAATCCCCTTACATTTCTGAGCTATATGCCCGTAGCCCGAGCACCTATAACAGCGTTTCTCTTGCTTGGGCTCTCTAATTCGGCAGGAAACCCATCCTACCCGGATTCTTTGCATATTAAAAACAGCCTTGGCATCATCCGCTGTAAGTCTTATAAGTGCCGACTTCGTGCCACTGTACCCTGTGCGTATGCTTTTTATGGCAGTCACATCTGGAAGTTTGATGTTGCATTGCTGGTGGAGGGCGTTGCAAATCTCCTCGGCCGTAGGAATCTCATCGAGATCTCTGCACTGTAGTGTGACCATTTGGGACTTTATTATAACTTTAGCCGAGTCCTTTAGTACCGCTTCAATTTCCGCTTGGTACGCGCTTGTTTTCCCATTTTGCGATTTTTTCAGCTTTCGTAACAGCTCTCTTTTCGCCGTTCTACTAATAGTTTTGACGTCATCACCCTGGGATTTTAATTCATCGCATCTTCTCCACGCCACGCCCTTCTGGAGAGCGAGGTAGCTTCCTTCCTACGAATGGATTGAACGCCATTTCTTTTGTGTCGTACTTGGAGTAAAAAAGGAATGCTGTTTTGATATTATTTACTGTAGGTCAAGTGTATTTCATTCAATATTCACATGTACATACTTACGTAGAATTTTTCCGTTTGTACTGGTTACAAAGGAATGTTGCTTTCTTTGTGTTTATTTGGAAAAATGATATAAGTCGAGATATATAAATGAAGCTAATATCTTTGTTTAAATATCACCATTATTTTCTAAGATTAATATTGTATGGTTATGCAATCGTGCTCTTTTTATTTAGTTGATTTACGGAAAAACGGGGTAACTCGACTTATACCATTATTACAAACATCCCCTCAATCTATAAATCTTATAAAATAAAGTCGCTAAATGCCATGTATGCACATAACTTCTCACAGAATACTCCGATTTTAAAATGGTTTTTTGCATTTGAAAACTTAGCTATGTGAGATGGTACAGTTAATGTAATTTGAAGATATATATTATAGGGGCGTGGCAAATTGCCAAAATGTAGTAAAAAATCATAAAAAAAAAAAATAAATGTAAGGCGCGATAACCTCCGAAGAGATCTAAGGCCGAGCTTCTCTTCCAATTTGCGTCGTGCTCCTCTTGATTTTCCCTACAAATTGGCCGGACGGGACCTACATGTTTTATGCCGACTCCGAACGGCATCTGCAAAGCAGATGAGTTTTCACTGAGAGCTTTTCATGGCAGAAATACACCCGGAGTGCTTGCCAAACACTGCCGAGGGGCGACCCCGCTTAGAAAAATTTTCTTCTAATTGAAAAATCTTATTTCTAAAATTTTGATGTTGCTTTGCCCGGGAGTTGAACCCAGGGCATACGGTGTGATAGGCGGAGCACGCTACCCATCACACCACGGTGACCGCCAAAAAAATCATACAATTTTTATTTACACAGCTGTAACTCTTTTTTAAAAAATTCTACTTTTCAGTAAAACTTTGAAATATTTACATTCGATCTGCATCAAAAAAAATACTTGATTCCTTTCTTATATCAGGCAAATTGTTTAAACAAAAGTAACATTTTTACCAAAAAATTCGTGTGTGTGATTGATCGGTGTCAACTGTGCGAGCAAATTGCTTTTGAGTGAGGCGTGATGCGACACATACGTACATACATAGAATTCGCTGCGTTATTTAACTTCGGGAGTACATTTATATGTATGGATGTATGTATGTATTTTCATATCATATCAACTTGACATATTTATGCGTTGTTGCCAAGTTAATGCAACATAAACGGTTAAGAATGCATACATCTCTTGAAAAATACTGTTTCGTTAAAAATATTGAACATTTCCTTAAAATTCTTAAACAAAAGTTTAATTTTTTGGTATCTTTGCATGTATCACTATCACTATCAGTACATAGTATAAAACAAAGTCGCTTTTTCTGTCCCTATGTCCCTGTGAATGCTTAAACCTTAAAAACTACGCAACGGATTTTGATGCGCTATTTTTTAATAGATAGAGTGATTGAAGAGGAAGGTTCGTATGTATAATAACATCCATTAAATAGTGGAGAAATACTGTTATTTTTGAAGTTTCTAATGTGATGTAAGTATAAATATAAAAGAAAGTGGTGTTAGTTACACTCTTTTTAACTGAAGAACGGATGAACAGATTTGGCTGAAAATTGGTGGAGGGGTAGCTTAGAATCAGGAGACAGACATAGAATACTCTTTATCCCGTTCTGGCAAGGGCCTTGAGATCAAAACGTGGACCCGGGTAATCTTGGGATATGTTTTTACAATATGGGTATCAAATGGAAGCTGTTTATGAGTACTTTGATACGGGATATTTTTCGTACCCGCGTGTAACTAGGGTCTCGAGATATAAGCGAAAACGTGGACGCGGGTACCCCTAGAATGTGTTTATAGGATATGAATAACAAATGAAAGATGTTGATGAGTGCTTTAGTACAGAGTAATTTTTATACCGCTGAGTGACTAGAGTCTCAAGATATAAGCCAAAACCTGGACCCGGATACCTCTAGAAAGTGGTAATACAACATGGATAATAAATGAAAGTTGTTGATGAGTGCTTTAGTACATGATTATTTTCATACCTATGTATTTGTGACTAGGGTCTCGAGATATAGGCCAAAACGTTGATCAGGCTAACACTAGGATGTATTTTTACATTATGGGTATCAAATTGAAGCTGTTGATGCGTGCTTTAGTACAGAGTAATCTTTATAACCCTGGGTGACCAGGGTCTTGAGATATAGGCCAAAACCTGGACCCGGATACCCCTAGAATGTGTCTGTAATATGGATATCAAATGAAAGCTGTTGCTGAGAGCTTTAAAGTAATTTTCATTGTGATATTCGATTTAGTCGCATCAACCTAGCAAAACTGATAAATATGCATGCGAAGCCGAAATAAAGATATGAATTAGTAATACCCACATACCTATTTACATACATACGTCCTATTCGATTTGCGTGAAATTTGGTATATAAAGTTGCCTATACATGTTAGTATTTACGATCCTTTTTTCCGGGAAGTAGACCAAAAACGGGTTGGGAATGGGATTAGGACTAGAACTGGGACTGAGACTCGGAGTGGGACTGGGACTCGGAATGGAACTGGAACAAAATGCATACCACCCTCTGGGACTGGCAATAAGGGATTAAGAAGAGAGAAGGGAAAAGAGGGAAGGAGAAGGAGACTGGATAGAGAAGAGATAGAGTGAGACGAAGATAGAGATAGATGAAGCGAAAAAGACCGAGGGAGGAGTGAATAAAGGATAAAGAAAAAGTGAACAGGAGGAGGGCAGAGTTAGACGGAAAAAGCTTATTAAAATATATGCAGGTATATAAAATTTAGGGCAGAACAACATCTGACGGGTCTGCTAGTTATAGAATAATTTCAAAGATATCCTCAGTCTATTTGAGGCTATATTTAAAAATAAAATTTATTTTGCAGTAGAGACAATTCAAACGCTTCAAATTTTTATTATTGAAACTGAGAGCTCTGGAGTTTCATTCCACTCTTTTAAAAATCGAATCGAACATTGAATCCTTTATCAATAGACCGATAAACAATTGTTAATAAACCAAAAGCTCACGGGAATGTCGAACAAAGTAATTGACAATAAACAAATCCAGCATTATCAGTGATTTGCAACAGATGGCGCAACGTTGATTAAATATGGTTGGTAAAGGGGAATAGAAGTGGCTCCGCAACCTAGTATGCCCCGGACCCATTCAACTCCACGTTGGCCTAGAGATATACCGAATTTACCATATCATTCGAACCCCAACTTTCTCCAGCAACTTGACCAGCTTCACTTTAGTGATCTTTCAATTGTTCCAAATGCGGGTAGGGTTACCCAGCTGATATCAAACTGGGATATAAAGTTTGATGGTTCATCGAAATTGATAATTTTCTTTATAGGTTCGAATGTCAGGTTTCAGATATTTTAGGGGGTAAATTTAATTTACTCTGCGAGCACATTCAATGCTTGTTTCTTAGTGAAGCCAAGGATTGGTATTGGCGATACCGTCGTACTGTGGAAAGGGGGCCATCTCTTTGTGAAGCCTTACGTACTAATTTCCAGCAGCACCGTACGGATTTTGAAATTAAAGAGATGCTACGTAGCAGAAAACAAGGACCGACCGAAACTTTTGGCGAATTCCGTAATGCCGTTCTGAAGATAGCAGAACCTTTGCAGTCCTCACTACCTGAAGCCGAAATGGTGGAAATCTTCCAACACAACTTGCGACCTCGGATACGACAGCAGTTTCTATATGTTCAAATAAGCTCGCTAGCGGATCTGCGTAGACTCTGTCTCAAGGGAGAAAGTCTTGCTGGCGAAATCAGTAGGGTTGCTAATCCGATGCCAGTAGGGAATATTCGACAACCGATTCGCCGCTATTTTAGTGAAATACCATTTGGGGACACTGAATTCGAAGCTGAACCGGAAATCGACGAAATCTCGAAGCAAGCATCTAAGACGAAACAAATTTGCTGGATTTGCCAAGGCGAAGGCCATAGGTACTTTGACTGTCTCGAACATCGGACAGTGTTTTGCTACGGATGTGGAAGACCCAACTTTTACCGGCAAAAGTGTAGTAAGTGTAACCCGGAAAACCCGAAAAGGAGCGAGGGTCCCAGGAAGATTCCTCGCGACTACCGGAAGTAGCCCCAAATAGGATAGCCGTCCGACCCAATAAATGTTCCGAGAGCGATTTTAGTGAACCCAATTCACCCATTCGGGAAATTATCCCATACGAAGAGCGTCTCAAAAACTATAATAAAGTTAGGAATAGGATATTTGCAGAGGATATTAAACCAACCACCGTGGTGTGATGGTAGCGTGCTCCGCCTATCACACCGTATGCCCTGGGTTCAACTCCCGGGCAAAGCAACATCAAAATTTTAGAAATAAGATTTTTCAATTAGAAGAAAATTTTTCTAAGCGGGGTCGCCCCTCGGCAGTGACTGGCAAGCGCTCCGATTGTATTTCTGCCATGAAAAGCTCTCAGTGAAAACTCATCTGCCTTGCAGATGCCGTTCGGAGTCGGCATAAAACATGTAGGTCCCGTCCGGCCAATTTGTAGGGAAAAATCAAGAGGAGCACGACACAAATTGGAAGAGAAGCTCGGCCTTAGATCTCTTCGGAGGTTATCGCGCCTTACATTTATTTATTTTTATTAAACCAACCAACTCCAAGCGATGGTCCGTACGTTGCAAGAACTTTTGGGAAGAAGTCAAACGTGACCACAAACTTTTGAATAGCGTGGTTAGCTCCATCTACCAGAAGTCTTCTTCTGTGAGTATTTGGGTCGGTTAGACAGCGGAGCCCAGGTGTCTTGTTTAGGCTCCTCGTTAGCGAATACCGTGAAAGCCCAAAATCAACTACGCGAACATGCTACTTCAATCTGCACCGCAGATGGGAAGAGACAAGTCGTTTATGGTTGCATCGACTTAGATGTTCAATTTCAAGGAAAACGAAAGACTATTCACTGTTTTGTTATCCCGTCTATGTCGCAACAAGTCATTCTAGGCGTCGACTTTTGGGTAAAATTCTAAATTGCTCCAAATGTTATTTCGGAAATTTCGATTTGCCAAACCCCTGATGCAAATGATGCAAACCGTATTTCCTTAAGTGTGGACCAACAGCGCCAGTTAAACCAAATTACGAATAGGTTTCCCAGCTTCGAAAAAGAAGGTCTGGGAAATACTTCCTTAATGGAATATTTCATCGAGCTTGAACCCAACGTCCGTCCGATAAAACAGCGATATTTTCCGATATCTCCTGCAGTGAAAAGTTAGTGCACGAAGAGATTGATGAAATGATTAGATTAGGTGTAATCGAGGAAGCTCCAAATAGTCCATGGTCCAGTCCGGTCATGTTAGTGAAAAAGCCTAATAAAGTCCGTCTGTGTCTCGACTCGCCAAAAGTTAACAGTGTCGCCTTTAAGGACGCTTATCCCCTCCCACATGGTATATTAAGCAGATTACCAAAAGCTGAATTTATTAGTTCGCTCGACTTACGTTGTTGTTGTTGTTGTAGCAATGCTCGCCCCACCTAATAGCCGCGACCGATCACAAATTGTCATCAATATCCTCTAACGGGAGTCCAAGGAAACTTGCCGTTTCAACAGGGGTGGATAAGGAAAGGGGTGTTAGAGGCGTTGGTTCCACATTACAATTAAAGAGATGGTTGGTGTCATGTGGGGACACATTGCAAGCGGGGCATACATTTTGTATGTCGGGGTTGATTCTGGATAGGTAAGAGTTTAACCTGTTACAGTATCCAGAACGAAGTTGAGCAAGAGTGACACGCGTTTCCCTGGGGAGTATGCGTTCCTCTTCCGCGAGTTCTGGATATTTTTCTTCAAGTACTGGATTCACCGGGCAATTCCCGACATAAAGGTCCGACGCCTGTCTATGGAGTTCACCAAGGACCTGCTTATGTTTTTTCGCTTCATACGGCTGGGTTCTCAGGTGCCGTATTTCCTCAAAATGCTTACGGAGATGACTCCTTAGGCCCCTAGGCGGTGCTGGTTCGTCAATCAGATGTCTGTTGGGATGCCCAAGTTTCTGGGTATTCAACAGAAACGGTTTGGTCAGCATCTCATTTCTCTCCCTGATGGGGAGTATTCTCGCCTCATTATGCAGATGGTGTTCTGGGGACATAAGAAGACAGCCCGTGGCGATTCTGAGAGCACCTGAGAGCAGGCCTGTAGTTTCTTCCAGTGGGTAGTTTTTAGGCTTGGCGACCATATGGGTGACGCGTAGCACGTAATCGGCTGACTAATTGCTTTATATGTGGTCATGAGCGTTTCTTTATCTTTTCCCCAGGTACTGCCAGCAAGGTATTTGAGGATTTTATTACGGCTCTGAATTCTTGGAACAATTGCGGTTGCGTGCGCACCAAAATGTAGATCCTGATCAAACGTCACACCAAAGATTTTGGGGTGTAGGACAGTCGGTAGCGTAGTGCCATCGACGTGGATGTTCAATATGGTCGACATTTGGGGCGTCCATGTTGTAAATAAGGTCGCGGAAGATTTAGTTGGTGACAATGCCAGGTTTCGCGAGGCGAAAAAACTGGAGAGATCAGGGAGATAGCCGTTTATTTTATTGCATAGCTCATCGATCTCTGGGCCTGGGCCTGTGGCCATTATTGTGCAGTCATCGGCGTAGGAAACGATTGTGACTCCTTCCGGTGGTGAAGGTAGCTTGGATATGTAGAAATTAAACAAAAGTGGGGATAGGACACCACCCTGTGGCACCCCTTGTTTAATTCTCCTTGGTTTTGATGTTTCGTTTCTGAATTGCACCGATGCCTGCCGACCACCCAGATAATTTGCGGTCCACCTTTTAAGACATGGGGGAAGGGTAGACCCTTCCAGGTCTTGCAGTAACGAGCCATGGTTGACCGTATCAAAGGCTTTTGATAGGTCTAGCGCTACGAGTACTGTTCTATGGTGGGGGTATTGATTCAAACCGCAATTTATCTGGGTGCCAATGACATTTAGCGCGGAGGTAGTGCTATGGAGTTTTCTGAAGCCATGCTGATGAGGGGCTAGCTGCAAATGTGCTTGGAAATAAGGGAGCAAAATGGCTTCAAGCGTCTTTGCCACTGGCGATAGGAGAGATATCGGACGATATGACTCACCTATGTTAGCTGGTTTCCCAGGCTTTAGTAGCGGGACCACCTTGGCCATTTTCCATTTCTCGGGTAAGACAGGTGGAAAGAGACAGGTTGAAGACATGCGCTAAATATTTGAAACCCTCTTTCCCTAGGTTTTTAAGCATCGGCATGGCTATGCCGTCTGGGCCCACTGCTTTGGATGGTTTAGCGCGACCAATGGCGTCCTCAACCTCTCTAGCGGTGATGGTGATTGGTGACGCGCTGAATTTGTGTTTATGTGCGTGTCTATTGGCTCTCCGTCTATCTTTGTCAACCGTAGGATGCATTATATATTGTCGGCAGAAAGCGCTCGCGCATTTTTTCGCATCCGAAAGCACCTTATCGCCAAAGGCGATGGAAACTTTGTCTTTGTGCTTAGTCGGATTCGATAGGGACTTTACGGTGGACCAAAGTTTACCTACACCGGTAGAGAGGTTACAACCTCTTAGGTGCTCTTCCCATTTCGCCCGCTTGTGTTCGTCCACAAGCAATCTGATGCGTTGGTTTATATCCCTTATTTGGGGGTCGCCTGGATCAAGCTGTCTTATAAGGTCGCGTTCACTCGCTAAGCTCGCGGGCTCCGCCGGGAAGTGGGGCCGGATTTCGGGAATTCTCCCGGCGGGAATGAAATGTGCCGAGGCGGATTCAATGACCTTACGGAAGGCACGCTCCCCTTGGCGGGCATCAGTCGGGATAGGGAGGGCAGCAAAGCTGCTGTCTGTTGCAGATTTATATTCTTCCCACTTTCCTTTTTTGAAGTTTATGAAAGTGCGTTTTTCGATGACGATGAAGTCGGCGGTACGCTCGAACGAAATAAGTATGGGCAAGTGGTCGGATGCCAATGTTACCATCGGCTGCAAGTTGACGCAGTTTACGAGTTCTACGCTCACGATTGAGATATCTGGCGAGCTATGACAGCTTCCTACCATACGTGTGGGGGCGTCTCCGTTTATTGTTTCTTCTATTTGATCCGCCAACATCTCACCCCTACTGTCCGCCCGCAAGTTTGAATGCCATAGGTCGTGATGGGCATTGAAATCGCCTAAGATAATGCGATTGTTGCCAGTGAGTAAGGCCTCGATATTAGGGCGGTATCCACTGGGGAAAAAGGTAACAGGAGGGATGTAGATGTTGATGATTTCTAGATTTGCATCGCCTGACCGAACAGATAGGCCTTGACGTTCTAAGACATTGTCCCTGCGGTCGATGCCAGGATCAAATATATAATATTGCACAGAGTGGTGTATAATAAACGCGAGGCCGCCTCCATTTCCAACTCTCGCGGTCTTTCCTGTGGACATTATACCCAGAGCAGGTCTGCAATGCAGACCTTGCTGTGAGTTTAGTCTCTTGAATCGCAGCAATGCGGATGTTGTGGCGCTTCATGAAATCGACTATCTCCGTAATCTTCCCAGTTAGTCCATTACAGTTTAACTGCAGAATTCTGAAGTGCATGAGGGGTGACGCCGCCACTCTAGGGGTAAGTGACGGGTGACTACGCCTAGTTTGGGGAAGGCCAGGACGCAATTGCTGTTGTGGCCTTGGGACTGGGCGCCCTTGGACAAGCATTGGGGTACCCGGATGATTTGGGTTTGCGACCTGGCAACATGGCGCGATGAAACCCGTCGAGGGGTTGCCGTCGCGGAGACCAGAACATCTAGGAAAGTGGCACCACCCAAGGCAGGAGCTGCATTGAGCGGATGTCGCAAACCTATATATTCTGGGCTGGCAGACGGTGCAAACGGAGGTAGGAACTAAGAGTCTGTTTCCCTGACCTGCACGATTGCTGCCAGAAAAGAGGGGGGAGAAGAAGACGGGGGCAGGGGCTGATGCTCAGCATTGCTACCAGCTCTACTACGAAGGTAGTAGTTATGAGTGGTATCAGCTGTTTGAGTTGCTGGCGCCGTGGGGCGCGAGCAGCAGCGGGTACTTGTTGTGGCTTGCTGAGCAGCGAGGCTGCTGGAAGGTAGCGGGGGGCGCTTAGGCGTAGACTACGGGACGCCCTTGGGCGTGAGCAGTAAGGAGCCACAAAAGATTTATAAAAGTTACGTGGACGTCGGGTTTTGGGATCAAGCCCAGAACAACCTGTCCGATGCAACCATCCCTTGCACGAGACACACTGAACAGAGTATGACCGTCCTAAAAAGATTTTTTCTGGCAAATGCAGCAAAACCATTTCTCAGGACCGGGGTCAGGAGACGGACCCGGATTGGGTTCGATACCTTCCCAGAGTAAGAGAATATGTAGCAGTCCTGCTTACGTCGTGCCTTCTGGCAAATTCCCTTAGAGGAAAGCTCCCGAGATTACACCTGTTTTACTGTCCCTAATCGTCCGCTTTACCGATACCGCGTTATGCCTTTCGTTCTGTGTAATGCTCCACAGGTGCTTTGTCGACTGATGGATCGCATAATCCCACCTCAATTGAAAAATCAAGTTTTTGTTTATTTGAATGATCTCTTGATTCTATCAGAGACTTTCGAAAACCACATGTCCGTTCTCGCAGAGGTTGCTCAACACTTAAGGAAAGCGGGTCTAACTATAAACGTGGGAAAAAGCTCATTTTGCATCCGCGAAGTTAAATACCTGGGCTACATAGTAGGGAATGGTACGCTTCGCACTGACCCCGACAAAATTTCTGCCGTAACGAACTATGCCGTTCCAACCACTGTAAAGCCACTGCGAAGGTTCCTCGGAATGGCTGGCTGGTACCGACGTTTTGTGGATAATTTCGCAGCCATTACCGCACCTTTAACAAATTTGCTAAAAAAGAGCAAACATTTCACATGGAACGAGGTGGCCCAGAAATCGTTCGACAAACTCAAAAATATGTTATGCACCGCGCCTGTTTTAGCAAGCCCGGACTACGAAAAGCCGTTTATCATCCAGTGTGATGCTAGTAAGCTTGGTGTTGGTGCTGTTTTGGCACAAAAAAATGATGAAGGAACCGAAGTCCCTATTGCCTACTTTTCTCAGAAGTTGAACCAGGCTCAGGCGAATTATAGTGTGACTGAACTGGAGTGCCTCGCTGCAATTCTCAGTCTCAATAAGTTTAGAGCCTATGTAGAGGGTCAAGACTTTACCATCATAACAGACCACGCCAGCTTGCAATGGCTCATGCGACAGACGGATTTGTCAAGTAGACTGGCTCGATGGGCATTAACACTACAGGGCTTTAGGTTTAAAAGAGAGCATCGCAAATGTTCGCATAATGTTGTTCCGGATAGTTTATCGCGCCAGAACTTCGACGAAATAACTGAACTAGAAGTTCGTCCACTGGTGGATCTTAGCTCACCCGAGTTTTTGTCTGAAAAGTAAAAGAAGCTTGTACAACACGTTCAAACCCACAAAACTCGGCTTCCGGACTTACAGGTACTGGACAACAAGGTGTATAAACGTACGGAGCATCCTAATGGTAACGCCGATCGAGAAGCTTTCAACTGGAAGCTGTGGATTCCAAAAACCCTTACCCGTTCGGTGATTGACAATGCCCACTGTCCTCCAAACAAATGCCATGGAGGTGTGGCTAAGACATTGGAACGATTGCGGCTTAACTTTTACTGGCCCAACATGGCAGCGGACGTAAAATTATATGTCGGGCACTGTGATACTTGTCGGCAGTGTAAATCACCAAATACTACTCTACGTCCCCTATGTCTACACAGTTCATCGTTGAGCGACCCTTCCAGAAACTTTACATTGACCTAATAGGACCCTATCCACGATCGAAACAGGGAAATATTGGGGCACTGATTATCCTTGACGGCCTAACAAAATATCCCTTATGAAAGCTTGTTAGAAATTTTAACACCACACCAATTCGCGAGTATCTGCGGGAAGTATTTAGCCTCTTTGGAACCCCTGAAATTGTCCTAACAGATAATGACCAAGAGTTTAGATCGAAACAGTTCAGTACATTTTTAGCCGACCGTGGAGTGAAACATATATTCACTGCTTTATATAGCCCACAGACTAACGCGAGAGAAAGAGTAAATCGGTCCATCATCACTGGCATTAGATCATACCTCAAACATGATCTGGGACTTTGGGATGAGCATTCAGGAGACACTGCCGAAGCTCTCAGGAGCTCCTAACACCAGACTATTAGATGTTCACCATATTTTGCACTTTTCGGCCAGCAAATGATCTCACACGCCAATGATTATAAACTGCTACTGGAACAGGGAACGCTTGACGAGAATGTCACAAGTAGAGTAGATCGTTTAAACTGTATACGTGCTACGATTATGGAAAATATTAGCCTAGCGTTCGAATCTACAGCCAAACGGTACAACCTCCGGAGCACTACGAAAACCTTTAAAGTTGGCGAAACTGTTTTTCGTCGGAATTTTACATTAAGCGACGCCACGAAGAAATATTGCGCCAAACTGGCACCAAAATTCATAAAAGCAAAAGTTGTAAATATAAAGGGAAATCTTATATATGAGCTTGAGGATGTAGCGAGTGGAAGGCGGGGAATGTATCTTCGCAAAGATTTCAAGAAGATAAAAACAACGCACCAACAGTCCAGGTGGGGGGGGGGGGGGGGGGGGGGGGGGGTTGTACTGGCGTACCTGGCAAAGTGACAATTCATCCATGTAATTTTCACTTCCGGTGCATACGTTCCGGTGTAAGAAAGTAACTCCACACCACGATCAGAACACTTCCTTTTATATCATTTGATACCACTTCAAAAACAGCTGACTGCTAGCTGTCAGAAAAGAGCCTAGCTAGGCTTCCGGAAGGAAACATGTTTTTGCCTTCTTTCTGAACGAGATACCGAAGAGGTAAGATCAGTGGAGATTAGGCGTATTTGGTTTTTTTTCCATACACATATGCACACACAAGTGTGCTTTCTAATTAATTCTATCTGCCCGCGTGCGCAAAGTTTATTTAAGACCGCAAGTAAAGGGTAAAAAAAAATATACCTACGCGTAATCTATAATCGGTTTCGCTACCTAAGATCATCTCCACTGATCCCACGCTAAAGCCGACACACCAAGATCAAGAGACCCAGCCAAGGTGCATGCCACGAGGCCAGTTATCGCCGCTTGACCACCAGGAGCCGTATCCCAGCTGTATAGTTTCGCCGATATTAAATTAAGTATAGATATCTATACATTTAAAGTATGTGGGTAGGATTTTTTTATATGGGTTGTAAACCTTAGCTCGCATATGTTCGGTTCCAATAACCCAACAAAATAATAAGGAAGTTTTTTTTTGCTAGAGTATGTCTGAAAGAAGTGTGTATGCATAAGCGTATATATGCATGCATAAACCTAAAAGACAATAACTAAAAACAAAAATAAAAATAAAAATACATAAAGAAAAATTTATAAATATTATTATATATATATATATATATATATAGATATAATTGTAAATTCTAAACTTAAGTTAAAAGTTAAACTTAATGAAGCACCCTTTGTGCCACAAAGTTAGAGAAATTTTGGATTGGATTCAACATAGGAACTAATTAAGTTAGCGATATTAAAATCATGAAGAATTCTTCTTTTTCAACGTTAATTCCTTTTGACTTCTTTTTGTACAAATGTACTCACTAACCTCCCTCACACAATATCTTTATTATTTTTGTTGGTTATTTTGTCTTTTCTCTAGGTTGGCGGAATTCCGATAGGTTACATGCCCATGTACATACACATTTATTAGTAAAGTCTGAGAAATCGAAGTTTTTTTGCTTCTTTCTCATATAAATATTTCGGTTTTAAACTTTGATTTGTTTAGCGCTCACTCAAATAATACTTACTGTGGCGTAAATAAAAATAGCCACGAAACGATTCGAAGTTTCCCTAGGATAAATATTGGTTTTTTTAATCTCTTCGTTATGTTGCGATCTTTCGTCATATAAGGAGGAAATACATAAAAAGAAAAACTATTTGAAGAAAGTAATAACTAGTGGCTAGAAACAGTAATTATTAGGGAGCTAGGCGAGATAACGCATTAATTTTCAGCACTACGTCACAGCGAGGAGGCCTAAACGCTACGTCGTAATGCTCCACATGTAAGTAACATGGTTATTATGTTTTTTTTGTAAGCAAATAAAATATTAATTCGCTTTGATTTATGTACATATTTATGTATATATTTACGTGCGGTTATACACCTGACGATAGTGTGCTTAGCTTTGGTTATTTTATCTACTACTCTCATTTGACTGGAATGATTTGAGTGAGAACCTGTATATGCATACATATATATATACATACCTTTGTACATATGGATGAGTTTTTTCTCTAGTTGCGGTTCCCAAAGTTAGTGATCAGCAAGTGTTTTTTTCTCTTTTTCCACCCATTTTCTTTTGGTGACAAAGTCATCAATCCCAGCTACATACATACTGGTTCTTTATTTTCATTTTCCGCTCTCCGCAAGCATATGTATGTGCACGAATATGACCAGGTAGGTTGCATGGTGATGGGCGTCGAAGTTCTGGAGGAGTAAGTATGGATGTCAATGTGATGTTTAGTCGTGTGCAATACTAAAGCGTACTGATGGTGAAAGCTTAGCACCCTTCGAAATGGATCTATCTTCGCAGCTATGGCAGGTTGTCTGAAAAATTGTCTACTTACTATTCCAAAAAACAAAATAAAATTTTTCAATTATAGAAAAATTAGAATAAAATATAATTATCATTTAGAAAAAAATTATTGTTCTGGCCTTTAGCTCGAATCGAACCTTGAATCCTTTATCAATAGGCCGATAAAAAAAAAACAAAAAATATTCTTCAAGCAAGAAATAATGTGAGTGCTGCTCGTAATCGAAGATTCCCCAAACCTTTTCTCCACCTTCGGCTTCCCAGAAAATACATAATGGTTGGACAATGCAAAGGTTGAGAACTATTTGAACCCCCCAGGTAACTGAAACTCCCTTGACATATTGGATACGGCTTCAACATCCCGTATCGTATCGTATTTAAAGATGTTGACGATAAGTTCGAATCGGATATAAAGCAAAACTCAAAATCATTTTGGATATATGTCAATTCCAGAAAATCGTGTTCGACTTCTGTTATCTATCTCAATGAGACCCAAGCGCACTCTACTATTGATGCTGCTAATCCCTTTGCTCATTTCTTCAAGTCAAACTTCGAAACTTACACTGACTTTAAGTGTTGCACGAATATAAATCACCCAATAAATTTTCGATCGCTATCCCTAACGCTCGCTGATATAGAGAAGGAATCCGACAACTGAAGACGTCTACTAAAACCGATGTAGATGGGTTGTCTTCATACTTACTAAAAAAATGTTCTGCCGTTGCTGTGCCATTGTTGGTTCTGTTCAATAAATCACTTGAACGAAGAGTGTTAATTGATGCCTGGAAAGTCAGCTCTATCACTCCAGTGTTTAAAAGTGGTAATAAGAACATTATTGCCAATTATAGAATAATTTCAAAGATATCCTCAGTCTCAAAACTATTTGAGACTATACTTAAAAATAAAATTTATTTTGCAGTACAGACTGTTCAGAAGCTTCACAATTTTATTATTGAAACTGAGAGCTCTGGGGTTTCATTCCACTCTTTTAAAATGGCTTGAATCCTATATCACCTGTCATAAATGTGTGGTTACTGTTGATGGGGCGTCATCTGATTCTTTCATTGCGTCTTCCGGGGTTCCACAGGGTAGCATATTGGGTCCGCTTCTCTTCATAATTTTCATCAAGATAACCAGGTCCTTCAATTACGCGAATTTTTTGTTGTATGCTGATGATATTTATTCGACAATAATGAGCAACGAAGACATGGTAAGCTTACAATCTGATATAGATAATGTTGCCGACTGGTGTAAATGTAAAGTTATATCTACATCTATACTAATTATATAAAAATGCTTATATGGGAAATATTTGGAACGGCTAATCTCAAGAAGTACCAAACCGATTTTTATGAATTTTTTTTTAAAGAAAGTATTGGCGCAAATAAACACCCTGCCCTTTTTACTTTTTCCATTTTCACAGCTAAGGCCCTTTATTTTTAGGATAAAGTTGATGAAAACCCCCAAATAATGCAAGCATAATATTTTCCGATAACCAAACCCAAGCCACAGCGGGCCAACAAAAACAACTTTGTATTTTGAAGAGATACATACATACGTATACTCACAGCCAAAGAGAGTGCGCCATTTCGCTCTTGGCAAATGCACAAGTTTTTTACTTTGTTATTGTTTTGCGACAACCACTGAAAATCAAAACAGTCAATTCGGTACAAAGCAACAGATATGTACTTATGTATGTAGTAAAGTTGATTCGAAACACACATTATAAGCAAATCCAAAATGTTATTTGCTTTGATATTGTTTTGTTACAAGAGAGTTGAAAAGAAAGGTTGCGAGCATTGAGCAACAGGCAAAGGGCGATTGATCTGAAGTCAGCATTTAACTACAGACGACATCACTTTTCATTGGTCGCATAAGTGAAATTTGCGTTTTTTGTAAGGCTAGGAACTGGCCAGTGATTTCGCAATTCGACTCTCATACCTGCTCTCTGAGAGCACAACTCATCCTGAAGGAATACAGGAGCAGTTGGAGCATATCTTCAAAGCACTTAGTACTGCCGCCGAGGAAAAAATTGGTTACTGGCGGCCACGGAAAAACAACTGGTACGATGAATAATGCCGCGTTGCAACCGAAAGAAAAGACGCTGTCTACATGGTTACGTTAAAACCGAGCGCAACAAGAGGAGTGTGTGAACGCTACCGCGAGTTAAAAAGGGAAACGAGGCGCCTTTTCAGGAAGAAAAAAGCAGAGACAGAAAGGCGTGAGTTCGAGGAGCTTGAATAACGCCCGAAAATTTTACCAAAGAATTCGGCGACGGACGGAAGGTTTTAAGACCGGGGCAAACTCCTGTAAGGAGGAAAACGGCGACCTTGTAACTGATGTCCAGAGAGTGCTTAGATTATAAAGGGAACACTTCTCTGCTCTCCTAAATGAAGACAACAATTTACCGCACAGAGATGACGAACCCGATCCCGCAATCGATGATGATGGAATAAATGTCCCCCAACATGATTATGACGAAGTCAGAAAGCAATAACCAGATTGAAAAACAACAAGGCCGCGGGCGCTGATGGATTGCCTGCGGAGCTATTCAAATACGGCGGCGAGGAGTTGGTAAGGCTCATGCATCAGCTTCTTCGCAAAATTTGGGCGGACGAGTGCATGCCCGACGATTAGAATCTAAGTGTTTTTTGCTCAGTCCACACGAAGGGGGATACTGCAAAGTGCACCAACTATCGCGGAATCAGCCTTCTTAATATCGCATATAAGGTCTTGTATAGTGTATTGTGCGAAAGATTGAAGCCCACTGTGAATCAACTGATTGGACCTTATCAGTGCGGCTTCAGACCTGGTAAAACCCCCATCGACCAGATTCTCACAATGCGCCAAATCTTGGGAAAAACCCGCGAAAAAAGAATCGACACACATCACCTCTTCGTCGAATTTAAAGCCGCCTTCGACAGCACGAAAAGGAGCTGCCTATATGCCGCTGTGTCTGTATTTAGTTTCCCCGCAAAACTTATACGGCTGTGCAAAATGACCTTGAGCAACACCATCAGCTCAGTAAGAATTGGGAAGGACCTCTCCGAGCCGTTCGAAACTAAATAAGGTTTCAGAAAGGGTGACCCCCTATCGTGCGATTTCTTTAATTTGATGCTGGAGAAAATTATACTAGCTGCAGAACTTAACCGCTCTGGAATAATATTCTATAAAAGTGTGCAATTACTGGCGTATGCTGATGAGATTGATATCATCGGGCTAAACACCCGCGCTTTTAGTTCCGCTTACACCAAACTGGAAAAAGAAGCGGTAAAGATGGGTTTGGTGGTGAATGAGGTGAACCGCAAATTATCTAGGTGGTCGGTAGCCATCGCTGCAATTTAGAAACGAAACAACAAAACTAAGAAGAATTAAACAATGGTGGTGTCCTATCACCACTTTTGTTTAATTTCTACATATCCAAGCTACCTTCGCCAACAGAAGGTGTTACTATCGTTTCCTACGCCGATGATTGCACAATAATGGCTACAGACCCAGGCCCACAGGTCGATGAGCTTTGCAACAGAATAAACGGCTACCTCCCTGATCTCTCCAGTTTTTTCACCTCGCGAAACCTGGCATTATCACCGACTAAATCCTCCGCGTCCTTATTTACAACATGGACGTCCCATTTTGAACATCTACGTCGATGGCTCTACGCTACCGACTGTCCTACACCCCAAAATCTTGGGTACGACGTTTGATCAGGATCTACATTTTGGTGAGCATGCAGCCGCAATTGTACCGAAAATCCAGAGCCGTAATAAAATCCGCAAATCCCTTGCTGGCGTACTTGGGAAAAGACAAAGAAACGCTCATTACCACATACAAAGCCGATTGCATGCTACGCGTCCCCTATATGGTCGCCAAGCCTAAAAACTGCTCACTGGAAGAAGCTACAGGCCTGCCAAAATACTGCTCTCAGAACCGCCACGGTTTGTCTTCTTATGTTCTCTGAACACCATCTATATAATGAGGCGAGAATACTCCCCATCAGGGAGAGAAATAATGATGCTAACCAAGCAGTTACCCAGAAATCTGGACATCCCAACAGACATTTGATTGATGAGCCAACACCGCCTGGGGCCTTAAGGAGTCATCCCCGTACGCATTATGAGGAAATACGGCACCTGAGAACTCAGCCGTATGAAGCAAAAAAACACAAGCCGGCCCTCAGTGAACTCCACAAACAGGCGTCGGACCTTTATGCCAGGAATTACCCGGCGAATCCAGTACTCAAAGAACGGTACCCAAAACTTGCGTAAGAGGAACGCATACTCCCCAGGGAAACGCGAGTCACTCTAGCTCAACTTCGTCCTAGATACTGTAACAGGCTAAACTCTAACCTATCTTGAATCAACCCCGACATACAAAATGTATGCCCCGCTTGCAATGTGTCCACACTTGACACCAACCATCTCTTTAATTGTAATGTGGAACCAACGCGTCCAACACCGCTGTCATTATGGTCCACCCCTGTTGAAACAGCAAGTTTCCTTGGACTCCCGTTAGAGGATATTGATGACAATTTGTGATCGGTCGCACCTATTAGGTGGGCCGAAGCACTGCTACAACAACAACAACAACAACATGGTGAATGAGGACACAACGAAGCAAAGAGTCAGCGCATATACGCCTCGGCAACCATGCTACTGTTGGCAGCCATAATTTCGAAATAGTAAAATACTTCGTTTATTTGGGAACTAGCATCAACACTAGCAACAACATCAGCTCTGAAATACAGCGAAGAATCACTCTTGCCAATAAATGCTACTTTGGACTAGGTATGCAATTGAAAAGTAAAGTCCTCTCTCGGCAAACGAAAATCATACTCTACAAGTCACTTATCGTACCATGGCAACAGCAGATGGAGCGGCTCTGGGAGTGTTCGAGAGAAAAGTTCTTTGAAAGATTTATGGGCCTCTACGCCTTGGCGATGGCGAGTACCGAAGAAGATTTAACGATGAGCTGTATGAACTATACGCAGACATCAACATAGTCCAGAGAATTAAAACGCGGCGGCTGCCCTGGCTAGGCCATGTTATGCGAATGAAAGATCACGCTCAGGCCAAGAAAGTTTTTCTATCGAAACCCGCCTATGGAGCAGAGGTAGAGGGTGGCCCCCACTCCGTTGGAACGACCAAGTGGAAAACGATTTAAACTCCCTTGGTGTGAACAATTGGCGCCGGTTGGCAGAGAGAAGGAGCGACTGACGCGCCTTGTTGGACGGCCATAACCTTTTAAACGGTTAAGCGCCAATTAAGTAAGTAAGTAAGTAAGGAAGTGACCAGAGTCATGTCAAATTAAGTGATAGCGGTGAGCCTCCGCCAGCAACCAAAGCGCTGCTTTCAGGAGAGCATACGTCGTCCATTCATTTTAAACAAAATACAAGAAAATATAATGATTGTTTAGCTATGACTTCGTTTGGCGGTATTGAAATTAGAGAATGTAATTTCATGCCAACTTTGGAAATACATGGAAAAGTGTACCATATTATTGGCTGTGGTCCAACATGGTTGGGTTGTAATCCATGCCGACAAACGCCCTGTTAATGAACATCGTATTCGATATAATGCCCCGACTACAGGCGAGGTCGCAGTATTGATAGTTGACGAAAATGCTGGTCCCCGCCATATTGTGTTACTCTCCATCGTGTGTCAGAAATTCATCCTTTATATGACCCCTTGCAATACCCCATCATATTTTTAAATGGTGAGGACGGTTACAGCATAAATATCCCGCAAACTTCTCGAAGCAGTGGGGCACCTAACACACAAAATACAGTTTCATGTATGCAATTTTATGCATATAAAGTTATGATTAGAGAAAATAGATTTAATGCGCTTCATAGATATAGATATATGTCTAACCGATATTGTGTGGAAATGGCTGCTAAACTGATGACCACAAGGTTGAATATTATAAGAGCACACCAAAAGACGTTGCGTGCAAATAGTTATGTATATACATCTAAGGGATGCTGTTAACGAGGATTGCAATCCTGAAAATATTGGTCAGTTAGTAATTTTGACGTCTTCGTTTACTGGATCGCCTCGATATTTGCATGAACGTACACAAGACGCCCTCTTATATGTGCGTCATTATGGAAGGCCTTACTTATTTATAACATTCACATGCAATTCAGAGTGGAGTAAAATCAAAAACGAACTGTTTCCTAATCAACGACCAAGTGAGCACCATGTCATTGTGCCAAGAGTATTCCATATCAAACTACACCAACTCATGAGTTTAATTACAAAACAAGATATTTTTGGAAGTTAGATGCCATATGTTTAATGTTGAATGGCAAAAGCGGGGGTTATCCCACGGGCATATTTTAATTTGGCTAATAGATAAAATTCTTCCCTATGACATGGATCGCATTATATCACCTGAAATTCCAAATAAAGACGAAGATCCCATGTTGTATGATATAATTACTAAAAATATGATCCACGACCCATGTGGGGTTGATAATTTATTATCGCTCTGTATGTTGCATGGACGATGCTCAAAACGATACCCACGCGAGCTATTACAGCATACGCAGACCGGGGAAGATGGATATCCAAAATATAGGGGAAGATCTTCAGCGGACGCTATACCCATGTACTTTCTAAAGGGGCAACGTCGACAACCGATGGACAGTTCCATATTGCCCCGTTTTTTCCAAATGTTTCTCCGCGCACATAAATGTAGAGTACTACCATTCAGTGCAGGCAATAAAATATATTTGTAAGTGTTTCAACAAAGGTAGCGACATTTTCCGTTCAAGATTATAAGGACGATGTGCAAAATTTTTTGAATGGCAGATATTTAAGCACATCAGAAGGTATTTGGAGATTACTGGGATTTTCGATTCATGAGCAATTCCCAACGGTTGTACATCTATCTGTTCACTTAGAAAATGGACAAAGAGTTTATGGTATTGCAGGAACCACTACAAACCACTTTGACAGCATTTTTTCCCTTTGTTCAGTTGACGATTTTGCAAATACTTTGCTTTACTCCGAAGTACCCGCCTATAACACTTGGACTAATACAATTACAATTAAAAAGTCGCAAGGACAAACATTTAGTTATATTGGCGTAGACCTACGTAGTGAAGTGTTTTCTTACGGTCAACTGTATGTCGCTATTTCAAGAACTGGTTCCCCACAGAACTAAAGTTTTCTCATTCCTGGAAATGATAATAAAACAAAGAATGTTATTTTCCCGGAAGTTTTTAATTAATAAAAAAATGTACCTTATTTTATGTGTTAATTTTTTACGTTCTACAATCCAATTTCGACTGCTGAGTAGAATAGCACCCTTTCTTTTCAAAAATGACCTACCTGAGAATTTGACTCAAAAATACCCTACCGCAAAATTTGATAGAAGAACGCCCTATTTCAAAATGTGTTTCATCTCGGTATAAATTCAATACATTTTGAGCTGAGATAAATTCTGAGATGGGGTATTCTTCAAACAAATTCTGATAGGCGTTTTCGAAAAAAATTCTGATGTGGGCTCTTGAAAAGAGTTTTGAGGTGGAGCGTCTTTGAAAAGCGTTTTGAAATATAGTGATATTAGACTCAGCAGTCGATTTACTTACATACGTACCTAATGTTATTTTTATTTATTTATTTAATTAATTATTTCCGTATTCGAAACAAGATTTCTTACAGGCTATGATCATGTTTACATATTTTATTAAATAGTGCAAATAGGCTTAACTTAAAACAATAAAGGCTGTCATTAAAGTTTATTTGCGGAGCGAATGTGTTACACAGGCGAATGATTCTGGCTATCGGTTCATCATAAGAATAAAGCGACCTATATGAACCCTTAGTAAACTTTCTGGGATTTCTGAGATTAATATTAGATTCCTATACTCGAAACAGAATAAATATATCTGGGCAGTCAATATTGCCAGATAAAATATTGTAGGCAAATAACAGCGACAGATATGACCTTCTGTCCGCAAGAGATTGTAAGCCAAGGAGTTTCCTCCTTGAGGCGTAACTTGACATTTGGTCATTTTCGATAAACACTCTTTCCATAGCAAATCTGGTAAATTTCCTCTGGATCATCTCTATTTTATCAGAGTACTTTGTGTAGTATGGGTTCCAAATGATCGCCCCATACTCTAAAATACTCCGTACCAAAGCAATATAGAATTTTTTCAGAGTCATAGGGTCCTTAAAATCTTTGGTGTTCCTGATTATGAAACCCACCATCGAGTACGCTTTAGAAGAGTGTAATTAACCAAGGTGAAAGTGGGCCTAGGTGAGTCTTCGCTAATATAGATCCTCAGGAACTCAACCATGAACCAGGACACCGACTAATCAACAACTTAGTTCTCCGAGTACGTATAGGGTTTAAGGAGCGGGTACTCTGTTTGCTACTACCAGCTAGTCTTCAGCGAATGAGGGTGGGAACTTGCTCCTATACTGACTTTTTCTCGGCTTCACATAAAAATTTCAAACAGAGATTTGAAAAAAATTATTAGTGGCCAACAAGGGTTACACCTGCTAAAAACTAAATTTGACTGATCCTTACCAAATCCTACAACTCCAAGTTGAAACCTGCTTCCCTCCGTTGTCATACCAATCGCCTGGTTAAACTCTTCCGGCCGCTCTGTGGAAGGCTGAAGGTGTTGATGCCATTCCGTCATAACCCACCCAACCTGCTAAAAGAAATCATATACGTTTGCTCTTTTAGCCCAAAAGAATACCTACCACTGCCTCAGCTAGCAACTATAGAAAAAATTTACAACATCATATCCATATTAAATTTTTCAACTTAACTTTATTACAAAACTGATGTTATTTCCGTTCCCTGATTTCATTCTCCACAACTTACTATTCAATATACACCTACAAAGCTACGTAACCTAATAGTTCATGTTAGTGTGTATCATCATACCAATTTTGAAACAATATGGTCTCAGCAAACTTACCGCAAAATAGCCAAATCACAAAATATGTACAATATCAAACAACTTCTTAATATATGTATACATATGAGTGTCTGAATTAAACATTCTCTGTTTAAATTTATAACAGCTTTAAATCCCTCGCTCTGAATTTAACATACACATTTCTGTTCTCATTCCATCTATGAACAATGCTGGTTCGAGAGACTCACTATCGCCAAATATTTTACTAATCGCTCTCTATTAAAATTCATACATACTAGAGTATTAATGTAAACCTAACAGCTAACATTCCTTTTTCAATTGTAACATTCCTCGTATCTACAATATATCAAGAATAGCATAATCTCTCTCTGTTAATCTCTATATATACAAAAGAATTAATGTAAACCTAACAGCTACCATTCCTTTTCCCATTTATAACATTTCTCATATCTACAATATATCAAGAGTAGCATAGTCTCTCTCTATTTAATTTCAAGTTCACAAAATTTATGCTACAGTGTGGTAATTACACATACATACTAATGCAAAATTTAAATGGTTGTCGCTGAGAGAGTGAGCGAGTGAGCGAGATCAATTACTCAGATTTATTCTCTACGGCTAATAATCTCCGAGTTCTATTACAAAGCTCTCGTTTACTCACTATATGGTAATTGAAACGTTTAGTGCTTGAAACGAGCAAGCAAAAACAAAAGTCACTATTAACAGCTGAAGTTAAAGCTAAGGCCTTTACATATTAAGAAAATAAACGAATATGTAAAGATAAAAGGCATATGTTATCGTAGCATACAAACTTGCTACACAATGAATGGCTATGTTGCCACAGGCCTTATTCGATTGGATAGGATCCAGTTTATTAAATAATTTAATTTGGGACACAAATTACATTATTTAGTAAACTCTTCCATATAGACTTTTTCTTTTTGATGTTCTTAGTGCCTTTTTAAGCGGTAGGTGTAAATGAGTAAATATTCATATATGCACATGTATGGTCATCAAATGACTTACCCATTTATCCTCCTTCCACTGGCCAGTTGATGGGGATGATGGCAGCTAGGCATCAGCTAATAAAACTGAAAAAAATATAGGAAATCACTTTCACCATTCACCACTTCCATCCATCGAAATTATATTTTAGTTTTTTTTTCCTTTTTTTTCAGACCTTTCGATTGCCAAGCGTAAATTTTCAATACCCCTTTATTCTATTTTCCACTCACCGACTCTAACAGTTGATCTTTTCGAATTTATAATTAATTAAATTTATAATTTAACATTAGTTTTGGCTATCAAAAAACATTTTTTTTTCTCTTTACCACTTCTACAAGTTACGCATATTTAAACTAAATAAACTACTTCGCCCCGGTCCACTCGTTTCCAGCTCCTGCTACTGCTTCCAGCTTTTTGATTTCCTTAAATTTACGGGTTCCGCATTTAGTTAGTGTCGCAATACACTACTCCTGAAGGGATTTATATGGATTTTTTTAAGGGCGCTATTTCGTTGCGAATTTCACCCTCCTTTATCAAACAAACTTCACTTTAGTGATTTTGCACGTCCTGTGGAAGGTTCATGCTTATTTTTCAAATTACTGGTTTTTGTCCCCTTTTCTTTTTTTTTTTTTTCTGAAGCTAACCCACTTATACAAAATTCTTTCAATTCCTTTTTTCCCAAGTTATTGGCTTCTGTATATTTCTCCAATGTCTTTACATTTCATCGAAAAAATTTTGCAATATAATGTTATTTTATTTTATTTCTTTATACAAATTCACCACCGGACTTGTCTTGATGTGTGTACGACATGTTCAGATTTTAATCTTGTGGTTTTTCAAAACTTTCTCAAGTTTAGTTTTCTTTTCACTTCTACCAAATTCGTTCAATTTATTTTTTTTCGCCCCAATTTATTGGTTTCAGTGCATTTTCTCCAATGCCAACCAATTATTTTTCTTTATATTTCTTCAAAAAAAAAAATTGCAATAAAAATGTTTTTTGTTTTTTTTTCATAAAAATTCATCACCGAACTTTTCTTGATTTGGGTAAAACTGTTCAGATTTTAATTTTGTTGTTTTCAAAACTTTTCAAATTTAGTTTTTTTTCTTTTCACTTCTACAAAATTCTTTCAAGTCATTTTTCTGTGCATTTTCTCCAATGCGAACAATCTATTCTTTTTTTTTTTTTTTATATTTCATTCTCCATTCTCAAAAGAACTTTTCTGTAATTGCAAACCCTGTTCCGATTTAAATTATTTTTTTATTTCAATACTTTTCCGAATTTAAAATTCTTTTTTTTTTTTCTGTTATACAGTGTTCTTTATGAACAAGCTTTTTGCTTCATATCACAGCAATTGCACAAAAACCTTTAATTTAAAAAAAACATTTTAGGGTTTGTTTTTTTTTTCTTTTAAAACTTTTCTTTTTTTTTCTTTTCGGCCGGCAATTTCTTTAAAACTTTTCATATTTAGTATTTTTTTTCGAACGGCAAAAGCACTGTTTATTAAACTTTGTATAACTTTCAAAAAAAAACTGTGAAGAACTGCCCGAACGCGACTTCTCGACCAGCACGACTTTCATCATTCGATCTCCAACATTAACTGTCCTAAGCTTGCGTTAATTTTCGTTTCCTAAGCTAGGCTTCAACCGCAATCCCGCTATTTCCTTAAAAAATTGTTTACGAGCTATTTGACTCCAAAAAAAAATTGTTTGGGAACTATTTTATATACTCTTGTTGTTATAATTTTATATCCTATACCAACTTATTAGATCGAACCCTACTCCAATGCTTCTCGCCGTTATTTTCTCATTTTTCTCGAAACTATTCATCTCACTTCTTCGGTATCATTTGAGACATTCTCAACCACAGTGCCAGTCCCGCTGTTAAGGTATCTGCTATAAACTGTTCCCACCTTTCGAACTCATCTCCGAGCGTATTCCTTTACATAGCCGAACTCGCTCGACCGCTGTTAACGTACGCGGTCAAATGTTGTTCAATCGTACTGTTAAAGGAATTGGGGAATATAAACATTTGCAATCTATTCATATTTCCTATGGCGACCGGATATAAGCAGTAATAGGACTGCCACATAAATCTCCCACCTTACACCACAGGTTCTTTGATATTGCTTAATGGGATGAGCATAAAGCAAAATACCTGAAAACATGGAGATTTATGAGCGGTAAATAAACATAATCAAGGTGAGCTGTTAAGGTAACTTCAAATTTTTTTACCATAGATCTTTTTCATGGTAGGTTCCTATCACTTTGCCATGTAGGTCTTCTAAGACATAGTAGCATGATCCTTTAATGGCCTTAATTTTGGCTTTTATTCCGGTTGGTGCAAGCTTCGCGTTAAAATTGTTAGCTAGGTTGCTCTGCACAAAGTTTCGTCGCGTAACGATTTGGCCTACTTGGAAGTTTCTACTACGGCTTCGTAGATTATACGTGTTTGTATTTCGGATATGTGCTTTTTCCAAATTCTTCCTTATGGTATCTCTTATGAGGTGGAAGTTGTCGGGGCGGTCTAGTCTTGCAGTATTGTCATCTAACAGTTGTAACTTTTGGAGTAGTCTGTAGTCTGTTCCGTGGGTAATCATGTGTTGTCCGAACACGGCAAAGTATGGGGTATATCCTAACGATTGGTGTAAACTATTACGCAGAGCACAGTTAGTGCTGCTGGTGTATGCATCCCATTCCCTCTGATCCTTGCGTATGTAACTTCTAAGAGCCTCATTGATTGAGCGATTCACTCTTTCTGATGCATTCGACTGTGGCGAATAAACAGCAAGATGATATGTGAAACGCCATATTTCGCCAAAAATCCCTCGAACTCCTTACTTTTGAATTGGCTACCATTATCCGTGATAACACTTTCAGGGGTCCCAAAACAATCAAACACATTTTCCTTTAAATAGCCTATTATCAAGTTGGACGTAAACCTTTTTAAGGGTTTTAAAAATACAAACTTCGTCAAATGATCGAGAATTATCAATAAGCCGATGTTACCTTTCTTTGAACGTGGAAACGGTCCTATCAGGTCCATATATAGTATTTGGAACGGTCTATCTGACACAATTTGTTGTCCCATTGGCGGTCGTAATGTAGTTGTTGGAGCTTTAGAAGTTTGACAATTTTCACAGTTACGTATGTACTCGCGAATTTGTGTAACCATACCTGGCCAATAGAACTTCCGCCGAAGGCGTTCTACCGTTTTGGCTATCCCACCATGTCCTGCAGATGGTGGATCATGGGCCGCGGATATTACATGTTGGCGTAGTTCGGCCGGCACATACAATTTCCACGCTTTGTCAACTGAATCACTGTTACCGGTAGCAAAGTCTGTGCGATGGTAGATGTATCCATCGATAACCTGAAAGTCGGGTAAATTCGAGTTCTGGAACTGACGCTTCAGTTCTTCGTATTCAGGCGAGTTGAAAGCATCGGAGCTTAAATCAATTTCTGGTAAAATGGTTAGTTCTAATTCATTGATTTCGGTTTCAGACATGTCTTCGGGTATACGCGATAAAGCATCCGCGATTACATTTTCACTTCCCTTTTTGTGTTCAATAGTAAAATTAAATCCCTGTAATTTGATCGCCCATCTGGCTAGTCGACCGCTCAAATCTTTTTGTTGCATGAGCCATCGCAGACTAGCATGGTCCGTCACCACCTTAAACTCCATCCCTTCGATATACATGCGAAATTTCTTTATCGCTAATACTACAGCTAGACATTCTAACTCCGTCACCGAGTAATTTCGCTGGGCCTTATTTAGCTTCTTCAACATCGTCTTCTTGCAACAGACACGCGCCTATCCCTACTTGACTCGCATCGCATTGTAGTATAAAAGGTTTGTTGTAATTTGGATGAATTAGTACGGGGGCGGAAGTTAATTTCCTTCTGAGGTCATCAAATGCTTACTGTGCGTCCGGATTCCACGTTAAATCTTTTTTCTTGGAAAGTAATTCTGTTAGATGGAAGGTGACAGAAGAGTAGTCGTCGATAAATCGTCGGTACCATCCGGTCATGCCGAGAAATTTCCGAAGTTGACGTACGGTCTTTGGAACAGGGTAAGTCTCAATCGCAGCAATTTTATCTTGATCTACCTGAAGAGTTCCGTTTCCAACTATAAAACCGAGGTAATTGACTTGGCTTAAACAACATTTACTCTTTTTGATGTTGATTGTCAAGCCAGCCTTTCGCAATAATGTGGAGACTTCGGACAAATGGATCAAGTGTTCATTAAATGTGTATGATACTACCAACAAATCATCCAAATATACAAAGACATGAGTTTTTAAATTGTATGGTATCACTTTGTCCATCAGTCTACACATGGTTTGGGGCGCGTTGCATAATCCAAAAGGCATTCTTTTGAACTGATACAGGGGCCTGTTAGGGACGGTAAAGGCAGTCTTCTCCCTCGATTGCTTTTCAAGACTAATTTGCCAGAATGCATCCTTTAAGTCAATCTTGGAAATGCAATGAACGGGAGGAAACCTGCTTAGGAATCCCTCAATATTTGGGATGGGATATGCATCCTTCAACGTCACCTCGTTTACTTTCCGCGAATCTAAACAAAAACGGACCTTTCCTGGTTTCACAATTAAAACTACCGGCGATGACCATGCCGAGCAAGGAGCTTCTTCTATGACGCCTAGTTCCACCATTCTATCTATTTCTTCACATAACAACTTTTCGACTGCAGGGGAGATAGGATAGTGCCTTTGTTTGATTGGCTTTGCATCCCCTGTATCGATAACATGCTCCACTACTTCTGTCAAACCTAGCCCATCTCTCTCAAAACTTGGAAAAGAATTTATTATTACTTCTAACTGTCTCTGTTGGTGAGTATTCAACGACACAACTTCATTAGAATCGTCCTCAATCGCACTTACGTGACTAAATTGAGAATCGAGCTTCACCCCGATGCCAAATTCCTTCCAAAAATCCATACCGCATATGGCTGACTGTACAATCGAGGGTACTATCAAAAATTCTATTGTTTTCCGTTGTCCGTTGAAGCTAACTGGTATAAAAACTATTCCACTTATTTGTTGTCGTTGGCCATCCGCTGTTTTCACGTATCCATTACAATCTAAAGCAGACGACTTTTTGGCTAATACCGCTTTCGCCAGCTGGCCTCCTATCACGCTTTTGTTTGCACCGCTGTCTAGTAAAGCAAGTACTTGCTCATCGTTAATCCCTATCTGTATAAATGGCCTGTTATCGGAAGGTTTGTACGCGATGGATGAAATAACCATCTTACGCAAACTCTTCTTCTGGTTCCAAAAGTTTTTCATTCGCCGCGTTGAACGAGGAACAACTTTCGGAGGGGTGGCGAAGATTTCGGCGCGGCGCTGTTTGTATTCCGCCAACCGAACATGATAAGGTTTTAGAGGACTTAACTTAGGCAAAACTGTAGGACTTGTGACAGAGGGGATGGGATTAGTTAAAAGTTGAACATTTTCTACATCCGAGGCTGATGGTTCGGATATCCTCGACGACGGACATCCTGACCCCCGTTTTCCTTCCTCCTATTACAATGTTGACAACTTGGCTTGTAGGTGTCTAATCTTCCAAAGCCGTAACAAAATACCCGTCGCACTGGGTTTGTGCAGTCTTGGTACCTATGCCCCCTATCGTCACAATTCCAACACTTGAGGTTTTCCGTTGACATTTCGGCGATGGCTGCATGTTCCGTAAGGTCCCGGTCATAAGTTCCTTCCGTTACTTCGGCTATATTTCTTCTGGCTGGGAAACTTCGAGTTGGATGGCTGGTCACCACGCTGGCCATGAAATTTTCATGCCGGTGGCACTCTCTTCGGAGAATCGATAAATTGGCAATGTCTAAATGTAATAGCTCATACCTAAGATCAGGCTTTAAATTCCTAACCATGGTTTCAATAAGCTCCTGATCTGCCATGGGGTAACGCAGACGATCATTCATAGCAATGATCTCGTCCAAGAATTGATCAAATGGTTCGTTGGGTCGCTGCTTTCGACGACGTATATTTTCTTTCCTGTCGTAGTCACTCAACTGATCTTTATATTTCTGTCTCAAACCTTCACATAACTCCCCCCAATCTAATCGTTCAGTTTGGCGATGGTGTCGCCAAAACCAAGCTTCCGCATTATCACTGAACAACATATGTACGTATCGGCATAATAAAACGAAGTCCCCGTTCAAAGACTGCCGTGTTAGCGCATTAACCCGATATATAAAGTCTTCGACAGACATACCATTTGGTTTGCCTGTGAAACGCACATGCCAGTTAGAAATAAGATTGGAAATTTTGTTAGCCTGTAGATCGCTGGTCCGGGGTAGATATCCTCTGTCACGGTACGGTCGGGTATGAGGCTCCTCCGGATCATTCAACGGCATTTCCTGTGGCCACCTTGGGATGTCTTGATTCGATGGACGTTCGCGATTCCTTCCTAAATTTAAGTGCTCGAGTAGGGCGCTTAACTCACTGCCGATTTGAGCCGTCATTTGTTCGCGAAAGCCATTCAGGGATTCTTGAATTAAGCCCCGTACCATAGAGTCGTCTACCGCGGTGACCTGCGTTTGAGCACTAGCTGTCGGTCTGGCTATTTGTCGCGGCGATCGGTTAAAATTTGGTCTGCTGAGATTTGCTGCCGCGTTTCTAGACGTTTGCGTTACCAAACGCGTGATTGGCCTGTTTCTAGCTACCGCACCCCCTCGCGCGGAATGAAGTATTCGACGGTGAAACAGCCGCCTCATTCATACTAGACACGTTTGGGAAATCTGACACTGTAACTGGTTCTCTGCAGGTCGTACACGAAGCATTGGTTTCTATCCATCTAACTATACATTGCCTGTGAAAGTTGTGCTTGCACGGAGTCTCAACTCGGTCGTGTCGCACAGTATCGCTACAAATGGTGCAGATTAGTTCCTCCTCTGCATTTGTGAGATTCAGATTTTCTGGACTATGACGAACTGCCATTGCAAAAAAAAATCTCAGACTTGTTGATTAAAGATAAAAAAATTGTAACGTCGCTGTAAAATTTCGAAAAGTATTTATTATTTATATTAATAACCTACACTTATTTGGGTTTCTTTCTAGAAACAATTTCAATCAAAAAAAAAATAAAAAAAATTTTTTTTTTCTCCACGTAAAGAAAATTCGAATTTATTTGTTTGACATAGTTGCTGCATTTGAGGACTTACATAGGGCATTAAAACTGTAATCACTGCCGGTTGAATTCACCCCGGAAATGGTATGACAATCGATAACAAAACAAACTACCTCTTCTGCAAATTCAAGTCTAGTTATGTGGCGAGAGTTTAGTTACCAACTAACTACCTCTCCAACCACCTACACCCGTATTGCATAAAAAAATGATGCGGTGAACAACGCGAGTAGTCTACCGAGGTAACCCAGTAGAGAAAATCTCGAGCGAAGTTTTACCAAAACTAAAAAAAATAAAAGTAAAGTATTTATGCATATCACTTTCTTCGGGTATGACTTCGACATAAGCCAATGGTCATCAATATCTCCGACTAAAGTGCAGTTGGAATCTAACGCTTTCTGCTAAAGTATCTCCGGTTCACCTCCGAAATAATCCAGATCATGACACTCCAAGAAAGAATCTTTTGGCAGATGAGAAATTATGGAACAAAAATATATACAAAATTGAATGGGAACGTAACCTTCGTTGGTCCCACACTTGGACGCCATTTATGTAATGAACCAAGGTGAAAGTGGGCCTAGGTGAGTCTTCGCTAATATAGATCCTCAGGAACTCAACCATGAACCAGGACACTGACTAATCAACAACTTAGTTCTCCGAGTACGTATAGGGTTTAAGGAGCGGGTACTCTGTTTGCTACTACCAGCTAGTCTTCAGCGAATGAGGGTGGGAACTTGCTCCTACACTGACTTTTTCTCGGCTTCACATAAAAATTTCAAACAGAGATTTGAAAAAAATTACTAGTGGCCAACAAGGGTTACACCTGCTAAAAACTAAATTTGACTGATCCTTACCAAATCCTACAACTCCAAGTTGAAACCTGCTTACCTCCGTTGTCATACCAATCGCCTGGTTAAACTCTTCCGGCCGCTCTGTGGAAGGCTGAAGGTGTTGATGCCATTCCGTCATAACCCACCCAACCTGCTAAAAGAAATCATATACGTTTGCTCTTTTAGCCCGAAAGAATACCTACCACTGCCTCAGCTAGCAACTATAGAAAAAAATTTTCAACATCATATCCATATTAAATTTTTCAACTTAACTTTATTACAAAACTGATGTTATTTCCGTTCCCTGATTTCATTCTCCACAACTTACTATTCAATATATACCTATGTACATAGCTACGTAACCTAATAGTTCATGTTAGTGTGTATCATCATACCAATTTTGAAACAATATGGTCTCAGCAAAGTTACAGCAAAATAGCCAAATCACAAAATATGTACAATATCAAACAACTTCTTAATATATGTATACATGTGAGTGTCTGAATTAAACATTCTCTGTTTAAATTTATAACAGCTTTAAATCCCTCTCTCTGAATTTAACATATACATTTCTGTTCTCATTCCATCTATGAACAATGCTCGTTCGAGAGACTCTCACTATCGCCAAATATTTTACTAATCGCTCTCTATTAAAATTCATACATACTAGAGTATTAATGTAAACCTAACAGCTAACATTCCTTTTTCAATTGTAACATTCCTCGTATCTACAATATATCAAGAATAGCATAATCTCTCTCTGTTAATCGCTATATGTACAAAAGAATTAATGTAAACCTAACAGCTAACATTCTTTTTACCATTTATAACATTTCTCATATCTACAATATATCAAGAGTAGCATAGTCTCTCTCTATTTAATTTCAAGTTCACAAAATTTATGCTACAGTGTGGTAATTACACATACATACTAATGCAAAATTTAAATTGTTGCGAGTGAGCGAGATCAATTACTCAGATTTATTCTCTACGGCTAATAATCTCCGAGTTATATTACAAAGCTCTCGTTTACTCACTATATGGTAATTGAAACGTTTAGTGCTTGAAACGAGCAAGCAAAAACAAAAGTCACTGTTAACAGCTGAAGTTAAAGCTAAGGCCTTTACATATTAAGAAAATAAACGAATATGTAAAGATAAAAGGCATATGTTATCGTAGCATACAAACTTGCTACACATTTAATGGCTATGTTGCCACAGGCCTTATTCGATTGGATAGGATCCAGTTTATTAAATAATTTAATTTGGGACACAAATTACATTATTTAGTAAACTCTTCCATATAGACTTTTTCTTTTTGATGCTCTAAGTGCCTTTTTAAGCGGTAGGTGTAAATGAAGAAATATTCATATATGCACATGTATGGTCATCAAATGACTTACCCATTTATCCTCCTTCCACTGGCCAGTTGATGGGGATGATGGCAGCTAGGCATCAGCTAATAAAACTGAAAAAAATATAGGAAATCACTTTCACCATTCACCACTTCCATCCATCGAAATTATTTTAGTTTGTTTTTTTTTCCTTTTTTTTCAGACCTTTCGATTGCCAAGCGTAAATTTTCAATACCCCTTTATTCTATTTTCCACTCACCCACTCTAACAGTTGATCTTTCCTCTTTCATCCACTAATTTCGAATTTATAATTAATTAAATTTATAATTTAACATTAGTTTTGGCTATCAAAAAACAATTTTTTTTCTCTTTACCACTTCTACAAGTTACGCATATTTAAACTAAATAAACTACTTCGCCCCGGTCCACTCGTTTCCAGCTCCTGCTACTGCTTCCAGCTTTTTGATTTCCTTAAATTTACGGCTTCCGATTTTTTTAAGGGCGCTATTTCGTTGCGAATTTCACCCTTCTTTATCAAACAAACTTCACTTTGGTGATTTTGCGCGTCCTGTGGAAGGTGCATGCCTATTTTTCAAATTACTGGTTTTTGTCCCCTTTTGTTTTTTTTTTTTTTTGTTCTGAAGCTAACCCACTTATATAAAATTCTTTCAATTCCTTTTTTCCCAAGTTATTGGCTTCTGTATATTTCTCCAATGTCTTTACATTTCATCGAAAAAATTTTGCAATATAATGTTATTTTATTTTATTTTTTTATACAAATTCACCACCGGACTTGTCTTGATGTGTGTACGACATGTTCAGATTTTAATCTTGTGGTTTTTCAAAACTTTCTCAAGTTTAGTTTTCTTTTCACTTCTACCAAATTCGTTCAATTAATTTTTTTTCCCCCAATTTATTGGTTTCAGTGCATTTTCTCCAATGCCAACCAATTATTTTTCTTTACATTTCTTCAAAAAAAAAAAATTGCAATAAAAATGTTTTTTGTTTTTTTTTCATAAAAATTCATCACCGAACTTTTCTTGATTTGGGTAAAACTGTTCAGATTTTAAATTTGTTGTTTTCAAAACTTTTCAAATTTAGTTTTTTTTTATATGTTGATTGGACCAAATTCTTTATGAAAATGTTTGCTGGGTTGGAGCTGTTTTGGTCGATATGTATAAAGAAAAAACCAAGAGTTTTTACTTTTCTCTTCTATGCATTTCGACGCATCCGCCTCATCATCAGGAAGTCTATTTATTTTCAAACAAACAACATGAAAATACAAAAGTAATCATTATTTTCAATAAACATTACAAATTCAACATTAAAACAATAACTCACAATAATTTAATTAGTTGTACAAACACAATAATATCACAGGACAATCGACACATTCATTTTTCTTATTTTCTATTTTTGTTTTTATAATTTTTTATTATTGCTGTATAAGCGCTATTTGTATTGTCAATGTCTTCTTTAAAATTCATGACATTCGTCATATGTTGTTGGATGCGGAGACTTTCCAGTGTCATCCTCCTTTTGCATCTTCTCTCAACATCTAAAATTTTTGCGTTCCCAAAATCAGCTGTATGGTCATTGTCAGTCAGGTGTTGAGAAAGCGCGGTATTTGTTTTTCTGTTTTTTGCGTCCATTTCATGTTCGTGTATTCTCGTTCTCAATGCTCTTTTCGTTGTGCCAATGTAATATTTATTGCAGGCATTGTTGTTGTTACCGTTGCATTGAATTTTATACACCACATTGCACCACAAACCACACGCACCACTTAGACCGATTTGCTCATCTATTAATGTACCAAGTTACAAATTATCAAAATTTGTTGGAAGCATTTTAGAAAATATTATAACCGATGATCTTAATATAAAAAGTTCACTTCAACTTAAAGAAAAAATCAATAATTTCACAATTCAAGACGACGAAATTCTCATTTCATTCGACGTCGTATCTCTTTTTACGAATATACCCATACATTTAGCAATACGCACTATTATGCGAAAATGGGAAAAATTGGAGACACATACTCAAATAGACAAAAAACAGTTCCAGACGATACTAGATTTCTGCTTACGTGACAACAATTATTTTTCATATAACAACACCATATACCAACAAATCTACGGAATGCCAATGGGCAACCCGCTATCTCCAACCATTGCAAATATCGTTATGGACAAAATATTGGACGGCAGCCTCGCTGAATTAAAAAGCAAAGACATATATGTCAAATACATAACCAAATATGTAGATGACATATTCGCAATTGTTAAAGCTAAAGACGTGGAAGACATACTAACAGTATTCAATGCACAGCATACCAGGATAAAATTTACTAAAGAATTAGAGCAGAACAACAAAATTGCCTTCCTAGACGTAGAAATACACCGAAAAAAGCAAAACTTAACGTTCAACTGGTATGCAAAGTCGATGGCATCAGGAAGAACTATCAATTATCACTCCAATCATCCATGGAAGCAGAAAATTAACACAGCAACAAGTCTAATAAGGAAAATACATCTTCTAAGTGACGGGGATTTCATAGAAGAAAACAAGAAGAAAATAAAAAATATTCTCTTCAAAAATAGCTACCCGAATACTCTAATAGAAAAGCTTATAATTAATACGACACAAGAAATGGACCACCCTAATTCATCAAATGGACAAACAGAAGCAAACACAAACAAAACTTATATTGGAGTTACCTATATACCCGGACTAACAAGTAATCAATCGCTCAGGAGAATTATGAAAAAAGACAACATAACATTTGCTCACAAACCACACAATACACTTAATCGTTTCTTTACAAAAACAAAAGACAAAATAGACAAGGGACAACAATGCAATGTAGTGTATAAAATTCAATGCAACGGTAACAACAACAATGCCTGCAATAAATGTTACATTGGCACAACGAAAAGAGCATTGAGAACGAGAATACACGAACATGAAATGGACGCAAAAAACAGAAAAACAAACACCGCGCTTTCTCAACACCTGACTGACAATGACCATACAGCTGATTTTGGGAACGCAAAAATTTTAGATGTTGAGAGAAGATGCAAAAGGAGGATGACACTGGAAAGTCTCCGCATCCAACAACATATGACGAATGTCATGAATTTTAAAGAAGACATTGACAATACAAATAGCGCCTATACAGCAATAATAAAAAATTATAAAAACAAAAATAGAAAATAAGAAAAATGAATGTGTCGATTGTCCTGTGATATTATTGTGTTTGTACAACTAATTAAATTATTGTGAGTTATTGTTTTAATGTTGAATTTGTAATGTTTATTGAAAATAATGATTACTTTTGTATTTTCATGTTGTTTGTTTGAAAATAAATAGACTTCCTGATGATGACGCGGATGCGTCGAAATGCATAGAAGAGAAAAGTAAAAACTCTTGGTTTTTTCTTTATACATATCGACCAAAACAGCTCCAACCCAGCAAATAGTTTTGTTTTCTTTTCACTTCTACAAAATTCTTTCAAGTCATTTTTCTGTGCATTTTCTCCAATGCGAACAATCTATTCTTTTTTTTTTTTTTTATATTTCATTCTCCATTCTCAAAAGAACTTTTCTGTAATTGCAAACCCTGTTCCGATTTAAATTATTTTTTTGTTTCAATACTTTTCCGAATTTAAAATTCTTTTTTTTTCTGTTATACAGTGTTCTTTTTGAACAAGCTTTTTGCTTCATATCACAGCAATTGCACAAAAACCTTTAATTTAAAAAAAACATTTTAGGGTTTGTTTTTTTTTTTCTTTTAAAACTTTTCTTTTTTTCTTTTCGGCCGGCAATTTCTTTAAAACTTTTCATATTTAGTATTTTTTTTCGAACGGCAAAAGCACTGTTTAGAACTGTGAAGAACTGCCCGAACGCGACTTCTCGACCAGCACGACTTTCATCATTCGATCTCCAACATTAACTGTCCTAAGCTTGCGTTAATTTTCGTTTCCTAAGCTAGGCTTCAACCGCAATCCCGCTATTTCCTTAAAAAATTGTTTACGAGCTATTTGACTCCAAAAAAAAATTGTTTGCGAACTATTTTATATACTCTTGTTGTTATAATTTTATATCCTATACCAACTTATTAGATCGAACCCTACTCCAATGCTTCTCGCCGTTATTTTCTCATTTTTCTCGAAACTATTCATCTCACTTCTTCGGTATCATTTGAGACATTCTCAACCACAGTGCCAGTCCCGCTGTTAAGGTATCTGCTATAAACTGTTCCCACCTTTCGAACTCATCTTCGAGCGTATTCCTTTACATAGCCGAATTCGCTCGACCGCTGTTAACGTACGCGGTCAAATGTTGTTCAATCGTACTGTTAAAGGTATTGGGGAATATCAACATTTGCAATCTATTCCTATTTCCTATGGCGACCGGATATAAGCAGTAATAAGACTGCCACATAAATCTCCCACCTTACAAGAGACTAGATCAATATGTTTAGAAAAAGATAATTTTGTGTCAAAGATAATTCCTAAATCCTTAATTTCGGATTTAGGCAACAAATCAACGCCATCCAGAGAATAGTTAAAAGTATAGACATATGCGCGGCAGCAATAAGAGACAACGCAGCACTTGCTAATGTTTAGGCTTAGGTTATTGATGGTACACCAATTTAAGAAGATGTTTAAGTCTTGCTGAAGTTTTTTGCAATCGAGAAGGCTGTTAATATTGAGGAATATTTTGACATCATCTGCGAACATTAAACACTTTGACGATATGATATGCGACGGTAAGTCGTTTATGAAGAGTAAGAATAACAGAGGGCCAATGTGAGTTCCTTGAGGAATACCCGATGTGGCATAGACTTCAATGTTCGAGCGTATTGAGTTTATTATCACCTATAATTTCCTACCAAAAAGAAAACTTCTGAAAAAGCTCAATAAAGTGCCGGAAACACCAAATTTATTGAGCTTCAGTAAAAGAATGTTATGGTCTACTTTATCAAACGCCTTTGAGAAGTCGGTATATATGACATCGAGTTCCGAATATTGTTCCATTGCAGTGATAATGTTGTTTGAAATAAGAGATAGATTAATGACTATTGATTTACCTGGCAAAAACCCATGTTGGCAGCTAGTTAGTGCATGCTGAACATGTTCCAGAAGTTTTTTGTTAAGTATGTGATCGAAAATTTTTGGAAAGATCCCCTGCTTTACTATAGCTCGATAGTTGGAGATGAAGCTTTTGTTTCCAGATTTGAAGATGGGTTCAATTGAGCATGACTTCCAGCAATCTAAGAATCTTCCTTGGCGTAAACATGTCTTAAAGAGTTTGGTGATTGGTTTTACTAGAGAATCCACGCAGCGAATGAAAAATATTGGGGGAAGACCATTAGTGCAGTTGAAGCTTGGTTTAAGGTCTAAGATTGCATCTGCAACATCACCCTCAGTGATAATAAATGCGTCAATAAAATTAAAATCAGTTGGTCTTGAAATTGTAGAAGGAGTGTCTTCGGACTGGTAGCTTTCATAAACTTCTTGAAAAAATGAGGCAAACAGATTGCAAGTCTCTAGCGTAGTATTGGATACACAGCCTTTTTATTCCATTCTGTCAGGTATGCCGCATGATTTACGCCTAGAGTTCACATAATTCCAGAACGAAGACGGATTGAGTTTCAGGCTGTCTTCAATTTTGGTTATATATTGATTAAAGAGATATTTATGAAGTCTGTCAAATTCGCTTTTATAATTGTTGAAATTATGAAGGTCCACGGGAGACTTTGAGCTTCTGTATTTTTTTAGAGCCTTATTTTTAATGTTCTTTAGATGGCTTAATTCCGCGTTAAACCAAGGCGGTTTATTTTTGGGCTTAGAGGATTTCAAAGGCACAAACTTGGTGACGGCATCAGAAAGAATGTCACAAATATTTGTATATATTAAGTCTGGATCTTCTATGAAATCTAAGAAATCCCAGTTCGTGCAATAAAGAGAGGTATTCAATGCATCAAAGTTGGCTTTCCTAAAAGATAATAAAGGTTCGTGGTTCATATTAAGTCGCTGAAAACTTAGAAATTCGAATTTAATAGTTAAAGCTTTATGATGAATTGTGTTACGTGATATAGGTGACAAATTCAATTCACATGCTAATTTGAGATCTTCTGTTGCGAATACTAAATCCAATATTTTATCATTAGAATTTGCAAACGAATTTAATTGTTGAAAATTGTTAGATAAGAAAAAACTAGTGACAGAAAATTCAATATCGGATTCAATATTAAAAGGTAGTAGCCAGCCATTGTCAAATGACCAAATAATGTCAGGTAAGTTAAAATCACCCATAACTATTATCTGCCCATTTAGTGCAACATATTCACTGACAAATTTTATGTTTTTAATATGTTGTTCATAAACATTAAAACTAGAGTTAGGCGGTATATATAATATCAAGATGTAAATATGTTTGTCATTTGAAATTGATACATCTATGCAGACTTGTTCGACTAACTTATCAGCAAAGGGCAAAACTAACAAACTGCTATTTATGCTTGTTTTAACTGCTAAAAACACCCCTCCACCTCGAGCGCAGCCACTAGCAATAGGGCATCTATCATGGCGATAAACAGTGTAATGGTTGTCAAAAACTCGGAGATGGAAATTTGTTCACAAAGCCAGGTTTCGGTGATAGCAACAATATCATATTCACGTAATGATGAAGCAATCCTAAATTCATTTGATTTTGTTCGTATACCACTTGCATTTTGATAGTATATTGAAAATGATTCAAGTGATGTTGAGCCAGTTAGCCCGTTTCGACATTCTCCGCTCCCTCTTGAAAATACTGAAATGGATGGATTTTAACATTAGCAGTCCATAGCTTTGCATCAAATATGGCATCATAGTGACATGGAGATACACCGAGTTTGAAGCTTATGCGCCTTAATTCATTGATATTTGCATCTTTCTTCACAAGCGCAAAACACGATAGATGGTCGCGAGTAATCCCAGTGTGCTTTGTAACGTAAGAGATAATATTCCTCTCTCCGGTATTTTTAAAATAAGAGAGGTGAATCCATCTTTTCTTAGCAACCACATCAAGCTCCAAATTATCGTTCATACCAACCACGGGGGCGGCATTTAGATTTTTTACGTTATCTGCATTTTTGGCATTATCGCTAGAGTTTGCATTAACATCAACATCAGTGTTACCATTTGCACTAACATAGATAGGCGTACGTGGATATTTCCAAACAGCGCCCGTGGCATTAGCATTGATGTTAGCATTTGCATTAACATTGGCACCGGTTAGCCCTTTATTATCCATGTTGGCGTCATTTTCTTTGGCATTAGCATTTCTTGGCGAACGTCGACTAACATCGTCAGCGGCAGTACTCTTACCATTTCCTATGGCATTAACATTAGCATAACTCGGCGTACATCGACTAGCATCACCAGCGGGAGCACTCTTAACATTTTGTACGGCATTAACATTTTCTACGGCATTAACATTGATTGTCATACCTCGGCTCAGAACGCCAGCGGCAACAGCAGCGAATGTACTACTAGTAGATAGGTCGGCATTATTGGCATTAGCGCCAGCGTTGGCAGAAATGGTGGGAGTAGCTGGTTTATGTCTACCTATTTGAATTGTTATCTTTTTGCGTTTTCTTTATAAATCGTTTATGTTATGTGTTCATTAATAAATCGTTTATAATGCTAGCGAATTTAAAATTGGTGGCATTTCATACAACAGAGGGTATTACACTATTACCTTCGTAGCAGAAAAAATACATAACATATTGTCACGGATATTAGCATCACTAAGCTATACCATCACTAAGGCGATGCTAAGGCCATGCCAAGCAGTATTTACGTCAATAATCAAATCATGTATACACATATATAAGGCAGCCGAAAGAGATGTCACACACAGATGCATTTACTTATACGCCTATGTGTGCTCGAGAGACTGTAAACTACAAACATTCACATCAATAATTCAATCATTATGTATATACATAAACGAATAAGTAATTGCGTCTACACATATGTACGTATACGAGCATCGGAGCGGCAATGCACAAACACATGCATATATCTTATCTGAGTTGTCACAAGAGAGGGCAATAATTTGTGCACGTAGTTGTGGCTGGCGATTTTGTAGCCGAAACTAACTAGTAAGTTCTGGAAATAGAAGAGCCTAGATGTATGCAGCGTAAACTATAAAAGTGGTGCAAGCGAGTAAGAAGAAATTCAGTTTGAGTTGAGCTATCAATCAGTTTGATTAAGCACGCGATCTGGCGGCCAATAGTAGAGTTTCGTTTGAGTTATAAATCAGTTTGGTTATTAAGCCAGGGAGTAGCAAAGTATAAGTGTTATTGCGAAGTACTTAATAAAGGCCATTTTTCCATCATTCAATATTGGAGTTATTTATTCAACAGTTTAGTGATTCGAACTTAGCAGAGGATTGCAAATAAGAGGATTTGCAAGTAAATTCGTTACAATATATATTTGTATCTCTTCTTTTAAACTATACCCAAATAGCAAAAACACAATAGATTTACTTTTTGCGGCGTAACGAAGTAAGCCGGGTACTTGCTAGTCTTAATATAAAAAAGTGATCACATGTTTGCTACTCAAAGTCTCGCTGTCCGCTAACCACATCGTATAAAATCGATGGTGTTCGATTATCTACCTTAAGTGAAATTACTGATCTTGGTGTTGTATTCGATTGTAAGTTTTTGTTTCAAACCCATTTGAATTACATAATTGCGAAGGCATATTCACCATTGCCGTCATTAAAAGTTTTAGCTCTGATTTTACTGATCCCTACATTTTAAAATTGCTATACATCTCTCTTATGCGGTATAAACTAGAATACTTTTTTTTTTGTTTTTTTGCGGGGAGGCTGAAAAATGCCTAATGCACCATAATTGCTGCCGTCGCAGCAACCGTGTGTCCGTAGACTAAAAAACAGCCCCGTTCTGGAACCGTCGCCCACCCCGGCACCACTTTCGCATTACTTCAGGGTGGCGTTCCATATTTCTCATTTTTTAAGAGCCTACTGTTGTACCTGCGTCCAGGTTCCCGCTATGCCATTTTGCTCACTGCAGTCCAGCATTCTTTCCTGTTCCACATATGTGAAACTAAATTTCTCGTGGTAGGTTCCTCCCCAAAGACTCCATGCAAGGTGAGTCTTTCTTCGTGGAAACGGGGGCAGTAGAACATGACGTGTTCTGCGTTTTCTAACTCTGTGGTACACATTGGGCAATGAGGATCTTCCTCTATCCTACGCTTCCATAAATACTCTTTGAAACCGCCATGTCCACTCATTATCTGCTACTACTGCTCTGGCTAGAATACTAATACAACAACATTTACTCCTTCTTACAGAAGTCGCTGTTTGCTTATTAGCCTAAAGTCGTTACGCAGCAGACCTTCTATTCTGTCTCTCACCTTTGTTTTCGGCTTATGTAATAAATGGAGCGATTGACTGCCCTTTTCTGCTAGCCAGAATTTGTTTCAACATCCCACACAGGAGTCTACGGAATCACGATACTTTCTGGCTGGACACGGTTAGAACAAATTACTCGTCTAATGCTCCGATTTTTAAAGCTTTAAAAGAGTTTAATGCGCTTTCAAGTCCTGTGTGTCTGGCTTTTCCTCCACAAAATACATATTTAAATCGGTATTAAATGATTTATATGCGTAAACTTTTAGTTAATTTTTAGTTTTTACGCCAAATACTGGTACGTCTATTTTTTAATTTTAATCTGTGTGAAAATTTTTACATTTTCTAGATCAATACGAGATAAATAAACAAATAAATAAATAATAGTTGATGTTGGATGTTGTATTCGCAGGTGTTTATCGGTCAAGCTCGTTTGCGAATTACCTGTGGTTCAAATAGTTCACTTCCGCATGCTTTCTTTCCCTAATGAAATAAGATTATTATGTAGTAGCTTATTTTGAATGAGATATGAAAAATAATTGCATGATAATCGCATTCAAAAATGATTCAAAAACCTCAACCAAAACGATTGAAATATGTTCAAGAATATGGTCAGAAAATGGATGCGAAAAGGTGTCAAATATTACTCTAAAACGTGTCTGTAGTTGAAATACGTTCGAAAATGTCGGGAAGGTATCAAAAGACGTGTTTTGAACCTAATAACAATGGTCCGAATGCTGATATGAAAATTCTACGTCCATCCGAAGTTACATACGTGCAAAAAAACAGTTGCACACTCTTTTGTGGCTTTTGAACTTGTTATATTTTTTTGTACATACACATACACGCTTTCACAGAAAAGTGTTCTGTGCAGAAAAATTATGGATCGATTTAAAGTAAATATGTGTATGGTGTCGAGTGGGACCAACATAACTATCGGACATCCTAGTGCATATGTATGTCTGAAGGTGCTACCAAGTAAAGAGGATGAGCTGCCAAAAATCTACTACAAAAACAAAACGCCATAATGGTACGAAATTGATCCAGGTAATTATCAATATCACGACTTTGTTGTTGCATTAGAATGATAAACTTTTATAGGGTTCTGTAGCAGCCTTCATTAGAACTCAATTGTTGTATTGATAATGGAGCTAAGATTGGATACATCGGGTACTATGTAGTTTTAGACGTTTGTCGGGAAGGGTGGTATATATATGTATGATAAATATAAATTTCTTTGTTTTTTAGATAATACCAGTATTAAGACATGAATAACTTTTCATCGCCCATTCAAACCTCCAACACAGTAAAGTGGCATCGAGCGAGCTCCTCCCTACTCTTGAGAAGGATTCGTTTGATGTGGAGCTGACACAGGGACCTTGGCTCTCATCTGGAAGAAAGGTTTATGGACTCAGCGTTCATTACGCAAAGATGGAGAGCAGGGTTAGAGCTGCTGTCATAGGTTAGGTTAGGTTAGGTTTGAGTGGCTGCCGTCCGCATCGGAGCGGCATACTTAGGCCTTTATAGGCCCGTTGTGAAACCACACGGATTTGTTCCTATTCTCCTAATCAAACCACTTCGTTGAGTTTGTGAAGCTAACTAAGCGTCGTGTGTTGACCTCAGCTATATCAGTCAGATCTACGAGAAACATCTTGCTCATAAAACGTTGCCTCCTCTTACCGAGCGCTGGACATTCGCGGAGTAGATGCCTAACAGTTTCAGGCTCTTCTTCGTTGCCGCAGCTTCTGCAATAATCATTAAATGGAGCGCCAATCCTTTCCGCATGCAGTCCAATACAAACGTGACCAGTGAGAAGTCCTACAACTAAGGAAAGATCCCTCTTACGGGGGGTTAGAAGCTCTCGCGATCTCTTCTCATTCCATTCCGGCCATGTAAGTTTTGCCATGTGGCATCTATCATGATGCTTCCACCTGGCTCCGGCTTCCATCAGTAGAGCCTCCTTTATCTTGAGCTTGCACGTAGAGAGCGGCATGCCCAACCTCTTCCAGGATGGCGAAAGTGGAAGGGAAGTACCCTTTCTTGCCAGCTCATCCGCCATCTCACTACCTGGTATGCCCTTATGTCCCGGAACTCATACCAGATGCAGAGTAAACTGGTCAGCCATCACGTTAAGTGATCTGCGACAGCCTACTACAATTTAAGAATTAGTTGTGACAGAGTCAAGGGCTTTCAGCACTGCCTGACTGTCTGAGAAAATATAAATGTGTTTCTGAGAGGCTGCCTTGTATGGCCGCAAGCTCCGCCTGGAGTACGCTACAGTAATCCGGAAGGTGAAACGATCTTTGTATGTCCAATCGTTCCGAATAGACACCCCCTCCGATCCTGTTGTCCAGTTTAGATTTATCTGTGTAGATCTGAATGCTGTCAGTGGGCCAATCTGGGTCATTCACCCACTGTTCCCTCTCAGGGATTAATATCTCGCATCCCTTGTTAAAGTTGGTAGGTGGTTTGCAGAAATCTGTCCATTCTGGTATGCAGAATCTGTCGAGAATTTCAGTATGGTTGCAGTGAGACCAAGTGGTCAGTTTCCCCAGCCTAATAGCTGCACATGCTACATATTTTATACCTACTATATTTATGGGTAGTAGGTTCAGTATTATATTCATAGCCTTCGTTGGCGTTGTGCGGATGGCTCCGCTTATGCATAGTAGTGCAGATCTTTGCACCTTTTGAAGAGCAAGAGCCGTCGGTGATTTATTCAGGGCGGGCCACCATACCGCCACCCGTATAGCAAAAGTGGCCTAACTATGGCCGTGTATATCCAATGCACTAACATAAAAGGCATACCCCATTTCCCTCCAATTGCCTCTTTACATGTGTAGACGGCAACCGTGGCTTTACGGATACGTTCCGTGGTGTTTTGTGTCCAGTTCAATTTCTTATCAAGTGTGAGCTCTAGATAGTTGGCGGACTCATTTAACTCAAGCACTGTGTTTGCCAGCCCCGGAGTTGAGAGAGGTGGTATCTTATACTTCCTCGTAAAGAGCACCAGTTCCGTTTTATTTGACCAAGACCGCCAAGACCATTATCAGCGGCCCATGCTTCGACCCTTCTTAATTCCACCTGCATCATATCGCAGAGAGTTTGTGGAAACTTCCAACTTATCACCAAGGCAAGGTAGTCAGCGTATGCTATAACTTTACAGCAACTCTCCACCTCTATGTCCCTTAGCAGTTGATTTACCGCCAAGACCCACAGCAGAGGGATAGGACTCCACCTTGGGGAGTTCCCCTACTGACGAACCTGCCCACCGATACCCCTGCAAGGTCTGCCTGTACTACCCTGCATAGCAGCAATTGGTGTACAAGCTCCACCAGCTGAGATTCGATGCCCAGATCAGTCAGTACCTTAATTATCGAGTCAGGTTTGATGTTGTTGAACGCTCCTTCTATGTCTAGGAAGGCTGCCAGGCAGTATTCCTTGAAGGAAAACGATCTCTCTATGCACGATGTAATTTCGTTTAATGCCGTTTCCGTTGATTTTCCCTTCATATAGGCGTGTTGTGCTTCAGAGAGTTGGTCATACACTGCCTCCCTGATATATGTTCCCATCAGCCTCTCCAACACCTTTAGTTGAAACGAAGATAGATTGATGGGTCTAAAGGCTTTTGGTTTCGTGTGGCAAGCTTTGCCTGCCTTGGGAATAAATACCACTTTAGATCTTTTCCATGTACGTGGGATGTGGTCTAAGGCCACGACACCTCCTATTATAGCATATAGCCAGTTAGTCAGTTAGTGCTCCATTTCAGTGATTGTTGCAGTTGTATAGGTGTAACTCCGTCCGGCCCTGGAGTTTTGAATGGTTCAAAAGATTGGATGGCCCAGGATATCTTATCTCTTATTCTGATTAGGCCCTGGAGTTTTGAATGGTTCAAAAGATTGGATGGCCCAGGATATCTTATCTCTTATTCTGATTAGGTTGTGCAGTATAGGTTGCACTGTTGTTACTGGTTCGTTCCTAGTCGCACCTGGAAAATGTGTATTCAGCAGTAGGTCCAGGGTTTCCTCTCCAGTTTCGGTCCACGAACCATCAGGCCTTTGCATGCATCCTGGGCCGTATTAGTCGATCTGGAAAGTACTTTCCTGAGTCTCCCTCCTTCAGACACTGTTTCCATGCTGCTACAGAAATCTCGTCAAGAGGATCCTTTGGCTTTTCTTAGCTCAAACTTATAGTTTCTAAGATGTTGTTTGTAAACTTCCCAATGCTGCTCACCCCCAGAGGCTGTAGCTGCATTGAAAGCCATCCTACTTAACCTGCGAAGGTTGTCGATATGTGAATGGGAAATTTAAGGCTACATACAATTCATTAATTTTGTGGATAATTCAGTATAATATAACTCAATATAATCTAAGATAATACACTAGATGGGTTATAATTAGATTCATGGGTATACATAAATACAATGGGGAATTGGGACGTGTGACAGCCTATGCCGCGTAAACATCCTGGCCCGCCTAGGCGTACTAAGCGGCTAAAGTATGTTGCAGCTTGGTTAACGCCCTAACTGCTTCCTTAATGAGGATTTTGCCCACTTTACTTTTGTACGTGGACGTGCGCAGGCCGGTGGTGGTGCACCGAATTGTGCGGTCTCCAACTTGTGATGGCCGCGGAGGCTGGCGTACATCCGACGCCCGATTGGTGGCATGTGGTTGCCGACGGCGACGATGAGGTGCGGGAGTACGACGGCGCTGCTCCTGGCGACGTGGCTGCGAACGAGGTGGTATGGCGTGCGACGGCTGGCGACCTCCGGTTTCTCGGTGCAGCAATGTGTGATGAGGATGCCCGCAGACCCGACAGCGTTCGGTGGAGGTGCCATCGTTGGTACGGTGGGACAGCGCCAAACAATTGAGGCAATATAAATGTGCCTTAGCAATCAACGTACGGCACTGCCTCGTTACGTTGCGAGCGGGCCACGGGCATGACCACCTGCGATGACAACAAGCGCCGTGGTGTTGGAACCGTAGGGCGCTGACGATCCATTTGTCGAAAGCGGGTATATAAATATATATTAGTTGCACGCCTGAGAAGACGCATCGAGTACGGGATAATTCAGTTATGTTCTGAGATGGTGTCGATAGTTAAGTTTAGTGGACTGTAGTTTGTTCGGGAGATGATAGAGAACACCGTTTTGAGTGCGTACGTCGACCACTCGTACGTGTCTGTCTCTGCCAGGATGAGTGCTATTCACTCTAACTAGACGCCATTCGGTGGGCGGTAAATTGTCTTCCTTCATGACGACTAGATCGCCGATTTTAGGGGGCAACGTAAGCAGCGCCTACTCAGCTGTTATACAGAGATGCAAGAGAATGTAAAAAATAAACAAATGTCATTTTAATGTACCTATGTTAATAATGTTGTGCAAAAATTATATTAGTGCATGAAATAAATAATTATTAATGTGAATATTAATGTAAGTAGCCACAGAAGTGTTAAGTGATGTGCCAGTTTTATGTTTATTGTTAGATATCCTAAAATAAAGTTTAATGTATTTAATTTTATATACTTAACATTAAAACGATCCCCAAAGAAGAAGACGTAAGGTAACGCAGAAACGCGTCGGCAATAACAAATATACCCTGTTTTAATTTATGGCCACAAATGCTCATTTTAGCAAACCAAATATTTTGTTTTATGTTTATAGATGGACCAATTTATAATATTTGTGTTTGCTGGGTTGAGCACATATATTTAGCTATTTTGGTTATATTGGAGATTGGAGAGTGTTTATTTATACGGGAAAACCAAATGGAGACGTTTTGCTATTGATCAGGATTGGCGTAGGCTGGGACCAGTTGTACTGCTAGGGCGTAGTCTAGGTCCAGTTGGGCTGAGTGGCAGAATTTACTGCTGGGTATTTCAAGCAATGTAAAAGTGGCGGAATTTACTGCTGGGTATCGCAGATAGTAATACAGATGTGGGGATATGTATTTAAAATTATAACACAATGGACACAAGTATATGTACGGGCAATGAGCTAAGTTTGTGCAAGTATTGGTGGGATTTGCCGGTTTGTAATGCACCGCGTTTAGGTATATTGATATGGAGTATATGTATATATGTATATTTATTGCGACGTCATACAATTTTGGCGGAAAAAATGTATTTTTGGTGGGAAAATTTTATTTTTGGCGCGAGCCACCAAAATTTACGTGGGGGAATATACTTGATATGTGCATATGATATTAAAGGTGCTGGTTTCTTCAATGGCGAAGAAGAACCATTAGTTATACTAGAGGCTGGTACTCACCGATTTATAGTGATAGGGCTGATGACTGTTCGGACTGCTGATGGTGGCTTCGTTGCTCGACGGCTCTTTCGATGACGTTGTGTTGAGCGCGTCCTCCAGTGGATTAAAATTCTTAATATACTTGCGTCTGTATTGCGCAACTGAGACTTCTTTGAATTGCCTTGGATCTTCCCTTTGTGTGGTAAAAGAAATTTTCTCCCAAAGTGTTGTGTAGTGGCGCTTGTAGCCGAATTAACATTCCTATCTAACATTTACTATATTTCTACTTCTGGATTCTTCGATCATAAGCTTCCAATCAAAATTTTTGATTGAATTTTAGTACAACTATATCTACATTTTTTTGTATACCTACCATATCTATGCTATTATTACTAATTAAAACTATGTTATATATACCTACTATATCTGCTTTATCTTTACTATTTTGTTCTACGATTTTAGTTCTTATTTAGTCATAACTACATTACTTTACCTTATTAAGTTTAAATTCTAATTAGAAGTACCGAATTTCGAATTACTTTCATATCGAAACATTCGAACTTCCGGTTTTGTCATTTGCTAATCTAGGAATTGTCACTTGTTGTAAACAATATTAATGTTTAAACTGACATTTATCATTATGTCTTTTTAAGATCTTGAAAATCACGCCACTCACGATGATTAAGCAAGAACAAAAAGTCCCGCAAGTTGCGGTAAGCCAAGCTTAAGAACGCGATGGTGCGGCCTTTTAGTTTGATCTTTCAAAGAGTGAAGATCTCATTTTTTTAATTCGAGCTTGGATACCGTGTAAAATTTCTGTGTCTAAAGTGTGACTCACGTGGTTTCTTTTAGAAAGCGAAAGTTAAAATTAGAAGTCGTTTCGAAATGTTCGCGATAATCGAAATAAAATAATTCGGAAAAGTCGCGATATTTTGTTCAACGAAAGTAATCATGATATATAAAACTTTTGCAGAGAGAGGTTTCCCGAAATCCAGCATAAGGATTCAGGATCTTCTGCGGACGAGTTCCTGTGGACATGGTAGCATCCTCCCCATCTCATCTTTACTTTGGATGCGGCATATTCGCTAGTAACTAATGAAACAGTGAAGTTCGCTGCCAAGTTCTTACTTGACTTTGAAAGGATAAAAAAATCTAAAGTTTTCGGAAATCAAAGCTCACTTTTGCTTATAAATCTTCCACTTTAAATATATGTAAATTCTGTTTTCTTAAATATTAAAATAGAAGAAAAAGAGAAGAAAATCCTATAGTTTTGAAAAATAAATATATCTACCTAAATATACACATATTGGTGTCTATACCTGTTTTCTCATGAGGAAGAATAAGCAGTAATGATGTAGTGATTTTTTTAGAGGAGAAAAATTAATAAAATTAAATTTAGAATTCTCTGTTGAAAAGAAAAAATAGATAGAGCATATTTATTAAATCATTAGCATCTAAAATTTGTGTTAAAAATCATTAAAAATTAAAAATACATAAAATAATGTGAAACAAAATATATATACCTAAATATTCAATATATATACCTAAATATTCACACAGTATATACATATAAATATGTATACTATCACCTACCTATATTTGTGAGCGAATTTTTCGTGTGTAACCAGCATTTTCCTCGATTAGACAGATTTTTTTTTTATTATGTTAATGAACTTTCTAAGCATTTATTAAAATGAAATTTGGGGTCAAAGTGTATTAAAAATTACTAGAACTATATCAAATGTGATTAATTAGTTGACTAGTGTTCCACACATTAACTTTGCATTATTAAATGTGCGATAATGTGTGATTCAAAAAAAAAATTGCATGCGATTTCTTTAATGCGATATAATTCTCATAGAATAGGTAAAGTTTCACCTCATTGTGATTTTTAATAAATTATGTAGTTCGAAGACTACACAGGAAACGGAAATAAATAATTTTTTTGTTTTTGTTTACATATAAACCGAAAACAACAACAAGTTTAGATGTTAATAATTTTCAATTTCCAGCATACATTTTGTTCCAGGTCCTCTGCTGAGAGATCTTTCAAATTTGGAGCTGTAAGTGGTGAGTTAATTTTGTTTTTGTTATTTCTCTCACATTTTTTTTGTTACGCTGTGTTAGTATGGTGAGCGGCTGATATACACATTATTCATTTCTCTTTTCGCATAATTTTTCTAACTTAGATAAAGTTAGTGTTGCCAGATTCGTACATAAAAGTACCACAATACGTTGTTTTATCTCACGATCTTTTTAATCATGCAAAGTAATAATCAAACAATAACATTAGACCGAAAAATGCTTAAATACGTAAGTTTGTAAACTAGGTTAGTTTTTTCTTTTGCTTAGAAGGCTATATTAAAATTTTAAAAGAAAAAATATGAAAATGTTTAAATAATATTAGTTTTAAAGAAAAACGTTCATATTGTTATGCAACGGAATTATCCCGTAAAATATATATTTTTTTTTTGATCAGAATTCCAAATCTGTGTACAAATATCGAAAGGAAATTTTTTTGATAATTTTAAAATGCTTCTTTTTAAAGAATTTTTGAATGTTAGTTGCAACATAAGCTTTTATTTCAAAATAGCGTAGCCTTTCCCTTAGGATTAATTATGGTTGAATTAAAGTTTTTGGTTTATTTAATAATTTTTGTCCATTTCAAAATGACTTGCTAAACTTTTTTTTCTGATTCCTTGGCCTGATATTAGATAAGTATGGTAAGTGTTTGGGATTTCCAGGTTAGTTTTGTTTTCGTTGGAGACTACGGAAATCATGGTAGGGAGGGAGATTGTTGCAACAACGCCATGCAACATGCCCCGTACTGAAACCAATGCGACATCAAGACTTGTAAGTCACTGGAGGTATCCGATTTCCGTTAGGTATCTCTTTTTCTTGGCACGTTAAATAAAATAATTGTGCTGTAGTGTGAGCTGACAGCGAAAGGTAGGAGCAAGAACTCCACCCCGTTAGCCGACGAGCAAGAGCCGGATTTAAAGACGTGCATCCGCTCCTTACACTGTGCTTACTACAAAACGTTGCATGCTACAGATAATAAATTATTTTTGGCGTCCAACGTGGGGCCCGATATTTACAGATCCCACATATATTTTGTTTTGATTTCTCTTACCGAAGTGAATCTATCATACTTTTCGATTATAAACCTTCTTATCATTACATTTTTAGAATTATACCAAGATGACGTTGTGATGTTTGCTGGAATCGTAACAGCTTCGACATTCGCTCAGCTGTTAACCAGAAAATTTTATTGACCATATGCAATGCAGTGCTTTAGGTATTTATTTTTTTGATTTATTTGTGTGTTAATTGGAATTGCGATTTTTGGGAAATTTTCAATATCAGACCATGGCAGACAAATAAGACTTCAAATAATTTAAAGATTAATTTTTAAGTTTTATTTGATTTTTTGTATGTGTGTGTTTTTTTTTTTTCAATTTTTTGAATTCATTTGGAAATGTAGATTATTATATTGATGTAATATCTAACCAATGCATACCAAAAGAGTGAATATAATCACATTATCTTCCACATGTTCGGAATAGTATATTTTAGTTTTGGAAAATCTAACCGACGGAATTACAATTGGGGTTGAATGGATTTTCGCTTCATTTTTTTGATTTATCGCAGAGGTGAATAGATTGGTTTACCACTACTTACTTCTATCAGGCAAATTAAGGAGGAATCAGCAGTTTATCTCTATTTGTTTTTTTTTTTGTATCTTATTTTGGGCAAATAAGGATATCTATCATTTATTGAGTTTACATATATATCTTGTATATATTATGTATCTTTCGTACTACTTTGTTTTCGCATTTTTATTTTTTTTTTGTGTTCTGAGAAAACATTACTCTTAACTTTAGTAGAGTTTATACCTTTTAATTTCTTTTTGGCGTTTTCCTTAGGACGTTGCAGTATGCCGCTAAAGCATAGTAACGAAGACTTAACCATGTCAGAACCATCAGGATCGCGTTGTGGCATATGCAATAACTTTAGTAGTAGTATCGCAAATTTGATTAAGACTAGGTGTAACCATGCTTTCCACAAAACTTGTCTAACAAAATATTTAAGAACAACTCCAACTGTCCAATTTGTGATACGCGGGTAGTGTAGTATCGCAAATTTGATTAAGACTAGGTGTAACCATGCTTTCCACAAAACTTGTCTAACAAAATATTTAAGAACAACTCCAGCTGTCCAATTTGTGATACGCAGGTAGTGTCAGAATCGACAACTCCCAAACCTGCCACTCCGAAATCCAACACTCCACATCGTTACGAAACTCGGTTCCAAACAGGTTCAGTAGAGGAATCTAAGTCTAATCAGACTGTTACTAAACCTGTACACAGTGCGCAACAATCAGCCACCACCCCCGTGAAGGTAGATAATGTTCAGACTATAGTTACAGCAGAAGTAGGAGCGCAGCAAGCAGAAATGTTGCAAAGTCTTGACCATTCAATTGATCGTAGAATTGAAACGCAAATGGAAGAAAGGTTTAGACGTTTAAGCCTTCAATTTCCACCAATTCAAAACCAACAACAACCACTCTTATCTAATTTTAATACTTTACCCAATTTACAACAACAAAGCTTAGAGCAGTTACTTGGACTTCCTTCCGCGGGCTACCAAATCCCGGATCGTCAGCTTTTAACCATGTTCCTAACAGAAGTGCCACAAGACAGGGTTTGAATGAACTAGCGTCTAGGCCTGATAAGGTTGGACCATTATTGCCAATTGGAAGTTGCGCTTCACCGGTGCGTTTGATGGTATGCCAATTGAAAATTTTATATATCGTGTGGAGGCCTTGACTAATCAGACATTAGGCGGGTGCTTTGATATAGTTTTCAGACATGCAAGTTTGCTTTTTGACTCCAAAGCTAGTGACTGGTTCTGGAGATATCACAAATCTGTATCGGAAATTCGCTCGCCTAGTTTATGTGAGGCCTTAAGACGTCAATGTAAGGACACCAGAACAGCTGTAGAATTTAGAGAGAAGATACATGATAGCAAAAAGTAAATGAAAGTTTTGATTCATTTTACGACTCGATACTACAGTTGACTGATCGGCTAAGACAACCACTTCCGGAAAGTACACTTGTAGGGATTATTAGGAGAAATCTCTTACCTGAAATACAGTATGAAATTTTAAATAATGATGTTTTTCCATTGCTCATTTGCGCGATATCTGTCGAATTTTTCCTGCAAGACATAAAAACCCAGCAAAACTATAGCAAGCCATTGCCAAGTCGCAAACGTGTTTCTGAGGTCCAAGCCAACTTTGACTTCGCTACCGACGAAGACGCAAGCGACTACGAAGGTATTGAGGAGGTAGCCTTAATTTGCTGGAATTGCAAAAGGAATGGACACAGATATCAAGATTGTGTTAGCGAGCGTAGAGTTTTCTGCTACGGATGCGGAACCGCTGATGTATACAAACCTATTTGTCCGTGTTGCAATGTTTCAAAAAACGGCCAACCGGGTGGGCTGAAAAGTGCACGCAGACAGACTCGTTTGAAAATTGCGAAACATCAAGCAAAAAACACAGAATAATTCCTATTGATATCTCGAAACCCATCACAAACAAAATACTTGATTTACCTAACCCAACTAAACCTTTTCATGTTCGTGTGAAGGAATACGACCTTACACGTGAACGAATCTTTCATGATTTTAATCAAAATAGTATCGATCTTAAATCAAAAAGTAGGTCCAGTAATCGGATAAACACTTTTTGGAATAATATTCGCAATAACAGAAAACTACTATTAAGTTCAATTTTTGATAAAACGAATTACATTAGCCATATGCGGAAGTGCAGTTATTCGGCAAAACTGTTTCCGGGTTGCTAGATACTGGTGCTTCTGTCAGTTGTGTTGGAGCCAAACTTGCAACACAAATTTTGGAAGAAGATATACCTATTAAAATTTTTACCTCATTTGTTAAAACCGCCGACGGAAAGTCACAAAAAGTTCTAGGGTGTATAAAAACCCAAATTACTTTTCGTGGCGTGTCGAAATTAATAAATTTTTTTGTTATTCTCACCTTAGCACAAAATCTGTACTTGGGAATAGATTTTTGGAAATTATTTGATCTTTTACCTATCCATTTAAGTGAAATAAATCAGGCTTCTGACGAAGAGCTATTATCAAAACATACTTTAACAGAAAATCAAAAACATGATTTAGAAAAAGTAATTCAATCATTTCCTTCTTTTGCTAAAATTGGCTTTGGAAAAACGCATGTGATATCACATGTCATAGATGTTGGAGATGCTAAACCAATTAAACAGCGACACTTTCCAATCTCACCAGCGATAGAAAAGCTAATTTATGCTGAGCTGGGCAGGATGATTGAACTGGACATAATAGAAGAATCTGATAGCGCTTGGTCTTCACCGATTGTAGTGGTACGTAAGCCTGGTAAAGTTTGATTGTGTCTGGATAGTAGGAAGGTCAATAGCGTCACAGTAAAGGACGCGTATCCGTTGCCAAATATTGAGGGTATTTTAAGCAGGTTACCTAAGGCTGAGTTTATAACGAGCTTAGATTTAAAGCATGCCTTTTGGCAGGTCCCTTTGGATCCGAAGTCTAGGGATAAAACCGCCTTTACAGTGCCAGGTAGGCCTTTATATCACTATAAAGTAATGCCGTTCGGCCTCTGCAATGCTCCTCAAACAATGTCCCGTTTGATGGACAAGGTTATACCATGCCATCTACGCAGCGAGGTATTCGTATACCTGGATGACCTCCTAGTTATCTCAGAAATTTTGAAAAACAGTGGAAGTGCTTCGTATAGTTGCTCGGCATATAAAGGAGGCAGGGTTAACTATCAATACCTAGAAAAGTAATTTTTGTCTTAGTGAAATACGATATCTAAGTCACATTGTGGGGAAAGGAATTATAAGAACAGGTCCCGAAAAAGTAGCTGCCATCACAGATTTTCCGATTCCAAGATCTGTTAAGCAAGTTAGACGATTCTTGGGTATGTCTGGGTGGTATCGTAAATTCATTAAAAATTACGCAGCGGTCACATCTCCGCTTACCGATTTGCTAAAGAGCAGTAGAAAGTTTACCTGGTTCGTTGAGGCTCAGAAGTCTTTTGATGAGTTGAATTCTTTACTGAGTACAGCTCTCTTTCTTCATAGTCCTGATTTTAGTAAGCCTTTTTATATTCACTGCGACGCTAGTTCGACAGGAGTAGGAAGCGTGCTAGTCCAGAAGAATGAGGATGGCGAAGAATACCCTGTCGCGTTCATGTCCAAAAAGTTGAATAACGCTCAAAGAAAATATTCAGTAACAGAGCAGCAATGTCTGACAGCAATGCTCAGTGTGAAAAAGTTTCGTCCTTATACTGAAGGTCACAAATTTACCATTATAACAGACCATGCATCTTTAAAATGGCTAATGTCTCAAACGGATTTGAGTACGCGACTAGCGCGTTGGGCTCTCAAGTTCCTAGAGTTTTCTTTTAGCTTTGAGCAACGACGTGGTAGCCAAAATATTGTACCGCGTGCTCTATCCAGGGTTAATACTGAGGATCTTTCATCTCTATAAGCTGGTTTTTTTGTTGATTTGAGTTCATCCCAATTTAAAGCGGACGACTATATCGAGCTTAGAGAAAATATACTCAAAAACATTGAAGAGTTACCTGATTTGAAAGTAATTGACGGTTTTGTGTATAGACGGACTGAACACTCAACCGGAGAGCAATTGCACGACGATATGGTATGTGGTATTAACAAAACTATAGAGAAAATTCGGCGATATTATTATTGGCCTGGTCTTGTTAACGACGTTAAGGCGTACATAAATGCGTGTGAAACATGCAAGTGTACGAAACAGCCAAATTATATAATTAGACCGCCAATGGGAAAAAACTACCGATTCGCAACGAATTGTTGAAAAATTGCATGTCGATTTTTTAGGTCCCTATCCGCGGTCTCGGTCAGGAAATATTGGAATCTTCGTGGTTTTAGATCATTTTTCGAAATACGTTTTCTTGAAACCGGTTAAGAAGTTTTCTGCCGACGTTGTTTGTAAAGACTTGGAGGAAGAGATATTTCATGCGTTCGGTGTGCCAGAGTCGATTGTTTCCGACAATGGGACACAATTCAAATCTCACGTTTTCAATGCGATGCTTCAAAAGTATGGCGTGAACCATGTTTATAAAGCGGCACACTCGCCACAAGCAAATGCTTGTAGCCGAATTAACATTCCTATCACATTTACTGTATTTCTACTTGACAGACTAATTTTTTTTGCATAAGATTAATAGAATGTACATTCTTCGATCATAAGCTTTCAATCAAAATTGTTGATTGAATTTTAGTACAACTATATCTACATTTTTTTATATACCTATGCTATTATTACTTATATTGTGTTATATATACCTACTATATCTGCTTTATCTTTACTATTTTGTTCTACGATTTTAGTTCTTATTTAGATAACTACATTACTCTACCTTATTAAGTTTAAATTCTCATTAGAAGTACCGAATTTCGAATTACTTTCATATCGAAACATTCGAACTTCCGGATTTGTCATTTGCTAATCTAGGAATTGCCACTTGTTGTGAACAATATTAATGTTTACACTGACATTTGCCATTATCTTGAAAATCACGCCACTCGCGATGATTAAGCAAGAACAAAAAGTCCCGCAAGTTGCGGTAAGCCAAGCTTAAGAACGCGGTGGTTCGGCCTATTAGTTTGATCTTTCAAAGAGTGAAGATCTCATATTTTTAATTCGAGCTTCGATACCGTGTGAAATTTGTGAGTCTAAAGTGTGACTCGCGTGGTTTCTTTTAAAAAGCGAAAGTTAAAATTAGAAGTCGTTTCGAAATGTTCGCGATAATCGAAATAAAATAATTCGGAAGAGTCGCGATATTTTGTTCAAGAAAGTAATCATGATATATAAAACTTTTGCAAGGAGAGAGGTTTCCCGAAATCCAGCATAAGGATTCAGGATCTTCTGAGGACGAGTTCCCGTGGACATGGCAGCATCCCATCTCATATTTACTTTGGATGCGGCATATTCGCTAGTAACTGCATGAAACAGTGAAGTTCGCTGCCAAGTTCTTACTTGGCTTTGAAAGGACAAATAAATCTAAAGTTTTCGGAAATCAAAGCTCACTTTTGCTTATAAATCTTTCACTTTAAATATATGTGAATTCTGTTTTCTTAAATATTAAAATAGAAGAAAAAGAGAAGAAAATCCCATAGTTTTGAAGTTATAAAAAAAAGGTGAAAAAATAAATATATTTATCTACCTAAATATACACATATTGGTGTCTATACCTGTTCTCTCATGAGGAAGAAGAGGCAGTAATGATGTAGGGATTTTTTTGAGGAGAAAAATTAATAAAATTAAATTTAGAATTTCCCGATGAAAGGAAAAAATAGATGGAGCATATTTATTAAATCATTAGCATCTAAAATTTGTGCTAAAAATCATTAAAAACTAAAAATACATAAAATAATGTGAAACAAAATATATATATACCTAAATATTCACACAGCATATACATATAAATATGTATACTATCACCTACCTATATTAGTGACCGAATTTTTCGTGTGTAACCAGCATTTTCCTCGATTAGAAACATTTTTTTTTATTATGTTAATGAACTTTCTAAGCATTTATTAAGATGAAATGTGGGGTCAAAGTGTATTAAAAATTACTAGAACTATAACAAATGTGATTAATTAGTTGATTAGTGTTTCAAACATTAACTTTGCATTATTTAATGTGCGATAAAGTGTGATTCAACAAAAAAATCGCATGCGATTTTTCGAATGCGATATAATTCTCACCTCATTGTGATTTTTAATAAATTATGTAGTTCGAAGACTACACAGGAAAGGGAAATAAATAATTTGTTTCTTTTTATTTAACATATAAACCGAAAACAACAACAAGTTTTGATGTTAATAATTTTCGATTTCCAGCATACATTTTGTTCCAGGTCCTCTGCTGAAAGATCTTTCAACGTTAGAGCCGTAAGTGGTGAGTTAATTCTGTTTTTGTTATTTCTCTCACATTTTTTTTGTTACGCTGTTTTAGTATAGTGAGCGCCTGATATACATATTATTCATTTCTCTTTTCGCATAATTTTTCTAACTTAGATAAAGTTAGTGTTGCCAGATTCGTACATAAAAGTACCACAATACGTTTTTTTATCTCACGATATTTTTAATCATGCAAAGTAATAATCAAACCATAACATTAGACCGAAAAATGCTTAAATACGTAAGTTTGTAAATTAGGTTAGTTTTTTCTTTTGATTAGAAGACTATATTAAAATTTTAAAAGAAAAAATATGAAAATTTTTAAATAATATTAGTTTTAAAGAAAAAATGTTCATATTGTTATGCAACCGAATTATCCCGTAAAATATATATATATTTTTTTTTGATCAGAATTCCAAATCTGTGTACAAATATCGAAAGGAAATTTTTTTTGATAATTTTTAAATGCTTCTTTTTAAAGAATTTTTGAATGTTAGTTGCAACATAAGCTTTTATTTCAAAATAGCGTAGCCTCTCCCTTAGGATTAATTATGGTTGAATTTAAGTTTTTGGTTTATTTAATAAATATTGTCAATTTCAAAATGACTTGCTAAACTTTTTTTTTCTGATTCCTTGGCCTGATATTAGATAAGTATGGTAAGTGTTAGGGATTTCCAGGTTAGTTTTGTTTTAGTTGGAGACTACGGAAATCATGGTAGAGAGGACGATTGTTGCAACAACACCATGCAACATGCCCCGTACTGAAACCAATGCGACATCAAGACTTGTAAGCCACTATAGGTATCCGATTTCGTTTAGGTATCTCTTTGTTTTAAATAAAATAATTGTGCTGTAGTGTGAGCTGACAGCGAAAGGTAGGAGCAAGAACTCCACCCCGTTAGCCGACGAGCAAGAGCCGGATTTAAAGACGTGCACCCGCTCCTTACTTTTTGCATACACTGTGCTTACTACAAATCGTTGTAGGCTACAGATAATAAATTAATTTTGGCGTCCAACGTGGGGCCTGATATTTACAGATCCCACATATATTTTGTTTTGATTTCTCTTACCGAAGTGAATCTATCATACTTTTCGGTTATAATCCTTCTTATCATTATATTTTTAGAATTATACCAAGATGACGTTGTGATGTTTGCTGGAATCGTAACAGCTTCGACATTCGCTCAGCTGTTAACAAGAAAATTTTATTGACCATACGCAATGCAGTGTTTTAGGTATTTATTTTTTTGGTTTATTTGTGTGTTAATTGGAATTGCGATTTTTGGAAAATTTTCAATATCAGACAATGGCAGACAAATAAGACTTGAAATAATTTAAAGATTAATTTTTAAGTTTTATTTGTTTTTTTGTATGTGTGTTTTTTTTTCAATTTTTGGAATTCATTTGGAAATGTAGATTATTATATTGATGTAATATCTAACCAATGCATACGAAAAGAGTGAATATAATCACATTATCTTTCACATGTTCGGAATAGTAGATTTTAGTTTTGGAAAATCTAACCGACGGAATTTCCATTGGGGTTGAATGGATTTTCGCTTCATTATTTTTGATTTATCGCAGAGGTGAATGGATGGGTTTACCACTACTTACTTCTATCAGGCAAAGTAAGAAGGAATCAGCAGTTTATCTCTATTTTTTTGTTTTTTTGTATCATATTTTGGGCAAATAAGGATATCTATCATTTATTGAGTTTACATATATATCTTGTATATCTTATGTATCTTTCGTACTACTTTGTTTTCGCATTTTTATTTTTTTTTTTTGTGTTTTGAGAAAACATAACTCTTAACTTTAGTAGAGTTTATACCTTTTAATTTCTTTTTGGTGTTTTCCTTAGGACGTTGCAACATGCCGCTAAAGCATAGTAACGAAGACTTAACCATGTCAGAACCATCAGGATCGCGTTGTGGCATATGCAATAACTTTAGTAGTAGTATCGCAAATTTGATTAAGACTAGGTGTGACCATGCTTTCCACAAAACTTGTCTAACAAAATATTTAAGAACAACTCCAACTGTCCAATTGGTGATACGCGAGTAGTGTCAGAATCGACAACTCCCAAACCTGCCACTCCGAAATCCAACACTCACGTCGTTACGAAACTCGGTTCCAAACAGGTTCACTAGAGGAATCTAAGTCTAATCAGACTGTTACTAAACCTGTACACAGTGCGCAACAATCTGCCACCACCCCTGTGGAGGTATATAATGTTCAGACTATAGTTACAGCAGAAGTAGGGGCGCAGCAAGCAGAAATGTTGCAAAGTCTTGACCATTCAATTGATCGTAGAATTGAAACGCAAATGGAAGAAAGGTTTAGACGTTTAAGCCTTCAATAATTTTAATACTTTACCCAATGTACAACAACAAAGCTTAGAGCAGTTACTTGGACTTCCTTCCGCGGGCGTACCAAAACCCGGATCGTCAGCTTTTAACCATGTTCCTAAAAGAACTGGGTTTGAATGAATTAGCGTCTAGGCCTGATAAGGTTGGACACATTATTGCCAATTGGAAGTTGCGCTTCACCGCTGCGATTGATGGTATGCCAATTGAAAATTTTATATATCGTGTAAAGGCCTTGACTAATCAGGCATTACGTGGGTGCTTTGATATAGTTTGCAGACATGCAAGTTTGCTTTTTGACTCCAAAGCTAGAGACTGGTTCTGGAGATATCACAAATCTGTATCGGAAATTCGCTCGCCTAGTTTATGTGAGGCCTTAAGACGTCAGTGTAAGGACACCAGAACAGGTGTAGACTTTAGAGAGAAGATACGTGATAGCAAAAAGTAAATGAAAGTTTTGATTCGTTTTACGAATCGATAGTCCAGTTGACTGATCGGCTAAGTCAACCACTTCCGGAAAGTACACTTGTAGGGATTATTAGGAGAAATCTCTTACCTGAAATACAGTATGAAATTTTAAATAATGATGTTTTTCCATTGCTCATTTGCGCGATATCTGTGAATTTTCCTACAAGACAAAAAAACCCAGCAAAACTATAGCAAGCCATTGCTAAGTCGCAAACGTGTTTCTGAGGTCCAAGCCAACTTTGACTTCGCTACCGACGAAGACGCAAGCGACTACGAAGTTATTGAGGAGGTAGCCTTGGTTTGCTGGAATTGCAAAAGGAATGGACACAGATATCAAGATTGTGTTAGCGAGCGTAGAGTTTTATGCTACGGATGCGGAACCGCTGATGTATATAAACCTATTTGTCCGCGTTGCAATGTTTCAAAAAACGGCCAACCGAGTGGGCTGAAAAGTGCACGCAGACAGACGCGTTTGAAAAGTTCGAAACATCAAGCAACAAACACAGAATAATTCCTATTGATATCTCGCAAACCCATCAAAAACAAAATACTTGATTTACCTAGCCCAACTAAGCCTTTTCATGTTCGTGTGAAGGAATACGACCTTGCACGTGAACGAATCTTTCATGATTTTAATCAAAATAGTATCGATCTTAAATCAAAAAGTAGGTCCAGTAATCGGATAGCCACTTTTCGGAATAATGTTCGCAATAACAGAAAACTACTATTAAGTTAAATTTTTGATAAAACGAATTACATTAGCCACATGCGGATTGCAGTTATTCGGCAAAACTGTTTCCAGGTTGCTAGATACTGGTGCTTCTGTCAGTTGTGTTGGAGCCAAACTTGCAACACAAATTTTGGAAGAAGATATACCTATTAAAATTTTTACCTAATTAGTTAAAACCGCTGACGGAAAGTCACAAAAAGTTCTAGGGTGTATAAAAACCCAAAATACTTTTCGTGGCGTGTCGAAATTAATAAATATTTTTGTTATTCCCACCTTAGCACAAAATCTGTACTTGGGAATAGATTTTCGGAAATTATTTGATCTTTTACCTATCCATTTAAGTGAAATGAATCAGGCTTTTGACGAAGAGCTATTGTCAAAACATACTTTAACAGAAAATCAAAAACATGATTTAGAAAAAGTAATTCAATCATTTCCTTCTTTTTCTAAAATTGGTCTTGGAAAAACGCATGTGATATCACATGTCATAGATGTTGGAGATGCTAAACCAATTAAATAGCGACACTTTCCAATCTCACCAGCGATAGAAAAGCTAATTTATGCTGAGTTGGACAGGATGATTGAAGTGGACATAATAGAAGAATCTGATGGCGCTTGGTCTTCACCGATTGTAGTGGTACGTAAACCTGTTAAAGTTCGATTGTGTCTCGATAGTAGGAAGGTCAAAAGCGTCACAGTAAAGGACGCGTATCCGTTGCCAAATATTTGGGGTATTTTAAGCAGGTTACCCAAGGCTGAGTTTATAACGAGCTTAGATTTAAAGCATGCCTTTTGGCAGGAGCAGTGGGAGCATATCTCCAAAGCACTTTGTATTGCCGACGAGGAAAAAATGCACCAACTATCGTGGAATCAGCCTTCTTAATATCGCATATAAGGTCCTTTCAAGTGTATTGTGCGAAAGATTGAAGCCCACCGTGAACCGGCTGATTGGACCTTATCAGTGCGGCTTCAGACCTGGTAAATCTACCATCGACCAGATTTTCACAAAGCGCCAAATCTTGGAAAAAACCCGTGAAAAGAGAATCGACACACATCACCTCTTCGTCGACTTTAAAGCCGCCTTCGACTGCACGAAAAGGAGCTGCCTATATGCCGCTATGTCTGAATTTGCCTTCTCCGAAAAACTTATACGGCTGTGCAAAATGACGTTGAGCAACACCATCAGCTCAGTCAGAATCGGGAAGGACCTCTCCGAGCCGTTCGAAACTGAACGAGGTTTCAGACAGGGTGACCCCCTATCGTGCGATTTCTTTAATTTGATGCTGGAGATAATTATACTAGCTGCAGAACTTAACCGCACTGGAACAATATACTATAAAAGCGTGCAATTACTCGCATATGCTGATGACATTGATATCATCGGCCTAAACACCCGCGCTGTTAGTTCTGCTTACTCCAAACTGGAAAAAGAGGCGGTAAAATGGGTTTGATGTTGAATGAGGACAAAACGAAGTACCTGCTGTCATCGAGCAAAGAGTCAGCGCATACGCGGCTTGGCAACCACGATACTGTTGGCAGCCATAATTTCGAAATAGTAAAAGACTTCGTTTATTTGGGAACCAGCATCAACACTAGCAACAACATCAGCACTGAAATCCAGCTAAGACTCAATCTTGCCAATAAATGCTACTTTGGACTAGGTAGGCAATTGAAAAGTAAAGTCCTCTCTCGGCGAAGGAAAATCATACCCGTCCTGCTATATGGGGCAGAAGCATGGACCATGACAACAGCAGATGGAGCGGCTTTGGGAGTGTTCGAGAGAAAAGTTCTTCGAAAGATGTATGGACCTCTACGCGTTGGCGATGGCGAGTACCGAAGATTTAATGATGAGATGTACGAGCTATATGCAGACATCAACATAGTCCAGCGAATTAAAACGCAGCGGCTGCGCTGGCTAGGCCATGTTATGCGAATGAAAGATGATGCTCCGGCCAAGAAAGTGTTTCTATCGGAACCCGCCTATGGAAGCAGAGGTAGAGGGCGGTCCCCACTCCGTTGGAAGGACCAGGTGGTAAACGATTTAGACTCCCTTGGTGTGACCAATTGGCGCCAGTTGGCGGAGCGAAGGAGCGACTGGCGCGCCTTGTTGGACGGCCATAACCGTTTATACGGTTAAGCGCCAATTAAGTAAGTAAGTAAGTTTTGGCAGATCCCTTTGGATCCGAAGTCTAGGGATAAAACGGCTTTTACAGTGCCAGGTAGGCCTTTATATCACTATAAAGTAATGCCGTTCGGCCTCTGCAATGCTCCTCAAACAATGTCCCGTTTGATGGATAAGGTTATACCATGCCTTCTATGCAGCGAGGTATTCGTATACCTGGATAACCTCCTAATTATCTCAGAAAGTTTTGAAAAACATATGGAAGTGCTTCGTATAGTTGCTCGGCATATACAAGAGGCAGGGTTAACTATCAATACCGAGAAAAGTCATATTTGTCTTAGTGCAGTGCGATATCTAGGTCACATTGTGGGGAAAGGGATTATAAGAACAGATCCCGAAAAAGTAGCTGCCATCACAGATTTTCCGACTCCAAGATCTGTTAAGTAAATTAGACGATTCTTGGGTATGTCTGGGTGGTATCGTAAATTCATTAAAAATTACGCAGCGGTCACATCTCCGCTTACCGATTTGCTAAAGAGCAGTAGAAAGTTTACCTGGTCCGTTGTGGCTCAGAAGTCTTTTGATGAGTTGAAATCTATACTGAGTACAGCTCTCGTTCTGCATAGTCCTGATTTTAGTAAACCTTTTTATATTCACCGCGACGCTAGTTCGGCAGGAGTAGGAAGCGTGCTAGTCCAGAAGAATGAGGATGGCGAAGAATACCCTGTCGTGTTCATGTCCAAAAAGTTGAATAACGCTCAAAGAAAATATTCGGTAACAGATCAGCAATGTCTGGCAGCAATGCTCAGTGTGAAAAAGTTTCGTCCTTATATTGAAGGTCACAAATTTACCATTATAACAGACCATGCATCTTTAAAATGGCTAATGTCTCAAACGGATTTGAGTACGCGACTAGCGCGTTGTGCTCTCAAGCTCCTAGAGTTTTCTTTTAGCATTGAGCAACGACGTGGTAGCCAAAATATTGTACCGGATGCTCTATCCAGGGTTAATACTGAGGATCTTTCATCTCTAGAAGCTGGTATTTTTGTTGATTTGAGTTCATCCCAATTTAAAGCGGACGACTATATCGAGCTTGCAGAAAGATACTCAAAAACATTGAAGAGTTACCTGATTTGAAAGTAATTGACGGTTTTGTGTATAGACGGACTGAACACTCAACCGGAGAGCAATTGCACGACGATATGGTATGTGGTATTAACAAAACTATAGAGAAAATTCGGCGTTATTATTATTGGCCTGGTCTTGTTAACGACGTTAAGGCGTACATAAATGCGTGTGAAACATGCAAGTGTACGAAACAGCCAAATTATATACTTAGACCGCCAATGGGAAAAACTACCGATTCGCAACGAATTGTTCAAAAATTGTATGTCGATTTTTTAGGTCCCTATCCGCGGTCTCGGTCAGGAAATATTGGAATCTTCGTGGTTTTAGATGATTTTTCCAAATACGTTTTCTTGAAAGCGGTTAAGAATTTTTCTGCCGACGTTGTTTGTAAATACTTGGAAGAAGAGATATTTAATGCGTTCGGTGTGCCAGAGTCGATTGTTTCCGACAATGCGACACAATGCAAATCTCACGTTTTAAATGCGATGCTTCAAAAGTATGGCGTGAACCATGTTTATAAAGCGGTACACTCGCCACAAGCAAATGCTTCAGAGCGGGTAAACCGTTCGGTAATTTCAGCTATCAAATCATATGTTGAGAGTGATCAGAAAAACTGGGATCAGTATCTTAGTAGCATTTGTTGTGCCTTGCGTTCGTCAGTACATTCTGCAATTGGTATTTCTCCTTACTTCATGGCATTCGGTCAACATATGATAACAAACGGTTCTACATATAGCCTGTTACGAAACTTGAGTATGCTGGAAGATCCCAGTGTAAATTTTAGCCAGCAAAAGACAATTGACATTGTTCGAAAGAAGGCAGCTGAATGCATGAAGAAGCAGTTTAGTCGAAACGATCGATCTTACGTTTTGCGGTCTCGTGTAGTAACTTATGAGGTTGGTCAGGAAATTTATAGAAATTTCAAACAAAGCAATTTTGAACAAGGTTATAATGCCAAAAAGCACGTATACGTAAGAAACTAGGCAACTCATATTACCAGATAGAGGACTTGCAGGGTCGTTTGATTGGTACTTACCATGCCAAAGATTTGCGACAGTAGCTACAAGCGGGTATCAACTTTTGTGCATTAGCCACAAACCTGATTTTGGCGGGGGGAATATGTAGTGGCGCTTGTAGCCGAATTAACATTCTTATCTCACATTTACTGTATTTCGACTTGACAGACTAATTTTTTTTGCATAAGATTAATAGAATGTACATTCTTCGATCATAAGCTTCCAATCAAAATTTTTGATTGAATTTTAGTACAACTATATCTACATTTTTTATATACCTACCATATCTATGCTATTATTACTAATTAAAACTATGTTATATATACCTACTATATCTGCTTTATCTTTACTATTTTGTTCTACGATTTTAGTTCTTATTTAGTTATAACTACATTACATTACTTATTAAGTTTAAATTCTAATTAGAAGTACCGAATTTCGAATTACTGTCATATCGAAACATTCGAACTTCCGGTTTTGTCATTTGCTAATCTAGGAATTGCCACTTGTTGTAAACAATATTAATGTTTATACTGACATTTATCATTATGTCTATTTAAGATCTTGAAAATCACGCCACTCACGATGATTAAGCAAGAACAAAAAGTCCCGCAAGTTGCGGTAACCCAAGCTTAAGAACGCGATGGTGCGGCCTTTTAGTTTGATCTTTCAAAGAGTGAAGATCTCATTTTTTTAATTCGAGCTTGGATACCGTGTAAAATTTCTGTGTCTAAAGTGTGACTCACGTGGTTTCTTTTAGAAAGCGAAAGTTAAAATTAGAAGTCGTTTCGAAATGTTCGCGATAATCGAAATAAAATAATTCGGAAAAGTCGCGATATTTTGTTCAACGAAAGTAATCATGATATATAAAACTTTTGCAGAGAGAGGTTTCCCGAAATCCAGCATAAGGATTCAGGATCTTCTGAGGACGAGTTTCCGTGGACATGGCAGCATCCTCCCCATCTCATCTTTACTTTGGATGCGGCATATTCGCTAGTAACTACATGAAACAGTGAAGTTCGCTGCCAAGTTCGTACTTGGCTTTGAAAGGATAAAAAAATCTAAAGTTTTCGGAAATCAAAGCTCACTTTTGCTTATAAATCTTCAACTTTAAATATATGTAAATTCTGTTTTCTTAAATATTAAAATAGAAGAAAAAGAGAAGAAAATCCTATAGTTTTGAAAAATAAATATATTTATCTACCTAAATATACACATATTGGTGTCTATACCTGTTCTGTCATGAGGAAGAATAAGCAGTAATGATGTAACGATTTTTTTAGAGGAGAAAAATTAATAAAATTAAATTTAGAATTCTCTGTTGAAAAGAAAAAATAGATAGAGCATATTTATTAAATCATTAGCATCTAAAATTTGTGTTAAAAATCATTAAAAACTAAAAATACATAAAATAATGTGAAACAAAATATATATACCTAAATATTCACACAGTATATACATATAAATATGTATACTATCACCTACCTATATTTGTGAGCGAATTTTTCGTGTGAAACCAGCATTTTCCTCGATTAGACAGACTTTTTTTTTATTATGTTAATGAACTTTCTAAGCATTTATTAAAATGAAATTTGGGGTCAAAGTGTATTAAAAATTACTAGAACTATAACAAATGTGATTAATTAGTTGATTAGTGTTCCATACATTAACTTTGCATTATTAAATGTGCGCTAATGTGTGATTAAAAAAAAAATCGCATGCGATTTCATAGAATCGGTAAAGATTCACCTCATTGTGATTTTTAATAAATTATGTAGTTCGAAGACTACACAGGAAACGGAAATAAATAATTTTTTTGTTTTTGTTTACATATAAACCGAAAACAACAACAAGTTTAGTTGTTAATAATTTTCAATTTCCAGCATACATTTTGTTCCAGGTCCTCTGCTGAAAGATCTTAGTATGGTGAGCGGCTGATATACACATTATTCATTTCTCTTTTCGCATAATTTTTCTAACTTAGATAAAGTTAGTGTTGCCAGATTCGTACATAAAAGTACCACAATACGTTTTTTTATCTCACGATCTTTTTAATCATGCAAATTAATAATCAAACCATAACATTGGACCGAAAAATGCTTAAATACGTAAGTTTGTAAACTAGGTTAGTTTTTTCTTTTGCTTAGAAGGCTATATTAAAATTTTAAAAGAAAAAATATGAAAATGTTTAAATAATATTAGTTTTAAAGAAAAACGTTCATATTGTTATGCAACCGAATTATCCCGTAAAATATATATTTTTTTTTGATCAGAATTCCAAATTTGTGTACAAATATCGAAAGGAAATTTTTTTGATAATTTTAAAAAGCTTCTTTTTAAAGAATTTTTGAATGTTAGTTGCAACATAAGCTTTTATTTCAAAATAGCGTAGCCTTTCCCTTAGGATTAATTATGGTTGAATTTAAGTTTTTGGTTTATTTAATAATTTTTGTCAATTTCAAAATGACTTGCTAAACTTTTTTTTCTGATTCCTTGGCCTGATATTAGATAAGTGTTAGCGATTTCCAGGTTAGTTTTGTTTTAGTTGGTGACTACGGAAATCATGGTAGGGAGGGCGATTGTTGCAACAATACCATGCAACATGCCCCGTACTGAAACCAATGCGACATCAAGACTTGTAAGCCACTGTAGGTATCCGATCTCTTTTTCTTGGCACGTTAAATAAAACAATTGTGCTGTAGTGTGAGCTGACAGCGAAAGGTAGGAGCAAGAACTCCACCCCGTTAGCCGCCGAGCAAGAGCCGGATTTAAAGACGTGCTCCCGCTCCTTACTTTTTGCATACACTGTGCTTACTACAAAACGTTCCATGCTACAGATAATAAATTATTTTTGGCGTCCAACGTGGGGCCCGATGTTATTTCTGACGGCATTTCTTTTACTGTCCCTGTTTGAGCAGTTATTGCAGCCAAAATCATGTTCAAGTCTGTGCTCGTAACTGTCTGCGATGTTTCGTTTTTCTCTTCAATTTTTGTTGTTGTCTCGTCCCCATCAGGATAAAAGACATACTCGTCCACATCAATTCCTTCTGCTTCCATTGCCTCTCGTAGCCGTGCCTGAAGTTCGAGTTTAACGCCGCTTGTATTCAATCCATGGCTCTCCAACTCCTTCTTTAGTTGCTGGATCTTCAATTCACTGAACTTTGCCATGTCCTTGTTGTCTGGAATTTATTCAACAATTCCTCTTCTGACACCAATTGTAACGATTTTACTTGCAAATCCTCTTATTTGCAACCTTCTGTTAAGTTCGAATCACTAAACTGTTGAATAAATAACTCCAATATTGAATGGAAAAATGGCCTTTATTAAAGTACTTCACAATAACACTTATACTTTGCAACTAGCTGGCTTAGTAACCAAACTTATAGCTTAAATGAAACTGACTTTCAAAATAATACTGCTATGGCTCGCTAGATAGCGTCTTAATCGAAACTGCTTGATAGCTCAACTCAAACTGAATTCCAGCGCCTCTACATTTGCTGCCTTTTATACTCTCTGATTTCAACGTTCGCATCTTCTAGGCGCTTCCAGAATCTACTAGTTTCCATCAGCTCTCAAACTTCTCAGCTGTAACTACAATACATAACGATTGAATTATTGATGTGAATTCACGTCACTGCTTAGCATCGGCTTAGAGATAGCAGCACCCCTTAGTTTTGCTAATATTCGTAACAATATCTACATCAAAACAAAAACCCCGATTCCAACGTCACAAAAAACAATGTAGTGTACGAAATCGAATGTAAGGGAACAGAAAACCAAACATGCAATAAAACATACATAGGAACAACAAAACGTACATAGGCGTAAGATTAAAAGAACATGCTGCAGACATTAAAAACAACAAAAGCAGCACAGCACTATCGCAACATACAACAGCCACTGGCCACATAGCTGACATAAACAATGCGAAAATCTTAGACAAAGAAGAACGAGGAAAAGTCAGATTGACACTGGAAAGCTTGCGAATAATGCAAAACAGAAGCCGAACTGTAAACATTTCATCCGCTTATTTATTATGTTTATGATAATTGTTGGTTTTTTCTACTTATGGATCAAAGTCCAATTTGACAAGTATACCTAAACAGAAGGGTATCTAAACCTTTTAAATTTTGACTTGAATTTAATTTATTTATTAATGACAACTGTGCATTATGTAAATTATAATTACATAATTATACACATAAATTGTAAGTTTTTTATCTTAGTGTGATATTTACACAAAAAGTTCTTCAACTTTAAGTTCTATAATTTTCTATTTTCATGTTTCATGTTCAATGTTGTTGTTTGTGGTGTATTATACTATTATTTAATAAATGCAGTCTGCCCCTGAGGAAGCTAAGAAGATTAGAGAAACGTTGGGCTTGAATAGTGGAGTCCTTTGACTTGCACTAAAACAAATGTTGGTCATTGCAGCCTATTTCTATTACATACATATACAAAAAGTGTTGACCAGCTTAATCAAATCTAATAAATATATTTATCTACCTAACTATACACATATTGGTATCTATACCTGTTTTCTCGTGAGAAAGAAGAAGCAGTAATGATGTAGTGATTTTTTTTAGGAGAAAAATTAATAAAATTAAATTTAGAATTCCCCGCGCAAAAGAAAAATAGATAGAGAAAAGAAAAAATAGAAATCATTAGCTTCTAAAATTTGTGTTAAAAATCATTAAAACTAAAAATACATAAAATAATGTGAAACAAAATATATATACCTAAATATTCACACAGTATATACATATAAATATGTATACTATCACGAAGCGAGCGAATTTTTCGTGTGTAACCAGCATTTTTCTCGCTTAGAAACATTTTTTTTATTATGTTAATGAAATTTCTAAGCATTTGTTAAAATGAAATTTGGGGTCAAAGTGTGTTAAAAATTACTAGAGCTATAACAAATGCGATTAATTAGTTGATTAGTGTTTCATACATTAAATTTTCATTATTAAATGTGCGATAAAGTGTGATTCAAAAAAAAAATGCGATTTTTCGAATGCGATATAATTCTCATAGAATCGGTAAAGTTTCACCTTATTGTGATTTTTAATAAATTATGTAGTTCGAAGACTACACAGGAATGGGAAATAAATATTTTTTTTGTTTTTGTTTAACATACAAACCGAAAACAACAACAAGTTTAAATGTTAATAATTTTCGATTTCCAGCATACATTTTGTTGCAGGTCCTCTGCTGAAAGATCTTTCAACGTTGGAGCCGTAAGTGGTGAGTTAATTTTGTTTTTGTTATTTCTCTCACATTTTTTTTTTTTTGTTACGCTGTGTTAGTATGGTGAGCGCCTGATATACACATTATTCATTTCTCTTTTCGCATAATTTTTCTAACTTAGATAAAGTTAGTGTTGCCAGATTCGTACATAGAAGTACCACAATACTTTTTTTTATCTCACGATTTTTTTAATCATGCAAAGTAATAATCAAACCACAACATTAGAACGAAAAATGCTTTAATACGTAAGTTTGTAAATTAGATTAATTTTTTTCTTTTGCAAGACTATATTAAAATTTTACATGAAAAAATATGAAAATGTTTAAATAATATTAGTTTTAAAGAAAGACTTTCATATTGTTATGCAACCGAGTTAGCCCGTAAAATATATATATATTTTTTTTGATCAGAATTCTAAATCTGTGTACAAATATCGAAAGGAAATTTTTTTTCATAATTTTAAAATGTTTCTTTTTAAAGAATTTTTGAATGTTAGTTGCAACATAAGCTTTTATTTCAAAATAGCGTATCCTTTCCCTTAGGATTAATTATGGTTGAATTTAAGTTTTTGGTTTATTTAATAAATATTGTCAATTTCAAAATGACTTGCTAAACTTTTTTTTCTGATTCCCTGGCCTGATATTAGATAAGTATGGTAAGTGTTAGCGATTTCCATGTTAGTTTTGTTTTAGTTGGTGACTACGGAAATCATGGTAGGGAGGGCGATTGTAGCAACAACACCATGCAACATGCCCCGTACTGAAACCAATGCGACATCAAGACTTGTAAGCCACTGTAGGTATCCGCTTTCCTTTAGGTATCTCTTTTTCTTGGCATGTTAAATAAAATAATTGTGCTGTAGTGTGAGCTGACAGCGAAAGGTAGGAGCAAGAACTCCACCCCGTTAGCCGACGAGCAAGAGCCGAATTTAAAGACGTGCACTCGCTCCTTACTTGTTGCATACACTGTGCTTACTACAAAACCTTGCATGCTACAGTTGGTCTTGCTAACAAAATGTATGCTTTCCCTCAGATAACAAAGAACTACGTGCTTTATTTGGCTATTGACACCTTTTCCACAACTTGTATTTTATTCACAGGTAACAGTGTCTTGTTTTCCAATAAAATATTACAATGAGTTTTACTTGCCGCACTCAACTGGCTTCGAAGATCTTATTGTTAACAAATAAATTCAACTGAAAATTTTAGCACTGAGTTCCCCTACGGTGGCAAATCACGTTGAGAATGCGCAAGATATACATAAACTTATTAAAATTCACAAATAACTTGGCGCAAGATATATTTAAACTTATTAGAAGTCACAAATAACTTTTATATCAAGCTGTATAATTTTGAACACCTTTTCTCTGCGGAGCAAAAATTCGATCACAAAATAGCTGGCAAAATTGACAATAATAGAAAATGGCATAATCGCCGCTTTGACAGCTAGTGGTGATGCCAGATCGCCTTACTTCGGATTGCGGCGAATTCGTTTTGGGGGATTTACGACACATCCATTTGGATTCCCAATGGGAAATTTAAGGCTACTTACAATCCATTAATTTTGTGGATAATTCAGTATAATATAACTCAATATAATCTAAGATAATACACTAGATGTGTTATAATTAGATTCATGGGTATACATAAATACAGTGGGGAATTGGGACGTGTGACAGCCTATGCAGCGTAAACAGTAGGCACTACTTCCGCCGACCTTGCTCTTTTGGATGCCCCTTGTGGCTCCCTTTCTTCTGCCAGACGAAAGTCCAGTATCACCTCTTTCGCCCATTTGATCTTTACCAGGATTTCTCCCACGCTGTCGCTTTCCGCTCTACTAACGAGGTCTAGCATTCGTTTGGATCTAGTTAAAATCCTTTCGGCCGCTCTCCTGTATTTATATCCAACCTTCTTGGTATTTGGCCGCTCATTGGGCTACATTTTGCACCCCTGCTGTGTCTCTGCTCGTGCCAGGAGTATCCCGGAGAACACCCCTTTGTCCTGCCTCAATGCCCAAAGTTTTGTTGGGGAGAGGGTTCTGACCCGGCATCGCCACTGGTCTTGAGCCATCCCCTTTTTTAGCCATTGTCTGGCGGTTAGAATGACCCTGCATCGCTCTGGTCACCGTTGGGGTGGGCAGAAGTGCTCCCGGCCTTTGAAGAGCGCCGGTCTCTCTTTGTTTTGTTGCGTTTTTCTTGTTGTTTTTATTCATGTTCCCACGAGTGGCGGAGAAGGAACGTGCACCCAGGCAGAGATCCGCAATACGCGGGTAAGGTCTTCATACAATCTGGTGCGACCTGGTGCCAGGAGGGCTCCGTTCGCGACTGGGCTATTTAGGGGCCCCAGCCTGGCTTATCCTTGGCACGGAAACGCATAACGCCTTGATCCAGCCCCCGAGAAGGAAATTAAGCAGGAAAGAAGGAAAAGAGAAAGAAAAGGTAATAGAAAGAGAGAAAGATACCCCAGAAATCATGATCAAGAATCATTTCCATACAACGAGGCCATTAATGAGTCGGGCACACAGCCCTGATTCCTGATCTTAGCTTGGCACCGTCCTGACATCTCACAGGCTCAATACTGTAGTGTTCATTTCCAGTGGGCACCCTCTTGGAGTGTTCAGTTGGAGATTTGTGCCAACCAGCTGCAGTCATGGTAAGGAAACACCTATACTCGTGTATGCTATCTAACTTCAGCAACGAAGGCCAGCGGTAGTCGCAATAGAGGGAAAGAAAGAACCATCCCTTATCCTGGCATCCTGCTATATGCCCCATAACGTGGAGGCCGCACCAGAGGAGTTCAAAAGGCTGGTGGATCAAGAATGGTGCAAAGGACGGCTATCATAAGCGCGGATGCGAATGCGCATAACAACGTATGTGGAGGGGACGATATTAATGATAGAGGTGAGTCCCTTTTTTGTTACATACTACAGAGTAGTCTACAGGTGGCCAACAGGGGTAGCGTGCCTACATATGCTGGTCTTACGTCAAGCTATGCGCTTGATATCACATATAGTTCTGAGCAGGCTATATCGGAGTATGAATGGAGAGTCCTTGACAGGCCATTATTCTCAGACCATGCATATATCAGCTTCGTAATCACCTTAAAGAAAGTAGAGAAGGGGAAAACCTTTAGAGACCCTAGGGCAACGGAGTGGTACAAATTTCAGAAATGCGTATCAGGAAGTCTGGGGCAGCGTAAAGAGGTTGCCACCGTAGAGGAGTTGGAGGAGTGCAAAAACTTCTTATCAAAGGCGCTGACAACAGAGTTTGTCCTCTGAGAAGGTTCAAGGGGAAAGCAAACCTATCATGGTGGAGTAAGGAGCTGAGTCTTCTTAGAGGGCAGGTAGAAAAGATCTTTAAGTCGGCAAAAGTTGCAGAAAGCGAGGATTGCTGAGACGAATACAGAGATCTATAAGCGTGAAATCAACAGGTCAAAGCGAGTTTCATGGAAGAATTTCTGTGCCGACATAGAATGCTCCAGCGAAGCGGCGAGACTGTGGAGAGTTCTATCTAAAGGAGATGCAGCCCAGCGACTGATAAAATAGGACTACGGGAAATGGTCATACAATAGTGAAGATCCCTTGAGGCACTACTCAACACACACTTACCATCAGGAGGTCTACAGTCCTAATACGGAGCGAGAGGTATCAGGATTGGTGACAAATACCAAAATTTAATAGGCAATTAAAATGTCTGCTATGTTGGAATCGCCGGGTCCAGATCGGAGAACGCCTCGAATAGTCTTCATACTAAAAGCGGGAGAAGCCAAACATCTGCACCCGAAAGACAACAGGCCTATTAGTTTGACATCTTTCCTGATCCAACCCCAAGAGATATTAATATATGTGTATATAAAATCATATATGAACGAGGAATTATTCTCTTCAGCATAACATGCTTACACCAAAGGCAAGTCAATCGATACTGCATTGCATAGGGTAGTTATGAATATAGAGAAAGCCCTGGAACACCAGGAATATGACCTAGGTGTTTTTCTGGACATTGCCGAAGCTTTAAACAATGTCTCGAAAAGAGCAATTATGGACAGTCTCAACTCTATTAAAGTTCATCCAGCTTTAAAAAATTTGATCGGCTCCATGTTAAGCTGCAGAATGATCACATCGCAATGGGGTCTGTACGAGGCAACGAAATCTGTAAACAGAGGAACCCTGGACACTGTATGTATGCAAGAGGATGCTAGGATGCACGTGAGGCCTATCACCCAAACTCTCTCATTGGGTACTTATGGCAATGGTCAAACCCATACTTTACTACGGGGTTCTTGTTTGGTGGACAGCCCCACAAAAAAGTACGTATACCAAAAAACTTGAGAGGGTATGCAGAGTATCAATGATTAGGATAACAAGAGCCTTAAAAACTACTCCAAGAGCAGCATTGCATGCCATTCTACAAATCCCGCCTGCAGACCTAAGGGCCAAAAACATCGCATTAGCTACTGCAACAAGGCTTAAGGCCTCGGGACAGCTTGAGTGCAGGCCTTATGGCCTGCACTGTATACAAAAATAAAATGTAAGGCGCGATAACCTCTGAAGAGATTTTAGGCCGAGCTTCTCTTCCAAATTTCGTCGTGCTCCCCTAGATTTTTCCCACAAATTGGCGGGACGGGACCTACATGTTTTATGCCGACTCCGAACATCATCTGCAAGGCAGATGAACTTTCATTGGGAGCTTTTCACGGCAGAAATACACTCGGAGTGCTTGCCGCTTAGAAAAAATTTCTTCTAATTGAAAAAACTTTTGTCTAAAATTTGTGAATGTTGCTTTGCCCAGGGCGTGAATCCAGGATCTTCGGTGTGGATGGGGGAGCACGCTACCGTTACACCACGGCGCAGAGTTGCAAGATCTCAAGGCTGCAATTAAGCTGGGTCCTAAAAAAAACTGCTAGTATTTGCCAAGAGAACGGAGTTATTCTATAACATATGTCCTGGCACCTGATCGGGGTTCTCCTGTTTGGTCGTCAAATAAATTCTTGTAACACTATGGAGACCGTCTATGTTCATTCAAACTGTGGGAAAGAATTTGTTCTCAGTTCGATTTGTAAGAATACATTTTTTCATTTTAATGCTGGCTCTCAGAAAAACGAAGTCCTTCGTAGTCTCGAATTCATATCTGTCAACAGTGTCGTAGCTGACAAAGCGTAAATGCGCCAATTCCATATATGAATGGTTTTGCTACTCTTTGTTTCAAAAGAGCGCTGTCAAAATGGACATTTTTATATAACATTTGTCATTGATGCCACTCCAAACAAAAATTAATAGAACTGAATATGGTGATTTTTGACATATATTTCGGTGATTTTATAGTTTCAATCATATAAGAAGATGATTGTCGAAAAATATTATTTTTTTTTTTACTTATTTTACAATAATACAACTAGTTCAAGTTAAAGATAAACAAGTAAAAGGAAAATTTACATTTGAGTTAAATTAGTCAAATATTGTAACGCATTTAACTCACAAAACCAAATGAGCAAATCGGACGTAGGGTATAATAGTTTACATCTTGTAGTGGATAAAGATTGTCTTACATGTCTGAAGTTCCAGGATCTGTGATCAGAATCGACTGGTTGCATAGAAACTTCATATTTGCAAAAACTATTTTCAGTGATAACTTTTGAATGGGAAATAATATTTACCATCCGCCTTCGAACTAGATATACATATATACACTAAAACACATATTTTTATCTTTTTCCTATTCCAACAGTTGTGTGTCAAACTTAAGTTTACCAAATTTTTCAGCCCGTTTTTCGATTTAGCTGGCACATTTTTTTTTGGCACCCCCTCATCTGACGCGAGGGGTTTATATGTTATTGTTGCCAGCACGAACTTTGAGATAAATCCTTCGTGAGAGCGAAAAAAATGAGAGTGTTAACAAATGATTCGTATGAAGTAATCTTTCCCTAATTCTTTTTTACATGACAGGCAGTTCTTCGTCTTGTTCTCCTTTACCGCAAGACCCACTTTTTTGCCTCTTTGCAGAGTCCAGAGACGGCAGAACATATCACGTTTATCAATGGGAATGTTATCAATATAATAAGTATACGCCAGCAAATCCACGCTTTTATAAACGATTATGTCACCATTATGTTAAAGAAATTGCACGTAAGGGAGCTGTCTTGTCTAAAGCGTCGTTTGGTTTCGAATGACTTGGCGAGGCCTTATTAATTTTGCAGGCAGCCTAAATTCAGACATAGCAGCATACAAAGGCTGCTTTCAAGTCGACAGAAAGAACGTAGTGCAGATATTCTTTTCGTGGGTCTTCTCCAGGGTATGGCGTATGGCGAAGGTCAAGGTTTGAAGCCGTTTATATAACCTTATACGCGATGTTACGTAACTGCCGGGTACGGGAGAGGAGGAGTGGCATGGTAGTAGCCCAGCTGAGGCTCGTCGGCTTTGAGGCGCGGTTCTTGCCACTTCTCCTTTCCCAACAATTGCATAGCAAAATTGAGTTCATGCCTAAAAAAAAAGAAATATAGGAAAGCTGGAGAAAACCTGTCCGAGTCAGGTGGAGCCTTGCAACCCCTCCTGTTCACGAGATGCGAACAGCCTTTGGACTCTACTATGGCTCCGCTTCCCGAGTAGAGTCCCCTTGATCCTGACTAATGTTCGTCTCTAAGTCTTTACGTCCCTTCCATTACTTACTCAATTACCCCAACTTACCACCAGTTACCACATGGGCAAAACCTGCACCAATAACTTGCAGTTTATGTTTGTTGTTTTACTTATGTTGTTTTACTTATGTCTTACCTAAAAAAAAAATTAAAATTTGAACCCATGCATGCGTACAAAAAAAAATAACTATGCAAAACTTTCGTTTTCAAGTGGCAATTTATTGATATCACTATTTCTAAAAAAAATATTGTAACGAATTTACTGCAATCCCCCTTATTTGCAATCTCCACTGCAATTTCGGGAATAAACCTTTTTTACGTTGTGGGTTGTATAACAGCACCAAATCTCCTTCCTGAAAACCTTCCGAATTAATTGCTTTATCGTATCTGGCTTTCATCTTGTCACTCATAATCTTTGTTCGTTGCCTTATCAGATCATGCATTTCTTCCAAATCACCAGTGGATTTCTTGACATTTCTCTCCGCATTGGCATCTATCCCAAACTTCAAATCAACTGGCAGTCTAAGGTCATTGCCAAAAATTACTTTTGCAGGGGTTTGACCCGTTGTCTCATGCACTGCTGATCGGTAAGCCATCAAGAATAACGGTATGCGGGTATCCCACTCTTTATGGTACTTGTCTACTACTTTCCTTAAGTGCTCCTCCAATGTTCTATTGAATCGTTGTACCATACCATCGGATTGAGGATGCAATGCGTGTCCGTGTTTTTCGAATGCCCAATGATTTACACATTTCCTGGAACACAGCTGATTCGAAATTTCTGCCTTGGCCAGAATGTAACTCTATTGGTACACCATACCTTGCAACTAAATTGTTTATAAACACTTCTGCTACTGTTTCCGCTTCTTGATTTGGGGTTGGGTATACCTCTGGCCATTTGCTGAAATAATCCATAACTACCAGTACATATTTGTTTCCGCCGTTGCTAGTAGGAAATGGACCGGCGACATCCATAGCGATCCTTTCAAATGGCGCACCTAAGTTATATTGTTTCATCTGGCCATGCCTTCGGGTTTTGGGCCCTTTCGCTCTGCTGCAAACCTCGCAGTTCGCAATCCACTCAGTGACCGACTGACGGCAACCTACTCAATAGAAACTCTGTTTAATCTTCTCGAGCGCCTTCGTGATTCCAAGCTGACCTCCGCTTGGATCATTATGCAGCTCGGTGAGCACTTTCTGGGAACAGTTATCGGCTCCTTTTTTCTTTGACCATCTTCACTCCTCCATACTCGATGCAAGCAACCGGATATCAATTCTAAACTGTTCCACTGACTTCGCAATGGGACTCTCTGCTGACATCTCCTCTCTGCTTGGTCTTTCGTCTCGTTCGAGCCCTTGCATAACATGTGCCAGATCTGTATCTTCTAGCTGACACTTTCTTAGTTGTTCCTTGTCCCATTCATCCGTACACGTTATAGTCATTAGCCGGACATCTATAATGTCTTCTTTAGCCTCGGCCTTTGAATAGTGCTTGCATTCCAAACTACATGGTCTTCGTGACATTGCTTCGGCATTTCCATGGGTACTACCTTTTCGATGCTCAATGGAAAAGTCATAGCTTTGTGGTCGCTCGATCCACTGTGCCAATTGTCCTTCCGGATTACGGAACTGCAGAAGCCATTTTAACGCTGCGTGATCTGTCCTGACACGGAATCGCTGGCCGTAGAGGTATTTGTGAAAATGTTTAATGCACTCTACCAATGCCAACAGCTCTCTCCGCGTAACGCAGTAGTTCCTCTCTGGTTTTCCAATCGAACGGCTGTAATATGCAACTACCTTCTCCTGTTCATCGACCAGTTGTGATAAAACGCCTCCTATAGCATATCCACTCGCATCTGTGTCTAGAATAAATGTTGCTCCTGGAATCGGATATGCTAACATTGGGGCAGTGCACAACCGCTCCTTCAATGTTTGGAAAGCCACTTCTTGCTTCTTTTTCCATTCAAAAGCTTTATTTTTTCTTGTAAGCTCATGGAGGCTATAGGCTACGCTGGAAAAATGTGGTACAAATCGGCGGTAATATGTGCACAGCCCAAGGAAACTTCTCAATTCATGTAGGTTCTGTGGTCTTGGCCAATCCTTACAGCCTCTATCTTTTCGTTTGCAGTGCAGATGCCCTCTGTCGTTACATTGTGTCCCAAATAATTTACTTCCTTTTTAAACAGCGCACACTTTTTGAGACTTAACTTTAGACCAGCGCCAACTATTCTCTGGAAAACTTCCTCCAAGTTGTTCATCAAAGTTCTTGCCCAATACGATGACGTCGTCCAGGTACACCAAGCATGTTTCCCAATGTAGACCTTTCAGTAGCTGGTCCATGAGTCTCTCAAAAGTAGCTGATGCATTACAAAGTCCAATAGGCATCACTGTAAATTACCAAAGACCATCACCGACACTGAAGGCTGTTTTCTCTTTATCTTCCTCCTTCTCCTCAACTTGCCAGTAGCCGCTTTTCAAGTCCAGTGTGGAAAACCATTTCGTACCAGATAGCGAGTCCAGATTGTCCACACTTTTTGAGACTTAACTTTAGACCAGCGCCAACTATTCTCTGGAAAACTTCCTCCAAGATGTTCATCAAAGTTCTTGCCCAATACGATGACGTCGTCCAGGTACACCAAGCATGTTTCCCAATGTAGACCTTTCAGTAGCTGGTCCATGAGTCTCTCAAAAGTAGCTGATGCATTACAAAATCCAATAGGCATCACTGTAAATTGCCAAAGACCATCACCGACACTGAAGGCTGTTTTCTCTTTATCTTCCTCCTTCTCCTCAACTTGCCAGTAGCCGCTTTTCAAGCCCAGTGTGGAAAACCATTTCGTACCAGATAGCGAGTCCAGATTGTCGTCAATTCTTGGCAATGGGTAGCTATCCTTTTCCGTAACGTCATTAAACTTCCGGTAGTCCACGCAAAACCTCATTTTTCCATCCTTCTTCTTTACAAGTACTACCGGTGAGCTCCGTGGACTAGCTGATGGTTCGATGACGCCGCTGTCGCTCATTTCTTGTACGATTTGACTCACAACTTCCCGTTTCGCCAATGGAACACTACGAGGAGCTTGACGTATCGGCCTCGCGTCTCCAGTGTCAATTTGATGTTTCACAACAATGGTGCGGCCTGGTTTGCAACCATCCTGGTGAAATATGTTCGCGTACTTTAGGAGCAGTTGTTTTGCCTTATTCTGATAGCCTTCCTCTAGCCCCTGCGTCCATGCCGTGATGTCATTTGAAAGATCAGTATTACTAGATGAAACGTGTTCCTGGAGCTGTTCACAGTTAATAACTACTTCAGCCTCTTGGCATCTTCCCAAAATAGCTCCTTTGGTCAAATTAAATGGTGACTTGAACTCATTAAGTACTCTTACCGGAATACGTCCATCTTGTTTTGTCATAGCCAGGGTTTTTCCTACAAGTATGTTCAGTGCTGATTTGTTTGATGCTTCGACAACCGACAATTTGTTTGTCCCACAATCTCCATCAACCTTTGCCCAGATGACTGCTTCGGATTTTGGTGGTATTTGCTGACTCTCTTCCACCAGCACTCGTTTACTGCTGTAGCCTCTCTCGTAGCAGAAATTTAGCGGCACATCCATGTTCTTATATCGCATCGTCTTGCTTTGCATATCGATCTTGATGCCTTGGTCGATTAAGAAGTCCACTCCAATTATGATTTCATCAACAATCTCTGCCACTATAAAATTGTGTAGTACCGTGACGCTCCCAATTGCTACTTCACACACTACTTCTCCAATTACCTGGGTGTCCTCTCCCGTGGCTGTACGTAGTCTTGCTCCAAGCAATGGTCTTATCTTCTTGTTGACTAAATCTGATCGAATGATGGAATGGGATGCACCCGTATCTACAGTCAGTAGACATTCCTTTCCATCCACATGTCCTCCGAAAGTAAGATTGTTTGACCTTCTTCCAATTTGTGAGATAGAGATTATGGGGCATTCAATTGAGGGAGCCAGCTGTCGCCCCTTGCTGCTGACTCGCTTTAGTTTAACGATTGATTGGTCTGGGAGATCTGATCATCTCCTTCAGCTCTGCGTTTACGACCACCCACATTGTTGGAACTGTTAGGGTTGGTGTTGCAATAACGCGCAATGTGCTCCGGCTTTCCACACTTAAAGCATTTGACTTCATCATTATTCTACTGCTGCATACCCTTCAATGCTTCCAAAATTGTGTCTACCTACTCTGGCCTTCCTACTTCCATACGATGAGCCTTATATGCTGGTTTACTCAATAGGGAGGCAGTTTCCTGAGTTAATGCATGTGATACCGTTTCAGCAAATGTCAGCTTTGGGTTTGCCTATGTAGCTCGCTTCGTTTCCATGTCCCGTATGCCATTTGCATTTTTACCCTCTCGGTGTGTTCCACGGGTGCGTCCGCATTTGCGAAATGAGCCAATCTTTCAACATCCGAGGAAAACTCCTGCAAAGTCTCATTCGCTCTTTGGTGACCGTTTTGCAACTCAATTTGGAATATACGTTTTCTATGCTCGCTTCCGTACCGTCGTTCTACAGCAGCCAGCAATGCGTCATAACTGTTCCGCTCGTACTCTGGAATAGTCTGTAAGATTTCGGCAGCAGGTCCTTTCAATGCTACGAAGAGTGCAGCAACTTTATCTTCAGCATTCCAGTTGTTCACTGCTGCGGTCTTCTCAAACTGTAGCTTAAAGACCTGGAAAGGAACAGAACCGTCAAAGGATGGTGTTTTTACCTTTGGATTGCTTGCTGAAACAACTGGCCGATTTAATTGCAACTCCTGTATACGACCTCTCAAAGCATCCACCTCTGCCTCGAATTTTTCTTCAAACTGCATTATTTTTTCGTCCATGCGCGCTTCGAGTTTTGATGATATACGCGCCTCTTTTGCTTCTAGTTGTACTGTTATGCGTGTCTCTTGCTCTTTCAGTTGGGTTGCCATATATGTCTTTTGTTCTTCCAGCTGTGATGACATATTTGTGGATATTTGTGATGACATTTTTGTTATACGTGCCTCTTGTGCTTCAATCTGCGCTGTTATACGGTTCTCCTGCAATTCCAGCTGAGTTTCCATCTTGGATGTAATCTGTGTCGACATTTCTGAAATGCGTGCCTCCTGTATTTCCAATTGTGATGCCATATATGTCTTCTGTTCTTCCAGTTGACATGACATTTGCGACGACATTGATGTTACTGTCGATGTTTGTGCAGATATTGCAGCCAATATCATGTTCAAGTCTGTGCTGGAAACTGTCTGCGATGTTTCGTTTTTCTCTTCAATTTTTGTTGTCTCCTCGCCACTAGATTAAAGGCATACTCTTCCACGTTAATTCCCTCTAATTCGATTGCCTCTCTTAGTCGTGCCTGAAGTTCGAGTTTATTGCCGGTTGTATTCAATCCACGGCTGTTCAACTCCTTCTTCAGTTGCTGGATCTTCAATTCACTGAACTTTGCCATTTTCTTGTTGTCCTCTGGAATTTATTCAACAATTCCTCTTCTGACACCATTTAAAACGAATTTACTGCAATTCCCCAACGTTCGTATCGCTAAACTGTTGAATAAATAACTCCAATATTGAATAATGGAAAAATGGCCTTTATTAAAGTACTTCACAATAACACTTATACTTTGCATCGAATAGCTTGCTTAATAACCAAACTGATTGATAGCTCAAATAAAACTGACTTCTCGTCTCCACTGTTGTCGCCCTTTTATACTGTCCGACCTCCTTGTTGCATATTTCTAGGCTTTTCAAATTCCAGAACTTATTAGTTAGTTATAAATTTCTCATGTATAATTTTTATAGCTTCTCTCATACCCCATGCGCTTGTATGTGTGAGCGAAACTTCCACAATCACAATTGCATGCCTTTAGGAGCATTTCAGATAAGATATCTGCATGTGCTTGTGCGTTGTTTCTCCGCCGCGTGTATGCGTATGTGTAGACATAATGATTGAATTATTGATGTGAATTCACGTCACTGCTTAGCATCGGCGTAGAGATGGCAGTACCCCTTAGTGCCGCCAACATTCGTAACAATATATATTGAAAACGTAAATACCTATCCCGAAAAATTACTCCCAAACAAATGTTGAACTAACTATATGTGTGGGTGTGTGCTACTTTACTCTGAGATTGTAATTTACAAATGTACGTGGGTTAAGGTGTATGTGCATACGAATTTTTTTCTTTTATGAAAAACTCACCTCGCTCAGAAATCCGAGTTGGTACCAATTCGTTGTGCGGAGTTGAAAGTAAAAAAGAAAAAAACACCCAACATATGCAGAACAATGGAATTTTTGTTCTGTTACAGGTCTTTGGCCGATTGACCGTGGTCACGGCTAATCCTATGCACAAGTGTCTTTTGTTTTTAGTTTCGCGTACCGGTTCAAAGCATGTGCACATTTAAAAACCTGCTACCAGAAACTCAAAATAATAAAAATCGCGGAAAATAAAATTAAATCAAATTAGGATTAAAAAAAAAAGGTTGTGTGGCACTCGGGTTCTGCCGCGGTAAAGCTATTGCATATTATCAACTTATGCAATTATAATATTTATGCAAAATTTTGTTTTCTTTGATATTAATTGAAGTTTTGTCTTTGATATTAATTCAAGTTAACCTTTTTAAGCGTGGTGACCGATAAGAAAACAAATTTTTTACTTTTATTGAATAAATGAGAAGTTAAAATTTTACTTTCACTTTAACTTTAACTTTATTTTTAACTTTAACTTCAACTTTCACTTTAACTTTAACACTCACTTTAACTTTAACTTTAACTTTGTTTTTAACTTTAACTTTAACATTCACTTTAACATTCACTTTAACTTTAACTTTAACTTTAACTGTAACTTTAACTTTAAATTTAACTTTAACTTTAATTTTAACTTTAACTTTAACTTTGACTTTGACTTTAACTTTAACTTTAAATTTAACTTTAACTTTAACTTTGACTTTAACTTTAACTTTCATTTTAACTTTAACTTTAACTTTATTTTTAACTTTAACTTTAACTTTCGCTTTAACTTTAACATTCACTTTAACTTTAACTTTAACTTTAAATTTAACTTTAACTTTAACTTTAACTAATTTTACTTTGACTTTAACTTTAAATTTAACTTTAACTTTAACCTTAACCTTAACTTTAACTTTAAATTTAACTTTAACTTTAACTTTAACTTTGACTTTAACTTTAACTTTAAATTTAACTTTAACTTTAACTTTAACTTCTGCTTTGACTTTAACTTTAACTTTCATTTTAACTTTAACTTTCATTTTAACTTTAACTTTCATTATAACTTTAAGTTTATTTTTAACTTTAACTTTCGCTTTAACTTTAACTTTAACTTTAACTTTAGCTTTAACTTTAACTTTAACTTTAACTTTAACTCTAACTTTCACTTTAACTTTAACTTTAACTTTAACTTCAACTTTAGCTTTAACTTTAACTTTAAATTTAACTTTAACTTTAAATTTAAATTTAACTTTAACTTTAATTTTAACTTTAATTTTAACTTTAACTTTAACTTTAACTTCAACTTTAACTTTAACTTTATTTTTAACTTTAACTTTCGCTTTAACTTTAACATTCACTTTAACTTTAACTTTAAATTTAACTTTAACTTTAACTTTAACTTTAACTTTAACCTTAACCTTAACTTTAGCTTTAACTTTGACTTTGACTTTAACTTTAACTTAAACTTTAAATTTAACTTTAACTTTAACTTTAACTTTAAACTTAACTTTAACTTTAACTTTGACTTAAACTTTAACTTTAACTTTAAACTTAACTTTAACTTTGACTTTAACTTTAACTTTAACTTTAACTTTAACTTTAACTTTAACTTTAACTTTAACTTTAACTTTAACTTTAACTTTAACTTTAACTTTAACTTTAACTTTAACTTGAACTTTAACTTTAACTTTGACTTTGACTTTGACTTTAACTTTAAATTTAACTTTAACTTTAACTTCTACTTTGACTTTAACTTTAACTTTCATTTTAACTCTAACTTTAAGTTTATTTGTAACTTTAACTTTCGCTTTAACTTTAACATTCACTTTAACTTTAACTTTAACCTTAACTTTAACTTTAACGTTAACTTTAAACTTAACTTCAACTTTAACTTTGACTTTAACTTTAACTTTAACTTTGACTTTAACTTTAACTTTGACTTTAACTTTCATTTTAATTTTAACTTTAACTTTATTTTTAACTTTAACTTTCGCTTTAACTTTAACATTCATTTTAACTTTAACTTTAACTTTAACTTTGAATTTGAATTTAACTTTAACTTTCATTTTAACTTTATTTTTAACTTTAACTTTCGCTTTAACTTTAACTTTAACTTTCGCTTTAACTTTAACATTCACTTTAACTTTAACTTTAACTTTAACTTTAACTTTAACTTTAACTTTAACTTTATCTTTGACTTTAACTTTAATTTTAACTTTAACTTTAACTTTAAATTTAACTTTAACTTTAACTTTATTTTTAACTTTAACTTTAACTTTCGCTTTAACTTTAACTTTAACATTCACTTTAACTTTAACTTTATTTTTAACTTTAACTTTAACTTTCGCTTTAACTTTAACATTCACTTTAACTTTAACTATAACTTTCACTTTAACTTTAACTTTAAGTTTAACTTTAACTTTAACTATAACTTTAACTTTAACTTTAACTTTAACTTTAACTTTAACTTTAACTTTAACTTTAACTTTAACTTTAACTTTAACTTTAATTTTAACTTTAACTTTAAATTTAACTTTAACTTTAACTTTATTTTTAACTTTAACTTTAACTTTCGCTTTAACTTTAACTTTAACTTTAACATTCACTTTAACTTTAACTTTAACTTTATTTTTAACTTTAACTTTAACTTTCGCTTTAACTTTAACATTCACTTTAACTTTAACTTTAACTTTCACTTTAACTTTAACTTTAAGTTTAACTTTAACTTTAACTTTAACTTTGACTTTAACTTTAACTTTAACTTTAACTTTAACTTTAACTTTAAATTTAACTTTAACTTTAACTTTTACTTTAAATTTAACTTTAACTTTAACTTTAACTTCAACTTTAACTTTAACTTTAACTTTAACTTTAACCTTAACTTTAACTTTAACTTTCACTTTAACTTTATTTTTAACTTTAACATTAACTTTCGCTTTAACTTTAACATTCACTTTAACTTTAACTTTAAACTGAACTTTAACTTGAACTTTGACTATAACTTTAACTTTAACTTTAACCTTAACTTTAACTTTAACTTTAACTTTAACTTTAACTTTAACTTTAACTTTAACTTTAACTTTAACTTTAACTTTAACTTTAACTTTAACTTTAACTTTAACTTTAACTTTAACTTTAACTTTAACTTTAACTTTAACTTTAACTTTAACTTTAACCTTAACTTTAACTTTCACTTTAACTTTAACTTTATTTTTAACTTTAACATTCACTTTAACTTTAACTTTAAACTGAACTTTAACTTTAAATTTGACTATAACTTTAACTTTAACCTTAACTTTAACTTTATCTTTAACTTTAAACTGAACTTTAACTTTAACTTTGACTATAACTTTAACTTTAACCTTAACTTTAACTTCAACTTTTACTTTAACTTTAACTTTAACTTTAACTTTATCCTTCACTTTAACTTTAACTTTAACCTTAACTTTAACTTTCACTTTAACTTTAACTTTATTTTTAACTTTAACTTTCGCTTTAATTTTAACATTCATTTTAACTTTAAACTGTATTATTTTTTCGTCCATGCGCGCTTCGTGTTTTGATGATATGCGCGCCTCTTTTGCTTCTAGTTGTACTGTTATGCGTGTCTCTTGCTCTTTCAGTTGGGTTGCCATATATGTCTTTTGTTCTTCCAGCTGTGATGACATATTTGTGGATATTTGTGATGACATTTTTGTTATACGTGCCTCTTGTGCTTCAATCTTCGCTGTTATACGGTTCTCCTGCGATTCCAGCTGAGTTTCCATCTTGGATGTAATCTGTGTCGACATTTCTGAAATGCGTGCCTCCTGTATTTCCAACTGTGATGCCATATATGTCTTCTGTTCTTCCAGTTGACGTGACATTTGCGGCGACATTGATGTTACTGTCGATGTTTGTGCAGATATTGCAGCCAATATCATGTTCAAGTCTGTGCTGGTAACTGTCTGCGATGTTTCGTTTTTCTCTTCAATTTTTGTTGTCTCCTTGCCACTAGATTAAAGGCATACTCTTCCACGTTAATTCCCTCTAATTCGATTGCCTCTCTTAGTCGTGCCTGAAGTTCGAGTTTATTGCCGGTTGTATTCAATCCACGGCTGTTCAACTCCTTCTTCAGTTGCTGGATCTTCAATTCACTGAACTTTGCCATTTCCTTGTTGTCCTTTGGAATTTATTCAACAATTCCTCTTCTGACACCAATTAAAACGAATTTACTGCAATTCCCCTTATTTGCAATCTTCTGCCAACGTTCGTATCGCTAAACTGTTAAATAAATAACTCCAATATTGAATAATGGAAAAATGGCCTTTATTAAAGTACTTCACAATAACACTTATACTTTGCATCGAATAGCTTGCTTAATAACCAAACTGATTGATAGCTCAAATAAAACTGACTTTTCGTCTCCACTGTTGTCGCCCTTTTATACTGTCCGACCTCCTTGTTGCATATTTCTAGGCTTTTCAAATTCCAGAACTTATTAGTTAGTTATAAATTTCTCAGCTACGACTACAGATGTATAATTTTTATAGCTTCTCTCATACCCCATGCGCTTGTATGTGTGAGCGACACTTCCACAATCACAATTGCATACCTTTAGGAGCATTTCAGATAAGATATCTGCATGTGCTTGTGCGTTGTTTCGTATGTGTACGTGTATGCGTATGCGTAGACATAATGATTGAATTATTGATGTGAATTCACGTCACTGCTTAGCATCGGCGTAGAGATGGCAGAACCCCTTAGTGCCGCCAACATTCGTAACAATATATATTGAAAACCTAAATACTTATCCCGAAAAATTACTGTGTATATCTGTACGCTTGTGTGTGCGCTCCCTCCCAAACAAATGTTGAACTAACTATATGTGTGGGTGTGTGCTACTTTACTCTGAGATTGTAATTTACAAATGTACGTGGGTTAAGGTGTATGTGCATACGAATTTTTTTTCTTTTATGAAAAACTCACCTCGCTCAGAAATCCGAGTTGGTACCAACTCGTTGTGCGGAGTTGAAAGTAAAAAAGAAAAAAACACCCAACATATGCAGAACAATGGAATTTTTGTTCTGTTACAGGTCTTTGGCCGATTGACCGTGGTCACGGCTAATCCTATGCACAAGTGTCTTTTGTTTTTAGTTTCACGTATCGGTTCAAAGCATGTGCACATTTAAAAACCTGCTACCAGAAACTCAAAATAATAAAAATAGCGGAAAATAAAATTAAATCAAATTAGGATTAAAAAAAAGGTTGTGTGGCACTCGGGGACTGCCGCGGTGAAGCTATTGCATATTATCAACTTATGCATTTATAATATTTATGCAAAATTTTGTTTTCTTTGATATTAATTGAAGTTTTGTCTTTGATATTAATTCAAGTTAACCTTTTTAAGCGTGGTGACCGATAAGAAAACAAATTTTTTACTTTTATTGAATAAATGAGAAGTTAATATTTAACTTTAACTTTAACTTTATTTTTAACTTTAACTTCAACTTTCACTTTAACTTTAACACTCACTTTAACTTTAGCTTTGTTTTTAACATTAACTTTAACTTTAACATTCACTTTAACATTCACTTTAACTTTAACTTTAACTTTAACTGTAACTTTGACTTTAAATTTAACTTTAACTTTAACTTTAACCTTAACTTTAACTTTAATTTTAACTTTAACTTTAACTTTGACTTTAACTTTAACTTTAAATTTAACTTTAACTTTGACTTTAACTTTAACTTTCATTTTAACTTTAACTTTAACTTTAACTTTATTTTTAACTTTACTTTTAACTTTCGCTTTAACTTTAACATTCACTTTAACTTTAACTTTAACTTTAACTTTAAATTTAACTTTAACTTTAACTTTAACTTTAATTTTAACTTTAACTTTAACTTTAACTTTAACTTTAACTTTAACTTTAACTTTAACTTTAACTTTAACTTTAACTTTAACTTTAACTTTAACTTTAACTTTAACTTTAACTTCAACTTTAACTTTAACTTTATTTTTAACTTTAACTTTCGCTTTAACTTTAACATTCACTTTAACTTTAACTTTAACTTTAAATTTAACTTTAACTTTAACTTTAACCTTAACTTTAACTTTAACTTTAAATATAACTTTAACTTTAACTTTGACTTTAACTTTAACTTTAAATTTAACTTTAACTTTAACTTTAAACTTAACTTTAACTTTGACTTTAACTTTAACTTTAACTTTAAATTTAACTTTAACTTTAACTTTAACCTTAACTTTAACTTTAACTTTGACTTTGACTTTAACTTTAGCTTTAACTTTAACTTCAACTTTAACTTTAACTTTAACTTTAACTTTAACTTTAACTTTAACTTTAACTTTAACTTTAACTTTAACTTTAACTTTAACTGTAACTTTAACTTTAACTTTAACTTTAACTTTAACTTTAACTTTAACTTTAACTTTAACTTTAACTTTAACTTTAACTTTAACTTTAACTTTAACTTTAACTTTAACTTTAACTTTAACTTTAACTTTAACTTTAACTTCAACTTCAACTTCAACTTTAACTTTAACTTTGACTTTAACTTTAACTTTAACTTTAAATTTAACTTTAACTTTAACTTCTACTTTGGCTTTAACTTTAACTTTCATTTTATCTTTAACTTTAAGTTTATTTTTAACTTTAACTTTCGCTTTAACTTTAACATTCACTTTAACTTTAACTTTAACCTTAACTTTAACTTTAACTTTAAACTTAACTTCAACTTTAACTTTGACTTTAACTTTAACTTTAACTTTGACTTTAACTTTAACTTTAACTTTAACTTTGACTTTAACTTTAACTTTCATTTTAATTTTAACTTTAACTTTATTTTTAACTTTAACTTTCGCTTTAACTTTAACATTCGCTTTAACTTTAACTTTAACTTTGACTTTGACTTTGACTTTGACTTTGACTTTAACTTTAACTTTCATTTTAACGTTAACTTTATTTTTAACTTTAACTTTAACTTTCGCTTTAACTTTAACTTTCGCTTTAACTTTAACATTCACCTTAACTTTAACTTTAACTTTAATTTTAACTTTAACTTTAAATTTAACTTTAACTTTAACTTTATTTTTAACTTTAACTTTAACTTTCGCTTTAACTTTAACTTTAACTTTAACATTCACTTTAACTTTAACTTTAACTTTAACTTTATTTTTAACTTTAACTTTAACTTTCGCTTTAACTTTAACATTCACTTTAACTTTAAGGGGTACTGCCATCTCTAGGCCGATGGTAAGCAGTGACGTGAATTCACATCAATAATTCAATCATTATGTCTACACATACGCGTACACGCGGCGGAGAAACAACGCACAAGCACATGCAGATATCTTATCTGAAATGTTCCTAAGGGTATGCAATTGTGATTGTGGAATTGTCGTTCACACATACAAGCGCATGGGGTATGAGAGAAGCTATAAAAATTATACATCTGTAGTTGTAGCTGAGAAATTTATAACTAACTGGTAAGTTCTGGAATTAGAAAAGCCTAGAAATATGCGACAAGGAGGTCGGACAGTATAAAAGGGCGACAACAGTGGAGGCGAGAAGTCAGTTTTAATTGAGCTATCAATCAGTTTGGTTATTAAGCAAGCTATTCGTTGCAAAGTATAAGTGTTGTGAAGTACTTTAATAAAGGCCATTTTTCCATTATTCAATATTGGAGTTATTTATTCAACAGTTTAGCGATACGAACGTTGGCAGAAGATTGCAAATAAGGGGAATTGCAGTAAATTCCTTACAATTGGTGTCAGAAGAGGAATTGTTGAATAAATTCCAGAGGACAACAAGGACATGGCAAAGTTCAGTGAATTGAAGATCCAGCAACTGAAGAAGGAGTTGGACAGCCGTGGATTGAATACAACCGGCAATAAAATCGAACTTCAGGCACGACTACGAGAGGCAATGGAATTAGAAGGAATTAACGTGGAAGAGTATGTCTTTCATCTTGATGGCGAGGAGACAACAAAAAGTGAAGAGAAAAACAAAACATCGCAGACAGTTACCAGCACAGGCTTGAACATGATAGTGGCTGCAATATCTGCACAAACATCGACAGTAACATCAATGTGGTCGCAAATGTCATGTTAACTGGAAGAAAAGAAGACATATATGGCATCACAATTGGAAATACAGGAGGCACGCATTTCAGAAATGTCGACACAGATTACATCCAAGATGGAAACTCAGCTGGAATCGCAGGAGAACCATATAACAGCGAAGATTGAAGCACAAGAGGCACGTAAAACAAAAATGTCATCACAAATATCCAAAAATATGTCATCACAGCTGGAAGAATAAAAGACATATATGGCAACCCAACTGAAAGAGCAAGAGACACGCATAACAGTACAACTAGAAGCACAAGAGGCGCGTATATCATAAAAACTCGAAGCGCGCATGGACGAAAAAATAATGCAGTTTGAAGAAAAATTCGTGACAGAGGTGGATGCATTGAGAGGTCGTATACAGGAGTTGCAATTAAATCGCCCAAATGTTTCAGCAAGCAATCCAAAGGTAAAAACACCATCCTTTGACGGTTCTGTTCCTTTCCAGGTCTTAAAGCTACAGTTTGAGAAGACCGCAGCAGTGAACAACTGGAATGCTGAAGATAAAGTTGCTGAACTCTTCGTAGCATTGAAAGGACCAGCTGCCGAAATCTTACAGACTATTCCAGAGTACGAACGGAACAGTTACGACGCATTGATGGCTGCTGTAGAACGACGGTACGGAAGCGAGCATAGAAAACATATATTCCAAATTGAGTTGCAAAACCGTCACCAAAGAGCGAATGGGACTTTGCAGGAGTTTGCCTCGGATGTTGAAAGATTGGCTCATCTCGCAAATGCGGACACACCCGTGGAATACACCGAGAGGGTAAAAATCCAGAGTTTTATAAATGGCATACGGGACGTGGAAATGAAGCGAGCTCCATACGCAAACCCAAAGCTGACATTTGCTGAAACGGTATCACATGCATTAACTCAGGAAACTGCCTCCCTATTGAGTATACCAGCATATAAGGCTCATCGTGTGGAAGTAGAAAGGCCATCAGCAGTGCATGAGACGACGGGTCAAACCCCTGCAAAAGTAACTTTTGGCAATGACCTTAGACTGCCAGTTGATTTGAAGTTTGGAATAGATGCCACTGCAGAAGGGTACGCAGCAGTAGAATAATGATGCAGTCAAATACTTTAAGCGTGGAAAGCCAGGACACATTGCGCATTATTGCAACACCAACCCTAACAGTTCCAACAATGTGGGTGGTCGTAAACGCAGAGCTGAAGGAGATGATCAGATCTCCAAGAGCAATAAATCGTTAAACTAAAGCGAGTCAGCAGCAAGGGGCGACAGCTGGCTCCCTCAATTGAATACCCCATAATCTCTATCTCACAAATTTGAAGAAGGTCAAACAATCTTAATGTCGGAGGGGTTGTGGATTTAAAGGAATGTTTACTGACTGTAGATACGGGTGCATCCCATTCCATCATTCGATCAGATTTAGTCAACAAGAAGATAAGACCATTGCTTGTAGCAAGATTACGTACAGCCACGGGAGAGGGCACCCAGGTAATTGGAGAAGTAGCATGTGAAGTAGCAATAGGGAATGTCACGGTACTACACAATTTTATAGTGGCAAAGATTGTTAATGAAATCATAATTGGAGTGGACTTATTAATCGACCAAGGCATCAAGATCGATATGCAAAGCAAGACGATGCGATATAAGAACATGGATGTGCCGCTTAATTTCGGCTACGAGAGAGGCTACAGCAGTAAACGAGCGCTGGTGGAAGAGAGTCCGCAAATACCACCAAAATCCGAAGCAGTCATCTGGGCAAAGGTTGATGGACATTGTGGGACAAACAAATTGTGGGTTGTCGAAGCAGCAAACAAATCAGCACTGAACACACTTGTAGGAAAAACCCTGGCTATGACAAAACAAGATGGACGTATTCCGGTAAGAGTACTCAATGAGTTCAAGTCACCATTTAATTTGACCAAAGGAGCTATTTTGGGAAGATGCCAAGAGGCTGAAGTAGTTATTAACTGTGAACAGCTCCAGGAACACGTTCCATCTAGTAATACTGGTCTTTCAAATGACATCACGGCATGGACGCAGGGGCTACAGGAGGCCTATCAGAATAAGGCAAAACAACTGCTCCTAAAGTACGCGAACATATTTGACCAGGATGGTTCCAAACCAGGCCGCACCAATGTTGTGAAACATAAAATTGACACTGGAGACGCGAGGCCGATATCTCAGGCTCCTCGTAGTGTTCACTGGCGAAACGGGAAGTTGTGAGTCAAATCGTACAAGAAATCAGCGACAGCGGCGTCATCGAACCATCAGCTAGTCCATGGAGCTCACCGGTAGTACTTGTAAAGAAGAAGGATAGAAAAATGAGGTTTTGCGTGGACTACCGGAAGTTGAATGACGTTACGAAAAAGGATAGCTACCCATTGCCAAGAATTGACGACACTCTGGACTCGCTATCTGGTACGAAATGGTTTTCCACACTGGACTTGAAAAGCGGCTACTGGCAAGTTGAGGTGAAGGAGGGAGATAAAGAGAAAACAGCCTTCAGTGTCGGTGATGGTCTTTGGCAATTTACAGTGATGCCTTTTGGACTTTGTAATGCACCAGCTACTTTTGAGGGACTCATGGACCAGGTACTGAAAGATCTACATTGGAAAACATGCTTGGTGTACCTGAACGACATCATCGTATTGGGCAAGAACTTTGATGAACATCTTAAGAACGAGGAGGAAGTTTTCCAGAGAATAGCTGGAGCTGGTCTAAAGTTAAGTTCCAAAAAGTGTGCGCTGTTTAAAAAGGAAGTAAATTATTTAGGTCACAAGGTAACGAGAGAGGGCATCTGCACTGCAAACGAAAAGATAGAGGCTGTAAGCATTGGCCAAGACCACAGAACCTACATGAATTGAGAAGTTTCCTTGGGCTGTGCACATATTACCGCCGATTTGTACCAAATTTTTCCAGCGTAGCCCATAGCCTCCATGAGCTTACAGGAAAAAATAAAGCTTTTGAATGGAAGAAGGAGCAAGGAGTGGCTTTCCAAACATTGAGGAGCGGTTGTACGCTGCCCCAATGTTAGCATATCCGAATCCAAGAGCAACATTTATTCTAGACACAGATGCGAGTGGATATGCTATAGGAGGCGTTTTATCACAACTGGTCGATGGACAGGAGAAGGTAGTTGCATATTACAGCCGTTCGATTGGAAAACCAGAGAGGAACTACTGCGTTACGCAGAGAGAGCTGTTGGCATTGGTAGAGTGCAAAGCTACAAAAGCTACTACAAAGCTTTGACTTTTCCATTGAGCATCGAAAAGGTAATACCCATGGAAATGCCGATGCAATATCACGAAGACCATGTAGTTTGGAATGCAAGCACTGTTCAAAGGCCGAGGCTAAAGAAGACATTATAGATGTCCGGCTAATGACTATAACGTGTACGGATGAATGGGACAAGGAACAACTAAGAAAGTGTCACCTAGATGATACAGATCTGTCACATGTTATGCAAGGGCTCGAACGAAACGAAAGACCAAGTAGAGAGGAGATGTCAGCAGAGAGTCCCATTGCGAAGTCATATTGGGCACAGTGGAACAGTTTAGAATTGATATCCGGTTGCTTGCATCGAGTATGGGAGAGTGAGGATGGTCAAAGAAAAAAGGAACTGATAATTGTTCCCAGAAAGAGGAGTCCTGACGTGCTCAGCGAGCTGCATAATGGTCCAAGCGGAGGTCATCTTGGAATCACGAAGACGCTCGAGAAGATTAAACAGAGATTCTATTGGGTTGGTTGCCGTCAGTCGGTCACTGAGTGGATTGCGAACTGCGAGGTTTGCAGCAGAGCGCAAGGGCCCAAAACCCGAAGTCATGGCCAGATGAAGCAATATAACTCAGGTGCGCCATTTGAAAGGATCGCTGTGGATGTCGCCGGTCCTTTTCCTACTAGTAACGGCGGAAACAAATATGTACTGGTAGTATTGGATTATTTCAGCAAATGGCCAGAGGTATACCCAATCCCAAATCAAGAAGCGGAAGCAGTAGCAGAAGTGTTTATAAACAATTGGGTTGCAAGGTATGGTGTACCAATAGAGTTACATTCTGACCAAGGCAGGAATGTCGAATCAGCTGTGTTCCAGGAAATGTGTAAATCATTGGGCATTCGAAAAACACGGACAACTGCATTGCATCCTCAATTCGACGGTATGGTAGAACGATTCAATAGAACATTGGAGGAGCACTTAAGGAAAGTAGTAGACAAGTACCATAAAGAGTGGGATACCCGCATACCATTATTCTTGATGGCTTACCGATCAGCAGTGCATGAGACAACGGGTCAAACCCCTGCAAAAGTAACTTTTGGCAATGACCTTAGACTGCCAGTTGATTTGAAGTTTGGAATAGATGCCAATGCGGAGAGAAATGTCAAGAAATCCACTGGTGATTTGGAAGAAGAGCTAAGAGAAATGCATGACCTGATAAGGCAACGAACAAAGATTATGAGTGACAAGATGAAAGCCAGATACGATAAAGCAATTAATTCGGAAGGTTTTCAGGAAGGAGATTTGGTGCTGTTATACAACCCACAACGTAAAAAAGGTTTGTCCCCGAAATTGCAGTGAAGATTGCAAATAAGGGGAATCGCAGTAAATTCGTTACAATATTTTTTTTAGAAATAGCTCATATCAATAAATTGCCACTTGAAAACGAAAGTTTTCCATAGTTATTTTTTTCTTTGTTCGCATGCATGGGTTGAAATTTTGATTTTTTTAGGTAAGACATAAGTAAAATAACATAAGTAAAACAACAAACATAAACTGCAAGTTATTGGTGCAGATTTTGCCCTTGTGGTAACTGATGGTAAGTTGGGGTAATTGAGTAAGTAATGGAAGGGACGTAAAGACTTAGAAGAGACGAACATTAGTCAGGATCAAGGGGACTCTACTCGGGAAGCGGAGCCATAGTAGAGTCCAAAGGCTGTTCGCATCTCGTGAACAGGAGGGATGGGAAGGCTCCACCTGACTCGGACAAGTTTTCTCCCACCTTCCTATATTTCTTTTTCTTTAGTTTGTTTAGATACTTTCGCGCAGCAATGAACTCGATTTTGCTATGCAACTGTTGGGAAAGGAGAAGTGGCAAGAACCGCGCCTCAAAGCCGACGAGCCTCAGCCGGGCTACTAACATGCCACTCCGCCACTCCTCTCCCGTACCGGGCAGTTACGTAACAATGGCGCCCAAAGAAATAGCCCAATTTTCAATTTCAATTTTTTTTCCAATTTCAGTTCCATCTTTATTTCGTTTTATTTTTGCATTCCTTAATTTTTTTTTAATTTCCCAAAAATAAATTTTCTTTTTTTTCTCTATTTTCGTAACTTTTCCTTTCTTTCCTATACCCTTTTTTCCATAACTCTTTTCTTAACGATATCTTTTGTTTACATTTATAACTTTTACCTTTCTTTCAATTTCAGTTTCTCTGACAGGACCAAGACCGTTGTAGGGGCAACATCGCTTGGATCCGTCCGACGCGATATATGCCACTACATCAAACACAAAGGAGGCGTTGCTAAAGTTTCGGAGTCAGTTTTTCGCAGAAGGGGAGGGATTACTCCACCTGACACGGGCAGACCTTTTCTTCCAGCTTTCCCTTTCTTTTCGTAGATTTCAGGTATGAACCCCTCTCTCTTGTTTGTATAACTTTAGGTAAGGCAGGTGAGCAAAAACTCACCCCACCCGACGAGCTAGCAAGGGCTTGCTAGCATGCCACATGCCACCTCCGCCTTACCCCAACAGTCAGTTATACGACAGCGATACTAAGAAAGTTAATCGTGCGGTAATAGCCTTTTTTGTGGTTTGGGCAGAGCACACCTAAATTCCAATATGGAGACCATATCTAGCATGTCAGTTGAAGCATGCTTTTTACCAAATCTTCGCCTCCATGTTTGAACAGCTCGGCGGACTTCCCGGCTTACCCGGGCCTTGTTATTATTTAGCCGCGATATATCCCGTCATCGGCGATTAGAAAATCGGGTTCGTGTTCTTTCGCTCTAGGTATTAATGAGAAGAACTGTGCTTGTTATCGAACAAAGTGACACGGCTGAAGTCTGGTCAACTTTAAATGTAGTTTTAATACGAACTGAAAAGCCTGAAAGGGTCGAAAATTATCTGTTTTAATTAATATACATACTTTCCTTATTTTATGATCATTTACCTCTAACCTGCAAGAAGTTCTGTTCATTACCTATTTTCACACGAAAGGCATATGATTTCGAAAACTAATATTTTTCTCATAGGGTGAGTTTACTTATTCATTCTGGAAGCAGAACAGAAATAATAGAGTAATCGACAGTTTATCAGAAACGGAATGAATAAGTATACACAGAAGTAATATGTAGAATGAACTTTTTGCTAATTATCTGTTTTTTTTTTTATTTAGCAAAATGTTGTGTAACATTTTAGTTTTATCTGTGTTTAATTAGCGAGACATACTCATATTGCTTTATACAGTTGTTTTTGTTATTTATATTAAGGAAAATATAGATAATATTATGATATAATAGTTAACAGCGGAAGTACTGCTTATAAAAGCACTGCTTAAACCCAATGTTACTAAGATCTTGGAGCAAGTCTATAATTATTCCTTACAATTATAATTAAAAAGCATATAGAATTAGTATGTACCTAAAATGGTGAATAAACGAATAGCAACAAAAAGGCAACACTTAGAGACCAATTGCAAAGCGACCAGCACACAGTGGTCGGTTCCGTAGGCCAAAAAAAAAAGGGATATTTGTTTTTGTTGTATTCGAACTATACTCTTTAAGAATAGCTTCAAAAGTGAGGTTATGGTATTAGGTGGTTTTTGCGGTGTGAGCAAGTTGAAAATAAAGTGCAAGTTTAAGCTATTTAAAAATACATAAAATATCATTGTATTGAAATAAATAAAAATGAATATGGAATTCAAAGATATTTCATTTTGAAATAATTTTAGTGTCTTTAGCTTGTTGTGTTCTTTTTTGCTATTTAAAATTTCACCAGTGCCTTTATTAGTGTTTATTTGCACAAATATTTCAATTTCAGCTAAAGTTTTAGTTGAGTTCCTCACCAATCCTCACGTGGGTTAAAGTTCTAAGATTCTAAAGTGTTAATATCAGTTGCCACTTTCTGCCACTAACTATGTTTTGCGACAGTTTTCTTATAGCGTCACACTGATAAATTATTGTCAAATGTTATATGTACTCACATGAACTTACGACATTATTTTATCCAGTTGCCGATATGCAAATGTAAACTTTTGTTTGTGTTCGTTGTTTTGTTATTGTTATATATGCAATATCTTTTAATAACCTTAATTTCTGTATTTAATCCTATTAAACATTGTATTTGTGATAGACACATCTTACCATTGCGAACTATCGCGCATGTATATGCATGCAGTGAACTGGGTCGGTATGAAGTTATCACACGCACCAATTTTATTTTATTTATTTATTTTTTATTCTCACATATTACTAAAGCCGTGACCAAAGTTTCACGTTGATATCTCTACTGGAAGTATTTTTGGCCCAACTCCATATGAGACCGACCAGTGTGCAGCGGGGCATTCATATGGCTGAATGGTAAAGGCATTTGCCTTTACACTAGTATAAAGGATGAATGTTGAAGATTTCGATTTCAATACTCAGCTCAAGAGAAGCTAGCTGATGAAGAAGTGAAATTTCAGAAACATGTCCTAGTAACCATCGCCGTTTGTAAACTTTGTCATTTTTCTCTAATATCAATAACATTTTAGTTTTTAGAAATATTGAAACGCCTTTGGCACTTTAGGTCGAGGGGTCGTGTTACTCTTTTTATACTACCTCGTGAGGTAAACACGAAAGTTACGGAGTTTCAGAATGTACATGTAAATGTGCCCAAAGAGTGTCGCTTACGTTATTTTGAGGTATCTGAAAAAAGTGGGGTGTCTCTTGACATAAAATTGGAAGTCTTATATGTCGCACTCGTTTATTTTCGGGAAGGGATTGACATGTCAATATTAAATTTGTATATTGAGTTTGATTGTAATTCAAACTATTTTTCTCCCTCTTTTCAGTACAAATGGTTCACAACTAGCAGTAAATCAACATGTCCCATATGTCGAAATGTGTTCTGAAAATTAAATAGTTACGCACGTTCGGGAATCAATGATGGGATATTGACATCAAATAATTTACACACTTCGCAAAAAAAAGGATCGGAACATTATGTAGCAATATATTCAAGTTCTAATTGTACAGTGTCAATTAACTATAAATAAAGTAATCGTACCATCACCGAAGTGGTTTTCATCGGGAAGAAAATTACTTTTTTCGAAATAACAAATAACAGCAAAAACCAAAAAAAGTAGCGGACAAAAAAACCAAGGACCTTCAAATATTGGGGACTTAAGTCACCTTCTTCTTGTTTGCTCATTGACGTGACACAATCCCTAGTAAAAATATTGGGATAAATTACTTCGGGCATGAGCGCATAGTTTTAGTTTTTATACTCAGGTGATGCGGCCGCCGTGGTCTTGTGGTAGCGTTCTTACCTACCATACCGCTGGTCCTGAGTTCAAGTCCCAGGAAAAGCAACATCAAAATAATTTAGAAAAGGCTTTTCTAATCGGGATCACCCCTCGACAGTGATTTGGCTAACACTTCTCTTGTATTTCAGCTATGAAAAGCTTCTCAGAGGAAAATCATCTGTCTGCATATGCAGTTTGGAGTAGGCACAAAACAAGTAGGCCCTGTCTCTCCAATTAGTAGGAAAAATTAAATAAAAGGTTAAGAAGATATCTGCTGTCATATGAACATATGGAAATCAACTATAGAACCGTAACATCCGTAAAAACATGGTTTTCGGACATACGTGATCGTACTACTTGTTTCGCATTCGGTATGATGACATACGTGAACGAGTATTTTAATTGATTATTTTTTGTATTTTTACAGCCACATTTTTGTATATATGATGACTTTAAAATATCTTCCAATGTAAAAAAAAAACAAAAATGTACGGTGCGATAACCTCCGAAAAGATTTTGGGCCGAGCTTCTATTCTAATTTGCTTCGTTAATTTTTCCTACAAATTGGCGGGACCGGACCTACTCGTTTTATGCCGACTCCGAACGGCATCTGCAAGGCAGATGAGTTTTCACTGAAAGCTTTTCACGGCAGAAATACACTCGGAGTGCTTGCTAAAACTACCGAGGGGCGACCCCGCCAAGTAAAAAATTTTCTTCTAATTGAAAAACCATGTTTCTAAAATTTTGGTGGTGCTGAACCCAGGGTCTTCGCTGTGGTAGGCGAGGCATGCTACCATCACACCACGGCGGCCGACAATCTACTTTGGTCTAATTCATTCAAAATAAATCGAAATTTGCGATCGTATGTTTTAATTCCAGCAAAATTATACGACTGACGTATCACGTAATTTTTTTTCGTATTGTATTCGAGCCGTGATCCCATTTTACGAGTCGGACCCTGAAAAAATTTTTATAGTATCCATTTTGTTTTGTTCATTTTCCAATAAGGTAGATAATTGATGTATATTGGGACGATTTTCCGTCATCCCTTGTCAGAATTGGTCTGTAGACAAACCGGTTTCGGTTTTGATTTGTCTTATATGGCCAGAATCGCGAAAAGTGAAATCGGAGATTTTTTCGTTTTACAAATACTGTATGAAATGTTACTTGATACGAAAGATTATTTTGTAAAATATCTAGTAACGCTATATTTCAAGAAACTAAAAGTGTCTGTATTTGACATTTCTCACCCTTTTTAAATTAATCTCCGAATTGAAAAAATGGCAAAAATTTCAGGATCGAAAAAAAGATAAATAAAATTAAACAATTATTTATTTTGCCGGCTTTAGGTCAATGTTAAATAAAACACATATGGTTTTGTTTATCTCCAATATATTTCGGCTACACACCGGTAACCGTCTTCAGGGCAGACTGTTGACAAACATAAAACATTTAAATTATAATTAAAATCACATTTTTAACAAATAATATATTTAAATTTTAACAAATAATAAAAATCATCATTAAAACAAAAATAATGTTTATATACATTTTATTTACACGTCTGCACTGCGTGACGTGGAGTTGTGTACTGTCTGTTTGTCAGTAAATGTTTGTATAAGTGAGCGGAATGATGATCGGAGTCCGTTTTATAGTTTAATCGTCTATTAGTGGGAGTATTTATAATATGCAACATCTCGAGAGTGAAGCGCTTGCTGTATTGTTGCTCTTGTTGTAGGATCTTTGTGTTGTTGAAATCTGGCTCGTGCCGGCTATTTGCACAGTGTGCCATAAGTGCTGTTTTGTGGTTGTTAGTTTGGTGACAATATTTATAATCGGATTTATGTTGTGATATCCTAGTTTTTAGTTTGGACTTTGTTGTTCCTACGTATATACTTTGACAAGATTCGTCGTTATTACCGTTGCATGGAATTTCATACACCACATTGCATTTTTCTATTAACGGTACAGCTGATTTTGTTTGATTGAAAAATTTTTTTTAAAGTATTCGTTGGTTTGTGTGCTATTTTTATTTTTTCTTTGTCATAACATTCCGATGCAGTTAGCCGCTCTGATAATTTGGGTATATATGATACCGACTTATAGATCATGGGGTTTCTTGGTACATTTTGACTGTTATTATTTTTATATTTCCTTAACAATGTTTTGATTATTTTAACTGGAAAGTCGTTGTTCCTTAATAAATCCATTATTTCCTTCTCTATTTCTTTATGGTAAATTTCACCTGAAGTCTGCATCATCCTTCGTACACAGCCCGTTGCCGTATTCATTATCATCGACTTCGGGTGCTTGGAATTGAAGTTGATGATTCGTCCTGATGACGTCGGCTTCTTATACCATTTTAATTTTAGTTGATTTCCATATCTATTTATTACAGAGTCCAAATATACCAGTTGTCCATCCTGTTCTTCTTCGATTGTGAATTTAATATGTCTATTAAAGGAGTTAAGCGCTTCGAGCGTGTTTTGAATATTATTTACGTTCACTATTGCGAATAAGTCATCGACATACTTTGTGACTAGTCGTGGTTTCTGACCTAGTTTTCTTAATATAGTTTCTAAAAGTTTTTCCATTATTATGTCGGCTATCACTGGAGAAGAGGGTGACCCCATCGGTAACCCTTTTAATTGTGTGTAAATTGTATCCTTATATTTAAAATATCTATTATCCTTAATGCAAAAAGTAACTATTTCCATAAATAATTATTCGGTATTTTCGTATATTGTTGTATAATTGGCCATTTTTCTGATATAACATCTATTGATAACTGTACCGGTATGCTTGGAAAGAGTGAAACCACGTCAAAAGATCCATAAATTCTTTAAAATTATTTTCACTCTTTCCAAGTATACCGGTACAGTTATCAATAGATGTTATATCAGAAAAATGGCCAATTATACAACAATATACGAAAATACCGAAGAATTATTTATGGAAATAGTTACTTTTTGCATTAAGGATAATAGATATTTTAAATATAAGGATACAATTTACACACAATTAAAAGGGTTACCGATGGGGTCACCCTCTTCTCCAGTGATAGCCGACATAATAATGGAAAAACTTTTAGAAACTACATTAAGAAAACTAGGTCAGAAACCACGACTAGTCACAAAGTATGTCGATGACTTATTCGCAATAGTGAACGTAAATAATATTCAAAACACGCTCGAAGCCCTTAACTCCTTTAATAGACATATTAAATTCACAATCGAAGAAGAACAGGATGGACAATTGGTATATTTGGAGTCTGTAATAAATAGATATGGAAATCAACTAAAATTAAAATGGTATAAGAAGCCGACGTCATCAGGACGAATCATCAACTTCAATTCCAAACACCCGAAGTCGATGATAATGAATACGGCAACGGGCTGTGTACGAAGGATGATGCAGACTTCAGGTGAAATTTACCATAAAGAAATAGAGAAGGAAATAATGGATTTATTAAGGAACAACGACTTTCCAGTTAAAATAATCAAAACATTGTTAAGGAAATATAAAAATAATAACAGTCAAAATGTACCAAGAAACCCCATGATCTATAAGTCGGTATCATATATACCCAAATTATCAGAGCGGCTAACTGCATCGGAATGTTATGACAAAGAAAAAATAAAAATAGCACACAAACCAACGAATACTTTAAAAAAAATTTTTCAATCAAACAAAATCAGCTGTACCGTTAATAGAAAAATCCAATGTGGTGTATGAAATTCCATGCAACGGTAATAACGACGAATCTTGTCAAAGTATATACGTAGGAACAACAAAGTCCAAACTAAAAACTAGGATATCACAACATAAATCCGATTATAAATATTGTCACCAAACTAACAACCACAAAACAGCACTTATGGCACACTGTGCAAATAGCCGGCACGAGCCAGATTTCAACAACACAAAGATCCTACAACAAGAGCAACAATACAGCAAGCGCTTCACTCTCGAGATGTTGCATATTATAAATACTCCCACTAATAGACGATTAAACTATAAAACGGACTCCGATCATCATTCCGCTCACTTATACAAACATTTACTGACAAACAGACAGTACACAACTCCACGTCACGCAGTGCAGACGTGTAAATAAAATGTATGTAAACATTATTTTTGTTTTAATGTTGATTTTTATTATTTGTTAAAATTTAAATATATTATTTGTTAAAAATGTGATTTTAATTATAATTTAAATGTTTTATGTTTGTCAACAGTCTGCCCTGAAGACTGTTACCGGTGTGTAGCCGAAATATATTGGAGATAAACAAAACCATATGTGTTTTATTTAACATTGACCTAAAGCCGGCAAAATAAATAATTGTTTGAATCAAAAGGTCGCTAAATACACTAATTGATAAATAAAATTATTTTGACCCATTTTTTCCAGAATTTTAAAGTTTTAAGGGAAGAAAATAGTATATTTGGATACTTATCATACTAGATAAGTATCAAAGTACCTCGGGCATGCATTTTTGGCTTAAAAAATTTAGGTCGCAAATTATATGTAACGTCGCAGTGCAAAAAACAATTTTTTTTGTGGCGTAATTGACCGCTATTTTTAAAATTCACTGGTATATGTTCTTAGTATAATCCACGATCTTTCGGTCTCATTAGAAATCACATTAAAAAAAAAAATTTGGTTGCATCGAATAAAATTAGCCATTCATGTTTAACGTGGCAGTGATTTTTTTTTAATAATTTAACTATGTATATTCTAACATACTAATTATAAAACCGCAGCTTCGCGTAAGTAAAGCTCAACAAAATAAAAATGACATAGCTAAGCTTAAAATCACCAAAAAATTTTGAGGAGTATAAAAAGAAAAGAGCTGCTAGTACGAAACTTTACCGGAAAAAAAGAAAAATGAAGAAAATGACATGCCGCAAACAACAATTAGTAGTGTTCTCGAAAACCGACGTTAGAACATTCGGCAAAGGGTACAGAAGTTTCGTAAAAAAAGCGTACTGGGAAAAAACGGAGCAGATCATGTTTGAGTGACTCGCAACAGGGTATAACTGCTCAAAAACATTCGGGAAGGCGGTGAGGAAAGCAGAACGCGCATTACTCCAATCACCAACTAAGCGGAAAGCTGTGCTGAGCAAAATTTTTAGTAACGTGCGTGAAGCCAACAAAATGGACATAGAGACTGGCATTCTACCACCACCGCCCCCAAAATACCTTAATGCTCAAAAAAGCTATTATAGCTTTCTATGAGCGTGATGATATTTCGCGGGTCCACCCAGAATTCGAAATGTGAAGGAATATCTGTCCGAAAGTGGCGAGAAAATCTTGTTGCCCACTAGGCATATGGTACAAAGCTGCAGAGAAGCATGTGCACTAGACTGGGTCGATTTATTAACCTATATCGCGTCATCGATTTTTCTATAGGATTTGGGCTCAGGAAAAAAAGTTCCACTACGCATAACCAAAAAAAATAATTTTTGAGCCTGCAAAATTTCAACGATTTTTTCGATTTTTTATGCATTTTTTCATTTTCAAGGCTCCTAATCAATTTTCATGTATTTTTTTTATTGTGAATTGGCAAATGCAAAATTGGTAAATGCAGTTTTTTGAAAAAAAAAAAATTCTTTTATGGAGATTTAGAATAATGTTGGTCGAAAAATCGATCTTTTTTTTGCAGGCTCAAAAATTATTTTTTTGGGTATGCGTAGTGGAACTTTTTTCCTGAGCCCAAATCCTATCGAAAATCGATGGCGCGATATAGGTTAAGTTTCGACCATACAAATCAACCCAGGTTAATGTGCACTATTTAATGAAGAACAAAGTAACTCGGGATCATTTCAGGCTTATAAAAGAATTGCCGTACAAGATGAGCTTTTTTTCATACAATGCTAATTTCATAGATGCCGTCTCTGTTTTACATAAATTTGTTGCCCACGTACCAGATTATGAAGATGGTTTTGTATTGCAGTACTTGTGTGATATACCTTCAATGGACTGCTGGTATTGCGTTAAATGTACTGGTATAACAGTACTGAAATTGACTGCCCTGGTGGGTGAACCTGATCTGGATATGCAAGTATCATGGATGAAATGGACGAAAAATGATGGTGTCAAGCTAACTGATCTAGGTTTGATGGCGAATGAGGACAAAAAGAAGTACCTGCTGTCATCGAGCAAAGAGTCAGCGCATACGCGCCTTAGCAACCACGCTACTGTTGGCAGCCATAATTTCGAAATAGTAAAATACTTCATTTATTTGGGAACCAGCATCAACACTAGCAACAACATCTGCACTGAAATCCATCGAAGAATCAATCTTGCCAATAAATGCTACTTTTGACTAGGTAGGCAATTGAAAAGTAAAGTCCTCTCTCGGCGAACGAAAATCATACTCTACAAGTCACTTATCGTTCCCGTCCTACTATATGGTGCAGAAGCATGGACCATGAGAACATCAGATGAAACGGTTCTGGGAGTGTTCGAGAGAAAAGTTCTTCGAAAGATGTTTGGACCTCTACGCGTTGGCGATGGCGAGTACCGAAGAAGATTTAATGATGAGCTGTACGAGCTATACGCACACATCCCCATAGTCCAGCGAATTAAAACGCAGCGGCTGCGCTGGCTAGGCCATGTTATGCGAATAAAATATGATGCTCCGGCCAAGAAAGTGTTTCTGTCTTAGAAAGAAAGTGTTTCTATCCTTAGTGTGACCAATTGGCGCCGGTTGGCGGAGCGAAGGAGCGACTGGCGCGCCTTTTTGGATGGCCATAACCGTTAAGCGCCAATTAAGTAAGTAAGTAAGTAAGTAACTGATCATGTTGCTTATATATCTGGCTTTTCGGCGCAATTTTTAGTACATAGTTTTAACAAATGCGAGCAGTTCGAAGTATTTAATGTTCATGATCGTCCAAGAGCTCTTAGTGGGGATTATGCCGTAGAATGTCTCTTGCAAGTGGATTTTGAGGAGAATTTCGTTTGCGAAAATCAAGATGAAGTCCAAAGTGCACACTGGAATCAGCGGCAGCTTTCAATTTTTGCCAGTGGCTTATATTATTACGAAACCTGCACTGCCAAGTTGCTGGTATCAAACAATTTGTCACATACAAAAGGCACTATTATTCTATACTTGTATATATTGTTTAAAAATTTTTCAAGTACATTTAGAATTTTAAAAATGTGGTGTGACGGACCATCCTCGCAATTAAAAAGCAAATATATTGCAGCTTTAATTCCTCACATTGAAGAAATATTTGGAATGAAATGCTGCAGACATTAAAAACAACAAAAACAGCACAGCACTATCGCAACATACAACAGCCACTGGCCACATAGCTGACATAAGCAATGCGAAAATCTTAGACAAAGAAAAAAGAGGAAAAGTCAGATTGACACTGGAAAGCTTGCGAATAATGCAAAACAGAAGCCGAACTGTAAACAGGAAAGAGGACACTTATGACATTTCATCCGCTTATTTATTATGTTTATAATTGTTGGTTTTTTCTACTTATGGATCAAAGTCCAATTTGACAAGTATACCTAAAGAGAAGGGTATCTAAACATTTTAAATTTTGACTTGAATTTAATTTATGTATTAATTACAACTGTGCATTATGTAAATTATAATTACATATTTATACACATAAATTGTAAGTTTTTTATCTTAATGTGATATTTACACAAAAAGTTCTTCAATTTTAAGTTCTATAATTTTCTATTTTCATGTTTCATGTTCAACGTTGTTGTTTGTGGTGTATTATACTATTATTTAATAAATGCAGTCTGCCCCTGAAGAAGCTAAGAAGATTAGCGAAACGTAGGGCTTGAATGGTGGAGTCCTTTGACTTGCACTAAAGCAAATTTTGGTCATTGCAGCCTATTTCTATTACATACATATTCAAAAAGTGTTGACCAGCTTAATCAAATCTAAGAATTTTCGGAAGGCCTGCCGATACAACAAAGCATATAAAATATTTTGTAATCACACTAGAAACAACAACAACGTGCACCAATTTCATAATGAAGTACTATTATAATCATATAAAATACAAATATGGAGAGCATGTTTGCATAACACTAAAACACTATAGTAAGCAAAAACAAAAACTTGCCAAGCAATTAAACCAATTGAAATTCTTGCTTGAATGCAAGAAATACGATTTAATCCCGAATCATCTCACTAATATCACTAAAGGACTTACTATTAAAACTACATCTGAGAGGGTTAAGCAACAGCTTGAAAGATCCAAACATCTGTTTCTCAAAAAAGTAATAAACGTAGAAATAACGCAAACAAACATAAACATAAAAGCCATTAGGAATAACATATACAACTCCGATCAACAGATAAAACGATACATGAATGATGGAGATTACCGCGCGTTTGTAGATAAACAAGAGTTACTGTACAAAAGAATAACTAAGGAGATAAAAGAAACACACAATAAAAAATTAAAAAAACTTAATCATGAACAAATTTCCAACATGGGAATCCATATGAACAACGATTGGTTCGTAAACAAAACGGACATTGTTTTTCCAGAGGAAGTCAAGTGGCTACTCTCTCTGGGTAGGAAGTTCACTATCCCAACGACTAAAAGAAATTTTACACCAATACATGTCATAGCGGAAATGGAACAAATAATACAGACCTTTGACGATGATAAAACGAAAGACGTAATTAGAAACAAGCTAAGTAATAGAATACTACAATTTAAACGAGGTAATAAGCATAACTCCAAAGAAAAGTTTATTTTGGAAACATTTAAAAAAACCAAATTATTTTTGAATGCACACAAAAATATTATTATAACTGACGCCGACAAAGGAAACAAAACCGTGGTACTATACAAAGAAGAATATACCGAAAAAATGAGTAAAATAATAGACGACAAAAACACATATAAAACACTTAGGAATGATCCTACTAATGAACTCCAAAGGAAAAACAATAGATTAGTAGAAGACTTATACAAAAACAAAGCCATTACCTTAAAAGAAAAACAACAGCTTATGTGCTCAACTGCTAATGCCCCCAGAATGTATGGCTTGCCTAAAATACACAAACCTGCTCATCCATTCTGTCCAATAGTATCGTCCATAAATGTACCATGTTACAGATTATCTAGATATGTTGGAGATATCCTCAAAGATTTAATATCTGATGAACTTAATATAAAAAATTCCTTTGAACTCAAAGAAAAAATCAACAATATAAATCTTTCCGACGACGACATACTGGTGTCGTTTGATGTAGTATCATTGTTCACTAATATACCTACGATGCTCGCGATCAAGATAATAATGAAAAAATGGGATGAGATCTCCAGAAGAAACTCCATCACAAAAAAACAATTTCTGGGATTACTGAACTTTTGTTTAAAAGATAATAATTATTTTCTGTGGGGCGATAAGCTTTACGCTCAAACCTATGGAATGCCGATGGGAAACCCACTCTCTCCTACTATAGCCGACTTGGTGATGGATGACCTATTAAATTACGCTATGGCAGAACTCAAAGAAAGGTCAAATATAAATATAAAATTCTTATGCAAATACGTGGATGATATATTTGCTATCGTGAAGAGAAGGGACTTAGATCAAATCCTATATACCCTCAACAAGTACCACAACAAACTCAATTTCACGGTGGAAGTTGAAAATAATGGCAGCATCCCCTTTCTAGACACACGTATCTTCAGAATGGACAATAAACTTGTGCTAGATTGGTATACCAAACCCACTTCATCTGGGCGTTTAATTAATTATCTTTCAGCCCAGCCCTCTAAATATAAAGTGAATACCGCAAAAAACCTCATATACAAAGTGCTGAAAATTTGCCACCAAAAATTCTGGGATAAAAATTTGAAAAAAATCACTAATATATTAATACAAAATAATTACCCTCACACACTCATACAAAATCTAATAAAACAGGAAATGGAACAGATTAAACACACAAAAATCAACAACACTACAGAAAATACCGATGGCAGACCTAAACAATTTTACAGTGTAACATACATACCTAGGCTAACAGACAATTTTAACAAAAGCTTAATCAAAAGCAACAACAACGTATGTTTGGCATATAAATCTAACATAACCCTGTCAAGTATCTACACCAAAACAAAAACCCCGATTCCAACGTCACAACAAAACAATGTAGTTTACGAAATCGAATGTAAGGGAACAGAAAACCAAACATGCAATAAAACATACATAGGAACAACAAAACGTACACTAGGCGTAAGATTAAAAGAACATGCTGCAGACATTAAAAACAACAAAAACAGCACAGCACTATCGCAACATACAACACCCACTGGCCACATAGCTGACATAAGCAATGCGAAAATCTTAGACAAAGAAAAAAGAGGAAAAGTCAGATTGACACTGGGAAGCTTGCGAATAATGCAAAACAGAAGCCGAACTGTAAACAGGAAAGAGGACACTTATGACATTTCATCCGCTTATTTATTATGTTTATAATTGTTGGTTTTTTCTACTTATGGATCAAAGTCCAATTTGACAAGTATACCTAAAGAGAAGGGTATCTAAACATTTTAAATTTTGACTTGAATTTAATTTATGTATTAATTACAACTGTGCATTATGTAAATTATAATTACATATTTATACACATAAATTGTAAGTTTTTTATCTTAATGTGATATTTACACAAAAAGTTCTTCAATTTTAAGTTCTATAATTTTCTATTTTCATGTTTCATGTTCAACGTTGTTGTTTGTGGTGTATTATACTATTATTTAATAAATGCAGTCTGCCCCTGAAGAAGCTAAGAAGATTAGCGAAACGTAGGGCTTGAATGGTGGAGTCCTTTGACTTGCACTAAAGCAAATTTTGGTCATTGCAGCCTATTTCTATTACATACATATTCAAAAAGTGTTGACCAGCTTAATCAAATCTAGGAATGAAAATTGTTTGGAATTACTTTGCAACATCATATGGCAAAGGTTGTGTAGACGGGATTGGTTCAACCATTAAAACAATCGTTCGAAACCATGTAAGAGCGCGTGATATAGTCGTTAACAATGCATCTGACTTTGTTCAGGCAGTCCACATGGCTCCATCAAAAATTACGATTGAAGAAGTAACAAGCAGTCAAATTGAAATGATTAACGCTGAATTGCAAGCTGTAGAGCTGTTTTCAAGGGCAAAGCCCATACAAAATATTTCCCGCGCCTATCAAATACAAGTTCGCGATAATAAAATAGCTACTTTTAATACATCCAGACAAGGATGTAACTAACCTGTATAAATGTTTCTTTAAATTGCGATTTTTTGTGTATAGGTACTTAGAATAGATAACCTATAAATTCAGAATAGTTTGAAATTTTTTAAAATAAATCATATAGAAAAGCCGTTATTGTTTCACTTTTATTACACCCTCCCATGAGTAAGTCCTATATATTCTAAAAGAGGTGCTAAGAACAGAGTCTCATCCTATCTTCGTTTATCAACTTGATTTAGTCGTTTACTCCTATAAAAAAGCAAACGGAAATGCATAGAATCAATGTTACTCATACGCCCAGTGCTTACAAACTTTTTAGTTATATTTTTGGAACATACACAAAGCAGCTTCATAGCCCAATATATTTTAGTATAATTAAGTGCAAGTTGTTAGAAGTTATATATTTTTGAGCATCTATTCACTTTCCGCAATAGCGTTTTCTCAAAATATCGTACGTGTAACGTCGTAGTGATATGTTATAACGTGGCAGTGCTCAAAAATATGCTTATAACGTATGCTGTAATGAGCTTTTACGCAAACCGAAGGTGTCTATCTATGATTTCCTCTTTTGCCCATGACACACAAAGCAGGGAATATTATCAGATTCGTAGATTCGCAGATTTTTCACAAAACTTCCAATAATATCTGAAACCACTTCCGAAATTACGTAACGTGGCAGTGCAATAAAACCGGCTTAACTTTAAATTTATAATAGATATAAAGAAATTTCAATATAAATATAATGCTATTCATCGGTCTCTTTATAAATGCTTAGTAGATTATTCATTTAATATATACTTTGATAGTTATAAGCTTAAACAAAGTACGACTGTAACGTGGTAGTGGGAAATTTTGACCATATTCATATTTCGTAGGTGCATGAGCAGGGCCCAGATTACGTATTCCGTGACCTAAACAGTCGTCTCTTAAGAGTACCTTTTTGGTATTACGTAAAACGTGCTATCGTAATTTCGTATTATGAATTCAATGAACGTAGCCGACAAATTGTAAACGTCACAAATTTCTATTCGATCGCAAAACGACATTGGAATGAGCTTTAAATGTGCTTATTTTTTAATTAAACGTGGTATATATAATTTCAAATGTTTTAAGTTTTATTTGCTCAATTAAAAAAGTGAAGAGTGGTATAAAAAAGTCCTTGCTCACTCGTGCTTGACTCAATTGTTAATGACGTTTTCGAAATGAAAATTATTCTCTCTAGGTGATATTTCATTGTCAAATTTGCTATCTCAATCCGGAATAAATCTATTACAAACTGTCAATTAAGATACTATACTGAACTCATATCATAATACTGTGACGAATATTAGCATCACTAAGCTGCTACGAAATAAATGCACAACAACAATAAAGCAGGCACTCTTATGTAGAAGGCGACGAAGAGATATCTCACACACACAAATATGTAGTCATCAGCCGAAGTAGTTACTCGCACATACACACGCATATGGCTATGGGAGAGGTGCATAAATATCAGAAATCCCCAGAATTCGTTACAATACCAATATTGACATGCGTACGGTTATAACTTTGATTGGATAACGGTTGGTTGTTCAGGTATAAAGGAATCGAGATAGATATAGACTTCCATATATCAAACTCATCAGTATCGAAAAAAAAAAAATTTATTGAGCCATGTCCGTCCGTTGGTCCGTCCGTCTGTCCGTTAACACGATAACTTGAGTAAATATTGAAATATCTTCACCAAATTTGGTGCACGCCCACTTTTTTTATATATATAACATTTTGGAAAACACAAAGAGCCAATTATTTGGAAAATAATACACCTAGAATGTTGAAATTTGACGTGTGGACTGATATTGAGACTCTTCAAAAAAATAAAAATAAAAAAATTTTAAAATGGGTGTGGTACCGCCCACTTGTGATAAAATCAATTTTACAAATGTTATTAATCATAAATGAAAAATCGTTAAACCTATCGTAACAAAATTCGGCAGAGAGGTTGCCATTACTATAAGGAATGCTTTGAAGAAAAATTAACGAAATCGGTTGAGGGCCACGTCCCCTTTTATATAAAAGATTTTTAAAAGGGTCGTAGATGAAAATAATAAGATATATCTTAGCGAAAAAGAGCTCTGTATCAAGAGAATTTTATATTTTAAATTGAATTATAACATTAAATTGGAAAACACTCACATTTTTGAAAATGGGTGTGGCACCGCCCCTTTTTTCTCTAAGCAATTTTCAATGTTTCGGGAGCCATAACTCGAAGAAAAATTTACATATCGTAACAAAGTTGGGTACATATATTTTTCTTATAGCAGGAAATATTTCTTGTGTAAATGGTTAAGATTGGTTAAGGACCACGCCCACTTTTATATAAATGACTTTAAAAAGGGTCGTAGGCAAAAATAATAAGTTAAATCTTGGCGAAAAATTATTTTGTACCAATCGTATTTTGTGCCATTCTAACAAGAAATGGGAAAGAGCGTAGATGCAGGTAATAAGCTATTTCTAGTAAGTTGGAAAATTTCGCCCTTTTTTTGTAATAACGCTTTTTAGTACAATGGAACTTACGTGTTTTGTTGATTGTTCTGTTATATCTTTATTTTAAAATAAACAGTAGGGAAAACCCAAATATCTGAAGGAAAACTGCATTATTACCCTTTCAAGGTCATTAGTGTTAGCCTCTGTATCCTTTTTGCTACTTTTAAACGAAAATTAGTTCAGAATAGAACCACATGTACATATATATATTGTAATGAATTTAGTGCAATTCCTCTTATTTGCAACCTTCTGCTGACGTTCGAATCCCTAAACTGTTGAATAAATAACTCCAATCTTCGATAATGCAAAATGGCCTTTATTTGACTACTTTCAAACTAACACTTTGCTCGCTAGATAGCGCGTTAAGCCTCTAATGTTGCTGCTTTTTATACTCTTCGGTTTCCTCGTTCACCCATTTCTCCTAAGGTCTAGTAATTTCGTGAACCTGATGCTTGTTTACCACGTATATACAAGTATATTTGTAATTTGTATCCATATGCGTGTGTATATGTGAGCGACTGACGATGACATGCGTTTGCAAGTATCTATCTCTGTTGCCTTGTATGTACATATGTGTGTAGACCAGGGCTATTCAAAAGTGAAAGTGCACCTGTATTAGTGAGAGCGCAATCGTCGCGATGATCGTGCGGGTGAATTGATTTTTCATTTAGTCGCTTATTAGCAAGCAACGAGCTAACAAGAAGCGTATGTATCGCGCATAATTTTTCATACATATTTTGATACCCATCATCGATGTTGCTACGCCAAGTGCCAAGCGACGACTAACACAATTAACGAGGACAGAGCGAATCATATGCGTGTGAATTGAGAGGGCAGAATTGTGTTATAAAACAGGGCTATTCATTACATAGCACAATTGGGCCCTCTAAATTCACACGCATATGATTCGCTCTGTCGTTGTTAATTGAGTTAGTCGTCGCTTGGCACTTGGCGTAACAACATCGGTGGTGGGTATCGACTGATCGGTATCAAAATATGTATGAAAAATTATGCGCGATACATATTTTTATTGTTACCTCGTTGCTTGCTAGTAAGCGACTAAATGAAAAATCAATTCACCCGCACGATCATCGCAACGATTGCGCTCTCACTAATACAGGTGCACTTTCAGTTTTGAATAGCCCTGCTATATACTATATTTACGTTATTCCAATTAGATGTTACTCAGTATACCGGTTTGGTTTTACGCCGCCACTGGCGTAGTGAAAATTATATATAAGGAGAGGCATGGGATATTTGTAAAATGGAAAGATATACAAATATCTAAAGGTTTTATGTTTTATGCTACATTTATAGCGAAATCAACATTTGACGAGTGGTTACTCAGCCATCAATATGTTTGCAGTCCAAAGAACTAACCTCTATAGGGCGGGATCACCACCTTCGGATAAACTGAGCAATCATTTGAATAATAGGCCTCGTTATGAAAAACAAATAAAAAAAAGGGTTTCGTCTAACATTACTGTAGATGGTTACAGCAGCCCAAAGTCCTCTACGTTCAAAAGAGGCGACCTTAATGGTTCTTGCATAGGACCCAATACATGCAAGACATAATTTATCTGTTTTAACGTAGGGAGAAACTACCAAAATTAAATGCATATCTTAGCTGTAAAGTCACTAGTGCTTAAAGTTTATGTATCAAGTACGTGAAACAATTTTTATTACAATGAAGATAAATTTACAAGCATTAAAATCTGGTTTTGTCTTACCATTAAATTTATTATTGTTTAAATAGTTTTTATGAAATCAAACTAAATCCTGTTTCAATGAATATTTGGTTAATGTCTGTTTTCACCTTCTAAGGTGTAAACCACAATATACACTTGAGCATTATCAACTTTTAAATAACTATGTTTGTAATTTATGGCGGCCACCGTGGTGTGATGGTAGCGTGCTCCGGGTTCACACCCCGGGCAAAGCAACATCAAAATTTTAGAAATAAGGTTTTTCAATTAGAAGAAAATTTTTATAAGCGGGGTCGCCCCTCGGCAGTGTTTGGCAAGCGCTCCGGGTGTATTTCTGCCATGAAAAGCTCTCAGTGAAGACACATCGGCCTTGCAGATGCCGTTCGGAATCGGCTTAAAACATGTAGGTCCTGTCCGGCCAATTTTTAGGGAAAATCAAGAGGAGCACGACGCAAATTGGAAGAAAAGCTCGGCCTTAGATCTCTTCGGAGATTATCGCGCCTTACATTTATTTTATTTTTTTTATGTTTTTATACTTTTCTCTAATATTCATTTTTGATGTATAAAAATATTCATTGAAAATATTTTGTAATTAGTAAAACAACTTCTAAATATTAAAATAAAATATTAAATAAGCAAAGAAGAAAGTTTTATAAAGGGTTTTTTTCTCTCTACAAGAAGTTTAATTCTAATTACCTGCTGCCTGTCTAAGCAGCACCTAAAACTCCTCCTTGATCCATTCCTTATTTTATGGTGCATATGTAGGTGTTTGTCGATTTCTGCTAAACCAAACAACGGATATATGCCAATTGATCCACGAAATCGAATAGTTTACTAATAGCATATGTGATTGTTGGGGTATTAGGATTACGCCGCTTTAGATGTTTCTTCATATATTTTGCATACGCCCTCCAGGCATTTGTTCACGCTTTCATAGTCACTGTAAGTGCGTGTCTCAGGACGCGAAGCCGGTTGCATTAGTAAAATTATGTGTGATATTTTGGCAGTTGTACCGTGTAAAGGAAAACCTCAAAATTATGGTGCCGAAAGAAGCCAGGCCCAGAAACTTTACGGTTCTTAGTTTATTAAGAACAATCTAGAAAAATATATGTGAAATTCTATGCAAATAGTTTTTGATGTTGACCGGCGCTCTAACCCGGCTGTGAGTTTTTGTTGCCGCTTGCTAGCACGTTTATACGGTGTTTTAATTTATATTTACTATTTAAATAATTACTTTTTATATTTACATCACCGCTTTATTACATTTGCAAACTCGCGATATTTTTTTACCACCAATCTGCATCACGCCAACTTCCAAAAGAAAAAGAACTCTCGGCAGCGGAAATGTGAGGTTGCTTTTTTTCCTGCAGGTGGTTTGACATCTCTCCACTGTCGAGTTGACAAAATTCAGAATTAATGCAGTATCGCTATTAGGGTTGCCATCAAATGCATAGAATCATACTAAGTTTTAGAGTGGAATTTTACGATTTCATAAGTCGCACTCACACAGCAGGTTTTTATGTAAGTATTGCACTGGAAGACCTGAAAACGACGACGAGTTTAGCATGGCATTACAGAAAGAGTAGCTTCTGTAATTCATTCGCCACAAATACTACATATGAGTCTTATTGTCTCACTAAATCGACTGGTACAAAATCCGAGAACTTGGCAACTTTTGTTGTAAAGTTAGAGGGATAAAGGCGATTATTGACGAATGTCCTTTGCACTATATGTTCCTATCAGTTTACCCTGTAAGCCTTCCAATACGTAGCAGCCATTTCCCAGCTTTTCCCGAACTCGTGCTTTTATAAAAAGTGGGCCTAATTTGGAATTAAAGTTTCTTTCAAATCGACTTTGTGCAAAATTCCTTCGGAAAACTTCTTGACCCACTTTGTATGATACAGGTCATGTACGCAGATTGTATTGTGCCTCATTTCTTTCATAAGCCTTTGCTGCCTTTTCTTGCATATTGGAGCGCATTAAAATCCTGTGATCGGTTGGGGATAAAAGGCAATTCAAACTCCGTAGGAGTTGGTAAGTAGATCCATGCGTAACCATGTCCAATCCAAAAAGCGCATGAAACGGTGAACACCCTATCGATTGGTGCACCGAATTTCTCAATGAGCAACTTATGCTGCTAAGGTGTTCATCCCAAAGCGTTTGATCTTTGTGCAAGTATGCTCGAATTGCCGCGACTAATGAACGATTTACCATTTCCACTGCATTTGCCTGAGGGGAATATAATGCAGTATAAACATGTTTAATTCCTAGGGTAGTTAGAAATGCATTAAATTCATTTGCCTTGCTGTGGAAAATGTATGTTAAAAGAAAGTCTTGTATGACTTTGGAGGAAAATTTTTTTTAACGGAACCATAAAAAAATGACCCAAGATCCCGCATTCCGCAGTTGTTGTATTTGTAATCGAATTTGAAAAAAAGTTTGGTGACGTAGCGTTTTTGAAGTTTTTCGTTTTAATACATTTCTCTCATATTTCGCTACCAGTGTTCGGAGTATTTAAAACTGTTACCTGAGAAAACGACTACGCCGGAGTAAAAATTTAATTTTCGGAGTATATTTTTTTTTCCTTTTTGAAAGCGGGCGAACAACTAGCATCAAATTGATTTGGTGGCTTGGCAAATCCTTCGATTGTGTTTTTACCATGAAATGTTTCTCAGCAAAAAAGTTATCTGCCTTATCAGGTGCACATGGAGTCGGTTTCAAGACCGGGACAGATTTCTGTAGGAACGATAATGGTGACATGATAACTGACGTACAGATTGTGGGGGAAGACGAACCCGATACCCCGATCGCCGATGATGAAAAATACGCTCCGACATCCGACAATGGTGAAGTGAGAATAGCAATATCACGGCTAAAAAAATCACAAGGTGCCAAGTAATGACGGGATACCCGCCGGGCTGTTCAAACATGGAGGCGAAGAGTTGGTATAAAATAAAGAGCAAAAAAGTGGGTCTTGCAGTAAATGTGGACAAGACGAAGTACTTGCTGTCATCGTGGCCTTATAGTCACGACACTGTTGACGAATATAAATTCGAGACTGTGAAGGATTTCGTCTATTTGGGAAGCAGCATTAAAAGCAAAAACAATGTCGGCCTAGAAATCGAATGGAGAATAACTCCAGCCAACAAGTGCTTCTTTAGGCAATTGAAAAGTAAAGTCCTTTCTCGACGAACAAAATTCGTGCTCTACAAGTCACCCATCATACCTGTCCTGATGTATGGCCCGAAATCATGAAAGGTGTCGAGAGAAGATGAGATGGCTCTTGGGGTCTTGGAGAGAAAGGTCCTCCGGATGATTTATAATCCTATCCGTGATGTCGACGGCGGGTATCGAAGGAGGTATAATTATGAGCTATATGAGCTTTTTCTTCAGAGATTAAGAAACAAACGCTATTTATAAAAAAAAATATTTTGGTAGCTCCAAAAAGCTTTCTAAACACCCTTTGAAATTTGCAAACTAAAGAGATCATACCAAGATACGGGAACTAAAATAGCATCCTCGAGCGTTCGATATCGATTTGAAGTATCGAATCAACGAGTGTCGACTATCGAATTACGGATATGATGATAGTGCAGCGAATAAAAACAGAAAGTTTCGCTAGCTAGGTCATGTTATGCGGATGAACTAATACGCTCCGGCAGTTTGTAAATAGATGAAAGGGAAGATCTTTACTGACTTAGGAAGTTGGAGGAAGATTTGACCTCGCTTGGTGCTCCCAATTGTTATCGCAAACCAGGGTTAGCTGACCTTACTGGCTCAACGTACATAATTTTTATATAAAACTTCAAGAAGTGCTGCATGTTGAATTTTGGCAGGATTTACAAATCGCTTCCGGGCACATTTTTTGCTTACATTTTACTCTTTCTATTATCATTCCGTACGAAAAAAATTCAAAAACTGTGAGTAAAATGTGAACAAAGATGTGTTAAGACACGAACAATAAATTCACGGCATTTCATCCAATCGTCAGTTATAATCAATCAGCTTTTCCTACGTATTAATAGTATACTATTTAGGTAGTGATACTATTTCATTTTCAACACGACCCCAATAAACCTTTGATATAAAAAATGTAGTAGGAGGTATGAGCGGAGCAAAATACTCCAATTGGAATAAAGTCTGAACACTGCGTTAGCAATGAAACATGTTGTCAAAAGCGTGACGTCACGCCGATAAAATTTATTTCCCAGCTAACTATGATTTTTTTGCTCTCTCATTTTTTAATGCGAGATCTGTTTATTGGTTCATGATCAGGAACGATGAACAAACCAATATGGCCTCTTTTGCTCCTAGGATAGGGTCCTAAAATATCAACGTACAATTTTTGGAATGGGCGACATGATTCAGACTTTTGTCCCATAGGTGCTTGCAAAATAACATTAGGGGATTTCGTCGTTTTACACAGTTCGCAATTTCGTATATAATCCCGAATATCTTTAGTCAATCCCGGCCAATAAAAGTTTCGTTTGATATATGTCAACGTTTTAAAAATCCCCCCATGAGCTGCTATAACAGAATCATGTGCTCTGGAAAGGATGTCGCCCCGTAAAGCTTTTGGGATCCAAAGTTTCCACGACCTGCTTTCCTGTGCCTGTTCTCCCATGGCGTGCGTAGTTCGACGATATACGAATCCATCAATGACTTTAATATCCGGCAGCTTATATATATCCTTAGCAACCTTTTCTTTCAATTCTTCATAGTCCGGGTCTGAAAAATGTGCAGACGATAAATCCAATTCCGGGCCAATATTTTCAATGCTACACACGTCGGAATACATTCTCGAAAGCGCGTCCGGCACAACATTCTCCTTCCCTCGGCGATGACTCACAATAAATTTATATGCTTGAAGTTTTAAGGACTATCGAGCAAGTCTGCCACTTAAATTAGGCTGGCGCATTAACCATACCAGACCAGCATATTTCGAACTCCTGCAGCTCCAGATAATAACGAAATTGTGTATGACCTAAATTGCGGCCAGACATTCACGTTCGGTCACACTATAATTTCTTTGTGTGGAATTTAGTTTTTTTGACATAAACGCGATTGGCCTTTCCGCTCCATCGTCGGCTAGCTGTACTAACACTGCACATATACCAAAATCGCTGGCATGACAATGCAAAAAAAATTTGAGCTTCTTTCGTCCAGGGGTGGCTTTCCGTAATTCGATATCGATCAAGAACGAGTATAAAATAACCGTTTTCGCTTTCCGTAACATAAATTGTCGACGCGTCGTATCGAACGTTCGATACAAACTGTTCGATACCAAATTAGGTATCGAACTGCCTTTTTGAAAGTTATAATTTTATGCTTTGGTGATTATTTAGGGAATGAATTTTTCTTCAGAGATTAAGAAACAAACGCTATTTATAAAAAAAAATATTTTGGTAGCTCCAAAAAGCTTTCTAAACACCCTTTGAAATTTGCAAACTAAAGAGATCATACCAAGATACGGGAACTAAAATAGCATCATCGAGCGTTCGATATCGATTTGAAGTATCGAATCAACGAGTGTCGACTATCGAATTACGGAAAGCCACTCCAGGCAAATTTCTTTTTGGTAGAACGAACCTGTGTTATGGGAAATGCTACATCTGCAAGGTTAACAATAAATCTTCTATACCATCCAGCTAGTCCCAAAAATCCTCTGACATGTTTTAAATTTTTTGGAATAGGCCATGCCAAAATTGATTCAACTTTTCCTGGGTCAGTCGATATCCCGCCGTTTCCGATGACGTATCCTAAGTAATTTACTTCAGTTACGCAAAATTGACTTTTAGAAACGTTAATGCCTTAAATTTCTCAGTTAAGGCGATCTGCCAGTACGCATCTTTAAGATCCAATTTGGAAATAATGTTTGCCTTTGGCAGTCTCGCAAAAATGCCTTGAATGTTATGAAGGGGATACGTGTCTTTACAGGTGACCGCATTTAGTCTTCTGGCATCTAAGCAGAACCGTATTTTGCCTGGTCTCCACGCGCTATTTGATGGCTCAATTACCCCTAGACTCAGCATCCTATCTATTTCTTCAAACATTAATTTTTCACCGCGGGCGAAACAGGATAATGACGTTGCTTAATCGGTTTTGCGTCGCCAATGTCTATATTATGTTCTATCAAGCTCGTACGACCAAGGCCTTGCGTTTCAAAATTAGGGAAAAGCGACTTAAAAGTGTATAATTGTTGTTTTTGAGTAACAGTAAGAGGGTATAACTTTTCTTCAGGCTGTTCCGATAGCGCCTTTTGAAGGGACACGGATGCGATAACTTCCGGAGCGAGTTCAAACACTCTCCAAAAGTCAATTCCTAAAATGAGCCTACTATCTCTTGAAGGAATAATATAAAATTGAAGTGGCTTAATTTCCTTTTTGTACGAGATTTACACATTTATGGTTCCTTCGACTTTATGGCTTCTGCCGTCAGCGGTTTTCACACTGGACGAAATCTTTCGAAATTGGGGCAAAAGGGATACTTCTTTGGCCAGTGAAGACCCCACGCAACTTATACTAGCGCCCGTATCTAGTAACCCAAGTTCTTCAAAATTTAAAAATTTTACTTTGGCATAGCAAAGGGAATTGCTTTGTCTACACAATATCGCTGAATTTAGAACTTTTTTTGTATTTCTAACCGCCTTCCAGAATCGGCGCATTCGAAAGGTGGAACGTTTCATCTTCTCGTTTTTGTTTAGCAGTTCAGGGCAGTTTGAAAAATCCTCTCCCTAACCTTGTTATAGTTAGCCAACCGAAAATGGTAGGGAACCAATTGATAAGGTTGCTTCTTAAACCTTGGTCTATCGAATTTCAACTCCTCCATGTTATCGCTTGCAGTAGTATCACCTGTTTGTGAACCTGATGAACAAATATTTTTAATTTCCTCCTCTGTCTCTTTTTGTGTTGGGTCGTTCGCAGAAGCTGTTACTCTCATCCGATTTACTGTGTTGGGTGATACATGAGATCCATCCTCTAAAGTTTTAAAGTTATTTACATAGGTTGCGTTCGGGTGGTGCTGAACGCAACCCTCTTGGAGTTTTCCCTCCGTCTTTTACACGAGTCACAGTTGGGCTTGTAGATATTTGCTGCGCCGCATCCATAACAAAATATCTTGCGTTCATTAAGGCAGTCCTCTCAGTGATAACCCTCCTTAAGGCAATTCCAACACTTTGCTATATTTATGGCCTAAATTTCGTGTTCCATGTCCTGCTCCGGTTCTATGGAGTTGTGCTCTACTGTGGATAGTTGTCGTCGGTTCGAATAGTTGTTGGAAGTGTTCCTCGTAGTAGGTACTCGACGAAAATTTTCATCCGCAATGAGATTTTCTCGCATTTGAACTAACTTACGTAGCTGAGCTAATGATCTGATAGGGATGTTCATGACGAATGTCGGCCCGTAAGTTTCGAGTTATTATTTCTACGAGTTCTTCTTCGGAAAGTTGGTGTGCCAAAATGGCATGGTAAAATGACTCAAACGATTCGGAAATGCCCTGTTTACGATTTCGGATTTCTTCGCGTATGTCATAATCTGACCTATAAGCCTTAAATTCACGCCGCAGCGCGTTGCAAAAATCCTCCCAAACAATAAATCTAGCAATTTTATGATACCGCCAATAAAAATCTCGAGCTTTAACCACTAACAATACGGGCAAATTCCAACACACTGCTTGAAAATCACCATTAAGACATTCTATTGCTAGTGAACTGACCCTGTATAAAAATTCTTCTACTTTTAGCCCAGATGACGATCCATCAATATGCACTGCCAATTTTTGATTAGCATAGTTATTTTTTCAGGGTGTTGATATTTTGATCTGGATGGTTATTTCCTGGTACATGGTTATCTACTATTGGCGTGGCTACGCCGACACCTGGCTGTGCCGAAGTCGGCAGACCTTTAAGATTTAAATTAGATATTACACGGCTAACGGTGTCGTTAATCATTTCTATACGGTCATAACTTATGTTTTGTTGGTTACGTCTGTTATTGCGTGGACGGGCTCCAGTTCCCCTAGGAGTATTGGCAACATTTCTTGGTGGTACATTAAACTGCAGCAAGGACATCGAATTATTTCCCTGGTTTTGGAGATCAAACGGGTTGTTGTCGTTTACCCGAAGTTGAGCATTTACAGCTGTTGCCCCTTCTTTCTGTAATCTTTTGTTGTATCGAGTATTATACCCTGAGTGAGTGTTGGCGACAGGGTGACCTTTATTTGAACGCTCTGGCACCTGGTTGGAATTATCGTTTGCACGGTCTTCCATGCTGACTGGCTGTAAGTCGCGTTTGGTCAGTTGTTGGCGACAGATGGGACAATCCTGTGAATCACTAAGCCAATGCTCTATTCAATTCTTATGGAACACATGATGACATGTAGTAATCCAGTAGTCCGCCCCATTCGGCATGTCCTGTAGTCAAACGGCACAGGAACAAGCAGATGCTTCAGCTGTTAACGCTGTTCAATTTTCACCACTATGAACCACCGCCATATTTTTGATATATGTATTTAAGTGGATAAAACAAAATGGGTTTTGTGTATTCTCGATTTAATGTTCTACTAAACTAGCAATAGATGTGTGTTATTTTTGATTTATCAATATAATTGTTATTTCCTTTCGAGGTAATGGGTTTTCGGAACGTTTATCTTTTGACTTTCAAATAAGCACACTACCGCCTTCTGATCTAATCGATATAAATGTCTTCGAATCGGAGAAGATTAGCACTGTGCACCAATACTTGTATTCCAGAAATGAAGAACTCTAACTTTGAATATATATTTAATATTTTACTACAATTATTATTATTAAAAATAAATAAATGTAAGGCGCGATAACCTCCGAAGAGATCTAAGGCCGAGCTTGTCTTCCAATTTGCGTCGTGCTCCTCTTGCTTTTCCCTACAAATTGGCCGGACGGGACCTACATGTTTTATGCCGACTCCGAACGGCATCTGCAAGGCAGATGAGTTTTCACTGAGAGCTTTTCATGGCAAAAATACACCCGGAGCGCTTGCCAAACACTGCCGAGGGGCGACCCCGCTTAGAAAAATTTTCTTCTAATTGAAAAACCTTATTTCTAAAATTTAGATGTTGCTTTGCCCGGGGTGTGAACCCAGGGCATACGGTGTGGTAGGCGGAGCACGCTACCATCACACCACGGTGGCCGCCATTATTATTATTGAATTGCATATAATCAAGGGGGTTCAGCATTTAAGTCTGTCATGCTTAAATCTCAATTTCCACCCCCTAGTATTGGCTAGGAAATCTAATAAAACTATGTAAACTCACAGTTGTCCTTTGGACTGAATGCCTAAGTAACAACTCCGTAAGGTCACTTTACTGCATATCGGTCATATAGAGAATAAGTAATTTAACTGTCAGCGCTTTGAAATTGTTGAGCAGACGGTGGTACTCAAGGGATGTTACCTAAGCAGAACTCCTGAATGCCCTTCTTTCTTAATGACAACGCAATTGTTAATTCACGAATCCTGCATACGTTTTGTTTGTAAATAGTGACAGAAGGTCAACATTATTTACAGCGTAGAACAGAAAAATAACACTTAGTTATCCATTCTAAGATATAGGAGAAAACCTAGAGAGTGTAGGATACAATATGTGCTGGTGTGCTTTGCAATTTATAATCAATTAATTTTACCTTAACCCACTACTGCATTGCCCCACGTGTTGGGCGCCATTTATTTGTAATGGTTTTTCCTCATTCTTACCGAGCAAGGTTTTCAATGTTGGTTTGGGAAAGTTTTTGTCGGGCGGGACCCTTTTACAAAACTGGCAATCAGTCGGCTTGGGGGAATTCTTGACATTCTTTCTACCAATAACTATTACAAATATTTATTATGAGGGTCCCTAAATTACCCTTTTTGTTGGATATAAAACCAAGAACGAAGAAAACGAGTAACTACAAAATTTAAGGCAAGAACAAGCAAAATGTACAGCATTGTCATCTGAAAGTCTGAAAAGGAGAGTATCTTCGTATGTTGGGGAGATATAAGGTGCGAAATCTTAACCCTCCCTACCTTTGATTTTTGGTGCACCATTTTTTTATCCAAAAATCCCTAGCACAACTCTTTGACCCGACTTACCACATTAACTCAGGAAAATAACGTAAACTTTTACCATTCCATAGGAAATTCCTTTAATGCCTTCAATAAATCAAAACTGTCTTAACGCTAAGTACATCAAAGGTGAAAACCTGCTTTGCTTAAACCCGCTACACAGGTTAAACTACTTTAATTATAATAAAGTTGAGCTTACATAGACTATTTCTCTTTTTCTTTTTTCAGTTCAATACAAATTTTTATACCTTTCATGAAAATGAAATGGTATATAAATTTCGTCACGAAACCCAAAATTGTAAGTCCTTAAAGGAAAATAGATAGACCCACCATTAAGTATACCGAAATAATCAGAAATCAGCTGAGTTGATTTAGCCATGTCCGTCTGTCCGTCTCTCCGTCTTTCTGTCTGTCCGTCTGTCCGTTTGTATGCAAACTAGTCCCTGAATTTTTGAGATATCTTGATAAAATTTGGTGAGAGGGTGTATTGGGTGTCCGATTAGACATTTGTCGGTGTCCGATTAGACATGATCGGATCACTATAGCATATATCCTCCATACAACCGATTTTTCAGAAAAAGAGGATTTTTGTCATATCTCCCTCAATTTAACAGATTGCAGCTTTAAACTTCACCATATACTTTCATCAAATTCAAATTTCAACGAATGCTTACGTACATAGCATATATTGTTGTCTGAAAAAATCATAAAGATCGGTGGTATATATAGTATATATATGGTGGTATTTAATTTAATTTAATTTATGTTGTTATATGGGCCTACTGATTTGTAAGATCGCGGGTTCGAATCGAGTTCAAGGCCTAACAATAATTTTTTATCATTATTATTGTTATGATCAATTTTTTCTTAATTGAAAAAATGTTTAAATTAGAATAGAAGAAAGAAAAAATTTAGACTGCCAAAGCTCGGGAACTGCTAAATTCCTTCATCAGCAACGTTTAGGCGCCGCTGCTATAACCATTCAGCCATCAAATCGGTTTTTTGTTTGTCTTCATTAATCCTACTTCTATTCTGGTTCGTGCCAATTGATATTCACAACACTGCGACATCTGTTGCAGAATGGATGTGAAAATTGGACTTGTTTGATGGCAATGCTGCCTTAGTGTCATATTTTATAGACACTTTTTTCCCCGTGCTCTGGGATGTATTAACAATTTTTGTTGTTATATCGGCCTACTGATTTGCAAGATCGCGGGTTCGAATCGAGCTCAAGGCCTAACAATAATTTTTTATCATTATAGGTAGGTAGGTTGAACTGGCCGGTCCATGAGGACCTCACATAGACTGATTGAGTCCGTAGTGTTACCAGAAGTTTGTTTTAACGACCAAACTGAAAAACCCTATCAAAAACCAGGACCTATGTTATAAAATAACTCCGTCCTCTTGGCAAATACTAGAAGCTTCCTAGGACTTAAGCCACTTGCTGCTTCTAGATCTGACAGCTGTATCATTCCTAATAGCTGGAGTCTTAGCCTGGCAAGTGCAGGGCACGAGCACAGAACGTGCTCGATCGTTTCCTCCTCCAACCCGCACTTCCTACACCTGCTATCACTGACCAAGCCTAATTTAAAGGCATGTGACGCCAGAAGGCAGTGTCCAGTCAGAATACCCGTCATGAGTCTACAGTCCTCTCTTTTAAATGATAGAAGCAACTGTGTTAGTCTAAGGTTGTAAGACCTACACATAATCTTCGACACTTTACAGCCCCGCGCTTGAACCCACGCCTTTTCTGCTTGGTCGATCATGTGTACCTCTCGCCTTCGCTTAATCTCGCCCAATCTAATTGGGACGTCTACGGAGCAAGCTTCAAGGGATGCGCCCTTTTTAGCTAATTCGTCCGCTTTTTCATTCCCATCTATTCCCATATGCCCTGGGACCCAATATAGATGTATGCTTCTCCCTGTCCCGATTCTCTCCAGAGACTGCTTACACTCTAACACGTATTTAGATGCTGTGCTATGCGAGATTATTGCCTTAATTGCTGCTTGACTGTCAATATAAAAGTTAACACGGTTGCAGCTTAAGCTATTCTCTTCCAGGGTTTCTACTGCTTTGGTTACGGCAAATATTTCCGCTTGGAAAACGCTACAGTAATCCGGCAGCCTGTAGGATCTGCTTAATTCCGGATCAGCGCAGTATACCGCAGACCCTACTCCTTCCACTATTTTGGAACCATCGGTGTACACATCGCCTCGTCCGCCATTTGCGCACCCTTGCGCCAACCGTCCACCTCTATTGTGGCCTTAAGATCTCCCTCAAAGTGCAGGTAGGGAATCATGTAGTCTGTTGGTCTTGTGACTGAGGACGCTATACTACTATGGCCATATGGTCGGCGCTCAAGCTGCCCCGAAGCATCGAGCCTGGTTGCGGTCGTTAACGCTTTGTTCTTTGCTACCAGGTCTACAGGTGGAATGTGCAGAATGGCATACAGTGCAGCCGTCGGCGTTGTTTTCAGGGCTCCCGTAATGCAAAGCATCGATAGTCTGCATACCCCCTCTAATTTTTTGAGGTATGTTGTTTTTTGTGTGGCTTTCCACCAAACAAGAACTCCATAGTATAGAATAGGGCTTACAATCGCTGTAAAAACCCAATGAGAAAGAGAGGGCGATAGGCCCCACGTACACCCCAGCATTCTTTTACATGCATAGAGTGCCGTTGAGGCCTTCTTGACCCTCTCCTCCACGTTGAGCTTCCATGACAGCTTACTGTCTAGGATGATTCCTAGATATTTTGTGCAAGGTTTCTCCTGTAAGGTCACCGCTCCTAACTTAGGCCTGGTCCAATTTGGGACCTTGTACCTCTTTGTGAACAAGCCCATATCCGTCTTCTCCGCATTGACTTTCAGCCCGACATTAGATGCCCAGGTATGAATATCCCGAAGCGCCCGATCCATCAAAGAACTAATCGTTGGAAGGCATTTTCCACTTATGACAATTGCAACGTCATCTGCGTAAGCCGTAAGTTTTACGGGTCCCTCATCGAATTGCCTGAGCAGTTGGTTGATGACCAGTGTCCACAGCAGAGGTGATAGCACCCCTCCCTGCGGCGTGCCCCTGTCCACTGATTTCGTGGCCTCGTACAATCCCCATTGTGATGTAATCTTCCTGCAATTTAACATGCAGCCGATCCATCTGATTAAGGCAGGATGTACTTTAATGTAATTAAGACCATCCATAATCGCCCATTTTGCAACATTATTGAAAGCCCCGGCAATGTCCAAGAAGACTCCTAGAGCATACTCCTTATATTCCAGGGATTTCTCTATGCTTATTACCACCCTATGCAATGCGGTGTCTACCGACTTGCCTTTGGTGTACGCATGCTGTGTTGTGGAGAGCAGCTTTTCATCCACGTTGGACTTTATGTACACATCTATCAGCCTCTCAAAGGTTTTGAGCAGAAATGATGTTAAGCTAATGGGTCTATAGTCTTTGGGATACACGTGACCGATCTTCCCCGCCTTTGGTAGAAAAGCTACACGAGCAGTTCTCCAAGAGTGCGGTACATGATTCAGTCTTATGCACCCATCGAATATTATTTGAAGCCATTCCACGACCGCCCTACTTGAGACTTGTAGCATGGCCGGGAATATACCATCTGGGCCCGGCGATTTAAACTTAGAAAACGTCTTCACTGCCCACTCGATCTTGGTATCGGTCACCAAGCCCGGCACCACTAGCTCCGTGTTCGAAGTGTGAGTGATGTCTGCTGGTTCTTCTAAACCGTCTCCCGATGGGAAATGTGTATCGAGAAGCACCTTAAGGGATTCCTCACTATCACGTGACCATTCCCCGTTCTCTTTCTTTATTAGTCCCAGGACTATGTTTCCCTTTGCTAGGACTTTTTTCAACCGTGCTGTTTCACTGGAGCACTCTATGCCCGTACAGAAATTTTCCATGAGTTTCTCTTCGCCCTGGTAATTTCACGCTTGTAGATCCTCAGTAGATCCCTGTACTCGTCCCGACACGCTTCGCTTTCCGCGGTCTTTGCGAGTTTAAACATTTCTTTTACCTGTCTTCTTAGAAGACTCAGCTCATTGCTCCACCATGGCGGCTTTGCTTTTCCTCTGAATCTTCTTAGAGGGCAAGCTTTGTTATACGCAGTCATAAGCGTCCTTGTTAGGAATTCATTCGACTCCTCCAGTTCCTCTACATTAGCAACCTCTTTGGGTTGTCCCAGTTTCGTTTCTACATGTTTCTGGAATTTAGTCCAATTCGTTGCCCTAGGGTTTCTAAAGGTTCCTCCCTTCTCTACCCTCTTTAGTGGGATGCTGAAGCTTATATACGCATGGTCGGAGAAGGATGGTCTATCGAGAACCATCCAATCATACCTTGATATATCACGCTCGGAGCTCAATGTAATATCCAGAACATTGCTGGATGTTGGACCAATGTATGTAGGAACATTTCCCCTGTTGGCTATCTGCAAATTGGTTTGCAGGATGTAACAAAATAGAGATTCGCCTCTCTCGTTCGTATCTGCTCCTCCCCACGCATTGTGGTGCGCATTTGCATCTGCGCCTATGACCAACCGCCCTTTGCGCCCTTCCTCCTGTACTAGCCTTTTGCACTCCATCGGTGGAACCTCCGCAGCATGGGCCATGTAGCAGGACGCCAGGATAAATGCCTGCTTATTCTTTTGCTCAACGGCCACCGCTACGAGATCCTCGGTGGTGTAATTAGGCAGCATATATGAATGCAGCTGTTTCCTTACCATTACTACAGCTCGCACCCGTCCTTCCGTTTGTGCGTAGTAAACGCCAAACCCGCGCGCGCTAAGTCCAGAAACCTTTCCTCCCGATGAGAGCCACGGCTCCTGGATCAGCGCCACGTCAAACGAACCCTCCTCAAGGGTTAGGAGGAGTTCGCTCGACGCCACTTTACTGTGTTGGAGGTTTATCTGTAGGACTCGCAGCACCATTGGGCTGTTTGTCCCCCTCCAGCACCTTCGTCTTGACGTCGTCGTCCTCCTCTTGCCCTTTTGGTTTAGAGTATTCGAGGCGCCCTTCAGCCCCTCGTGAATTTTGTGCCGTGTGTTCCTCTGTGCGAGTCACAGCACCATTTAGCGTTTGGTCCTCTTCTAGCACGTTCGTGGTGACGTCGGGGACCTCCACCTGTCTTTTTTCCCTTAGGCTTCTGAGGTCCTTTTCGACTTCGCCCACTTCCAGCGTGTTAGGATTTTTATCCTCGGGACTTCTTTTCCTGAGTCGCATGTAAATTTTGCCAGTGCCAAAGGACATTTTGCCAAGCTGCGTGTACAAAATATCCTCCGCCTGCTTGTTTATTTGGAAGATGTAGAACTGACCATCCTCGGTAGGCCGAGATACAGTAAGTACCTTCCAATCCTGTGTCGGTATGTTCGGGTTCTGATTCTGCAGAAGTCGCAGTGTATCCTCCGACTTCATCACGCATGGTATCCATACCTTAACTTTTGGTACCGTGGGGATTTGCGCTTTATCCACCACCTCAAACCGCGCGTTCGTGCCTTGCCTTTGGAGGTTTGGAACGACTTCCTCCAGCCACCGCAAGCTCGCGATGTTGTCGCACGCTATCATCTTCACACCATTATACCATCCCCCCGAATCAAAGGTTGGAAGGGGCTTACTTGGTTGTTCCCGCATCATCTTAAGCATTAAGCTAATAAGCTCCCTTTCCACAGATCTCCACCTTTCAGTAGTCATTTGTCCGAACGGACTGCTACGATCAACCAGCGCCACAGTCAGTGACTGCTTTGCCACATCACTCATCTTCTCGGGAAAAGCAGGAGTCTTAGTGTTATCTCCCTTTGGAACCTCCGAGAACACCGGAGTCTTCGCGTTAACTCCCTTTAGCGCCTCCGAGAAAGCCGGAGTCTTAGCGTTATCTCCCTTTGGCTTATCTCCTACTTCCGTAGTTGGAACTTCCCTCTGACTGGCAGCTTTCGAGGTAGTTGCTACCTCGCTATTGGAACCCATCTGTCTTACAGCTTTGGGCCTACTTGTCTTGTCTATGCGACTGCCCTGCCTCGCGGCTCTAGGACTGGGTCCTTTCTGCCTCTTGAAAGCAGGCTTGTCGCCTTCTGCCGAACGTTGCCTCTTCATTCTGCCATTCGACGCTTCTTCCTCCTCGTACCGGTTGCAGAACCGAGGGTTTCTCGCAGCAAACCTTTTGAACTGCCTTCGACCTACTTCTACCGCTTCATGGGCCCATTCCAAGCGCTCGATCTCCACTTCTGTTGGGTCGACCACTGCTCCCAAGCGTTGTACAATTCTTAGTGCTGCACGGTACTGCGAGAGAGCTCTTTTACTTCCTCTGCTCCGTACCCTTCTCCACTCTTCTACTCCGTTTTCATTTGTGTGCTTCTCCAACACGGAGTTCATTGAATCAGCACTACTCTCGCTCCCCGAGTCCGACGCATCGCTTAATTCGTATTTGTCGTCCCTGGATTGCGACTCAGTCCTCCTCTTTACATCCTCCTTATTACGTTCAGGTAATGAGTTGTTCATCTTGGTCGTACGACCACCTGCCCGACAAGGCGGGCTCAGCGGTCCAGTATTATATACGGGGAAAGAACCGTCCGCCACAGCAGCGCCCCTTACTGCGGTAAGGCCATAAATACTTCCCGAGATGGCCCGGTATCGGGAAGGCTCCGTTCGAATACAGCCGAATTTATCCCCTGGCTGCAAATCGTCCAATAGGCACGGTCCGCATAACACCCTGGATTAGGGGTTGGCAGTTCTTGGTCACCGACATCCCGCCGCCCTCCTATGAGGCGAAACGGCGTAGATGTCAGTCCTAAACAGCTCCGCCTCATAGTCGAGCGCTATGGAGTTCGGCTAAGCCCTCACACCAACGACAAGGTGCCTACCCTAGTGAGGGTTATGATAAATTTTTTCTTAATTGAAAAAATTTTTAAATTAGAATAGAAGAAAGAAAAAATCTAAACAACTGCCAAAGCTCTTTGTATAGATCCATTTCGGGAACTGCTAAATTCCTTCATCGGCAACGTTTAGGCGCCGCTGCTATAACCATTCAGCCATCACAGCGGTTTTTTATTTGTCTTCATTAATCCTACTTCTATTCTGGTTCGTGCCAATTGATATTCACAACACTGCGACATCTGTTGCATAATGGATGTGAAAATTGGACTTGTTTGATGGCAATGCTGCCTTAGTGTCATATTTTATTGACACTTTTTTTCCCCGTGCTCTGGGATGTATTAACAATTTTTGTTGTTATATCGGCCTACTGATTTGTAAGATCGCGGGCTCGAATCGAGCTCGAGGCCTAACAATAATTTTTTATCATTATTATTGCTATGATAAATTTTTTCTTAATTGAAAAAATTTTTAAATTAGAATAGAAGAAAGAAAAAATTTAGACAACTGTCAAAGCTCGTTGTATAGATTCATTTCGGGAACTATTAAATTCCTTCATCGGCAACGTTTAGGGGCCGCTGCTTTAACCATTCAGCCATCACATCGGTTTTTGTTTGTCTTCTTTAATCCTACTTCTATTCTGGTTCGTGCCAATTGATATTCACAACACTGCGACATCTGTTGCAGAATGGATGTGAAAATTGGACTTGTTTGATAGCTATGCTGCCTTAGTGTCATATTTTATTGACACTTTTTTCCCCGTCCTCTGGGATGTGTAAGGTCATCCTAAGTATACGAGCAAGATAATATAAAGGCAACCTAATCTATGGTCAATAAAATACAGCGGTTAGGCTGACCCTACCTTAATAATTAATCCTACGAAATATATCATCTCTGCACATGAACAGAACAATAATCAATTGGCAACCCTTACTCATGGTCAGCGACGAAAGGGCAGTTTAGATTTGAACAACGCGCCGTGAACAACGTCGGTTTGCTTCCCAAGGCAGTCGGTTCTATGTACCGAAGCGACTCGGGACTGTCATTTCAGTGTGACCCCATTTAATTTGTTTCACCCCTCCCCCCTCCCCCCACAAATTTTCATTCTCCCAGCAGCTCCTTGCAGCAGGACTGCTTCATACTCTCTTACTCCGCGAAGGCATCGAATCCAATCCGGGTCCGTCTCCTGACCCCGGTCCTGAGAAATGGTCTTGCTGCATCTGCCGGAAAAGAATCTATTTAGGACGGTCATACTCTGTTCAGTGTGTCTCGTGCAAGGGATGGTTGCATCGGACAGGTTGTTCTGGGCTTGATCCCAAAACCCGACGTCCACGTAACTTTTATAAATCTTTTGTGGCTCCTTGCTGTTCACGCCCAAGGGCGTCCCGTAGTCTACGCTTAAGCGCAGTTAAACTGCAGTTGAACTGTAATGGGGGCCTTTCCCTCGTATAGCCTTTGAAATTTCTTCGCCCCGTAAATACAGCTGTCGGTCGCAACGAAGGTGTGTTTGCGGGGCGGACTAGTTTTGGGGATTGTATGGGAGGATGGCCTTAATGTAATGTTAATGTATATATAAGTATATAAATATGTATGTTAACAAATACTCCTAGTTGATTTACATAATTCGAGATTTACAGTTTTATATACATAGAATAAAAAAAAATAAAATAAAAATAAAAAAAATAATATTTTTACCTGAGTTCTCTAATAATTCTTTTAGTAGTCACATAATAATCCTTTTTATAGGACAAATTGCACTTAATGCATCAATGTAAATGTAATGTTATAAAATTTGCTTATTGTCTAACGACAGTTTGTAAATAAAGACGATAAAAACAAAAAAAAAACTGTAATGGACTAACTGGGAAGATTACGGAGATCGTCGATTTCATGAAGCGGCACAACATCCTCATTGCTGCGATTTAAGAGACTAAACTCACAGCGAGATCTGCATTGCAGACCTGCTCTGGGTATAATGTCCACAGAAAAGATCGCGAGAGCGGAAATGGAGGCGGTCTCGCGTTTATCATACACCACTCTGTGCAATATTATATATTTGATCCTGGCATCGACCGCAGGGACAATGTCTTAGAACGTCAAGGCCTATCTGTCCGGTCAGTCGATGCAAACCTAGAAATCATCAACATCTACATCCCTCCTGCCACCTGTTGCCCCAGTGGATACCGCCCTAATATCAGGGCCTTACTCACTGGCAACAATCGCATTATCTTAGGCGATTTCAATGCCCATCATGACTGCGTCAACTGGCAGCCGATGGTAACATTGGCATCCGACCACCTGCCCATACTTATTTCGCTCGAGCGTACCGCCGACTTCATCGTCACTGAAAAACGCACTTTCATAAACTTCAAAAAAGGAAAGTGGTAAGAATATAAATCCTTTACAGACAACCGCTTTGCTGCCCTCCCTATCCCGACTGATGCCCGCAAAGGGGAGCGTGCCTTCCGTAAGGTCATTGAATCAGCCTCGGCACGTTTCATTCCCGCCGGGAAAATTCCCGAAATCCGGCCCACTTCCCGGCGGAGGCCGCAAACTTAGCGAGTGAACGTGACCTTATAAGACAGCTTGATCCAGGCGACCCACAAATTAGGGATATAAAACAACGCATCAGATTGCTTGTGGATGAACACAAGCGGGCGAAATGGGAGGAGCACCTAAGAGGTTGTAACCTCTCTACCGGTGTGGGTAAACTTTGGTCCACCGTAAAGTCCCTATCGAATCCGACTAAGCACAAAGACAAAGTTTCCATCGCCTTTAGCGACAAAGTGCTGTCGGATGCGAAAAAATGCGCGAGCGCTTTCTGCCGACAATATATAATGCATCCTACGGTCGACAAAGATAGACGGAGAGCCAATAGACACGCACATAAACACAAATTCAGCGCGTCACCAATCACCATCACCGTTAAAGAGGTTGAGGACGCCATTGGTCGTGCTAAACCATCCAAAGCAGTGGGCCAGGCGGCATAGCCATGCCGATGCTTAAAAGCCTAGGGAAAGAGGGTTTCAAATATTTAGCGCATGTCTTCAACCTGTCTCTTTCCACCTTTGTCATACCCGAGAAATGGAAAATGGCCAAGGTGGTCCCGCTACTAAAGCCTGGGAAACCAGCTAACATAGGTGAGTCGTATCGTCCGATATCTCTCCTATCGTCAGTGGCAAATACGCTTGAAGCCATTTTGCTCCCTTATTTCCAAGCAAATTTGCAGCTAGCCCCTCATCAGCACGGCTTCAGAAAACTCCATAGCACTACCACCGCGCTAAATGCCATTAGCACCCACATAAATTGCGGTTTAAATCAATACCCCCACCATAGTTCTCGTAGCGCTAGACCTATCAAAAGCTTTTGATACGGTCAACCATGGCTCGTTACTGCAAGACCTGGAAGGGTCTACCCTTCCCCCATGTCTTAAAAGGTTGACCGCAAATTATCTGGTTGGTCGGCAGGCATGGGTGCAATTTAGAAACGAAACATCAAAACCAAGGAGAATTAAACAAGGGGTGCCACGGGGTGGGTTCCTATTCCCACTTTTGTTTAATTTCTACATATCAAAGCTACCTTCACCACCGGAAGGAGTCACAATCGTTTCCTACTCCGATGACTGCACAATAATGGCCACAGGCCCAGGCCCAAAGATCGATGCGCTATGCAATAAAATAAACGGCTACCTCCCTGATCTCTCCAGTTTTTTCGCCTCGCGAAACCTGGCATTATCACCGACTAAATCTTCCGCGACCTTATTTACAACATGGACGTCTCAAATGTCGACCATTTTGAACATCCACGTCGACGGCACTACGCTACCGACTGTCCTACACCCCAAAATCTTGGGTGTGACGTTTGATCAGGATCTACATTTTGGTGAGCACGCAGCCGCAATTGTTCCGAGAATTCAGAGCCGTAACAAAATCCTCAAATCCCTCGCTGGCAGAAACGCTCATGACTACATACAAAGCAATTAGCCAGCCGATTACGTGCTATGTGTCACCCATATCGTCGCCAAACCTAAAAATTACCCACTGGAAGAAACTACAGGCCTGCCAAAATACTGCTCTCAGAATCGCCACGGGCTGTCTTCTTATGTCCCCAGAACACCATCTGCATAATGAGGCGAGAATACTCCCCATCAAGGAGAGAAATGAGATGCTGACCAAACAGTTCCTGTTGAATACCCAGAAACCTGACATTCCAACAGACATCTGATTGATGAACCAGCGCCGCCTGGGGGCTTACGGAGTCATCTCTGTAAGCATTTTGAAGAAATGCGGCACCTGAGAACCGAGCCATATGAAGTGAAAAAACACAAGCAGGTCCTTGGTGAACTCCATAAACAGGCGTCGGACCTTTATGCCGGGAATTGCCCGGTGAATCCAGTACTTAAAGAAAATTATCCAAAACTCGCGGAAGAGGAACGCATACTCCCCAGTGAAACGCGTGTCACTCTTGCTCAACTTCGTTCTGGATACTGTAACAGGTTAAAGTCTTAACTATCCAGAATCAACCCCGACATACAAAATGTATTCCCCGCTTGCAATGTGTCCCCACATGACACCAACCATCTCTTTAATTGTAATGTGGAACCAACGCCTCTAACACCCCTTTCCTTATGGTCCACCCCTGTTGAAACGGCAAGTTTCCTTGGACTCCCGTTAGAGTATATTGATGACAATTTGTGATCGGTCGCGGCTATTAGGTGGGGCGAGCATTGCTACAACAACAACAACAACAACGTCGGTTCGGCAACGGACAGAGAAATCATTCATTCATTCATTCCATTTTACTTTCAATAAATTAAACCAGTTAATTAATTTCATTTAAACACACATATTTTCCTATATTTAACTTTAAACTTTAATAAACATAAATTGTTAGTTATAATGTGCTAATGTGCATAAATCGGCAGCGTTTTTATTTAATCGGAATCCAGAAAATCCTGACAACCCGAAAGAGCTTGATTGAAGACTCTTTCAGTTCAGAAGTGGAGTGCTCTGCATAGCCTCACAGTGACAGTGTGAATTATATTGAAATATAATAGAACAAAAATATGTGTGTGTGTAAAACAACGAATGCTTGAGAAGATTCGTTCGTTTCAGGAAGATTGCATCAGAATACATGCAACTTTCTGACAAGTGTAGAGATGTTCAAAGTCTGTACATAAGACACAAACCGAAATTTGATGTACATACTAGTGATGGAACGATATTTCGCTATTGGTGATTGTATCGCCGCTATTGACAAATCGCTAATAGCTATAGCTATTGCAATCCAAAAATATCAGTGATTGGCGATTTTCCTTCATTCGATTCTTTTGAATGGCAATCACCTCTGGCAGAATATCGCCAATAGCGATTATAGCGATTGGCGATTTTCCTTTAGCACGAAATTCTAATACTAATATTGATAGCGGGGATGCAATCATCGATAGTGAAATATTTTTCATCACTTCTCATCTGTGTGCTTTGCTTTCCGACTACAGTTGTGCTTTTTCGTTCATTTCAGAGATTCGAATCTTTAGTTCTTTTTCTGATGAACGAACAAGTTGTTCTTTTTGTTCATCTGTTCTTTTTTTTTTCAAGCAAATTTGATCACTGCTGCTCGCAACCGCGAAAAAGCCAACAAGTATAGATGGGGGTGTGTATGCAGCAATGCTTTGTGTAGGTATATTTAAATGTGTTATGAATAAATAAGTTAATATATATATGTATAATTAACTTAAAAAAAGTTACAAATTTCGGAAGATCCAGGAAATTGAAAGAGTACAGACACAAATTGTAAATAAGAACTTTCCAAGTTTAATAAATGTAATAATTAGTTTCTTACAAAACATGTTTTTCATAAATAGTCCATACACATATTGTTGTAGCAGTGCCACACACAAAGATGACCACACATATCTTTAGTGTAAGTGGCATTATCGACATTCGTGCTCACTGTGAATTTCTGCGTATGTATGTATGAATTTACAGTGTTCGCGAACGGGAAGAGAGAAAGAATAATATTAGATAAAACGAACTAAAAGAACAAATGAACTAAAAGAACAAAAAGAACCGAAATCGAAGATCTAGTTCACTTGTTCAGTTGAGAGACCCGGTCAATTGAACAAGTTCAGAACGAAACGACCCAACTCTATTTCCGACTGAGTAAAAAAGTTTATTGGCGACAAAAAGGAATAATTTTCTCGAAAATTGGAAAAAATATACTTTTACAAAAGTTTTCCAGCTATTATCGAAAAATGGGGATAGTTGTCTTAAGAACTGCACAACGAAAAAAATTCCTCGTCAACAGATAGTGGTAAATAAGGACGAAAAAAGTATGCTTTTTGTACAGAGAAATTGTGGAAACGGCGAACGGAACCAAGCAAACTTGTGCAACAACAATTTTGACGACGAAGTGATGTGCAATAATTGCAAAAAATGGTTTTGCAATGGGCGTGGAAGCACATCCTGATCCCAAATTGTTAAACTTTCGGTGAGGGCTAAACATAGGGAAGTCACCCTACATTCTGAAGGTCCACTTCGAGAAACAGTACTAAAATTTTACCCGTGTGGCGTACGTAATATATATGAATTGGGATCAAGAACAATGGAAGCCAGTTATAACTGATCGTTCGTTTTAGCCGTGGTTTGTTAAGGTGCCTACCGAGCAAGAGCAGTGGCGTGCACGACAAATATCAGCAGCACAAATAAACAAATTAGAGAGATTATGGAAGGAAAATATCGATGCAACATTTCAGGATTTAGAGAAGCCAGGTATAGACACTGAACCATCACAAGTGCTATTGCGTTATGAAGATGGTTATCAATACGAGATAGTTTTTGGTCCACTTGTGAGCCTAGAAACAGAATACGATACAAATTTAAAAGGATCGCAAACACAGGAGGGTATAGAAATAAGATGGGATGAAACTACTGCATGTGTTATTCATAAGTTAATACTTCTAGGCTGTAGCCGTTAACAGTTTTATAAAATAAAAGAATTATAGAAACATATATCACTCGTCTTATTGTAAACAGATTAACTCAAAATTTAAGTTTTTTGGGAGAATGCAATTCAAGCTTTGTCATATGGTTTGTATAGGGTTGAATGCTCCGGCTAACTTCTAGGGCACTGAAGTGGGTGGCTAATTTTCTGCTAAAGAATATTTGTATAATAGTTTGAAGAATTTGCTATATTTTTCCTCTGTATTTTTCATTAAAAATTGATTCACTTTACTATACAAATATTATGCAGCCGAATACAACTTTCAGAATAAATTCATACGGAGTATTTCTGAATACATCGGTGTAGTATAATATAGTAAATAAATCATGTTTTTATGGTGTTACATATACAGATTTATTTTGGGTTGATTCATCTTACATTTAAAAATCAAAGCATTTTCAATTAGCAAAATTTATAAAACAAAGATGCATAGACATCTATTTCAACTAGTTTCATCTCATTGAGTGTAATGCGAGACTGAACATATTAGAATTTCACATTACATCAGTTTACTATAAAAGGTACATATTTTCGTCTTTTTATTCCAATTTTGGTTCATATATTGTGTATACTAAATTAAATTAATGTATAACATTCAATCTACTCCGGTAAACAAACTTAAACATTCAATTTTTATATCCAAGTATACAAATAATTGCAGATTCGCTTATCAAAGATAAATGAAAGCGATCGCCATAGCTGTAAAAAATAGCCATATCTATATTCACTGATAGCTCAAAATCGCTGTATCGCCCATCATATCTTCTGTATAGAATCGCTTGTTAAAATAAAGCGATCGCTATAGCTATAAAAAATAGCCGTGATTCAAAAATAGCCATATCTATTTTCACTGATAGCTCACAATAGCCATATCGTCCATCAATAGTACATACCTATGTTTTGTTGTTGTGTTTGCCTACGAGCGTACGAATCAGGGATGCACCTTAACGTTAAGCTAATCGTTTATCAAAAAATTTCCACCGTTTCCGTTGAAACACTTCGAAATATTATCGATAAAGAAATTATCAAGATAAATTGTATCTCGTTTTTAACCGAAACGAAAAGCTTTCGTTAACGTTAAAAACGTTAACGAAAACGTGATACTTTATGTTTGAATTATGCTGGCAATGCTATAGCCATGGTGAAGCCGTAAGGTGACAACAACGAGCGCACATACACACACAAACTCTATGTAATTTGTTTGTGTAATTCGTTGGTGGTAATGTCAAAAATACTATGAGAAATGTTCGTACTGTCAAAATTCATGAGAAAAGTTGTAATCAGCTTGGATAATGCTTTCACCATTAATGACTCCGCCATCAATCAGCTTTGCCAGCATAGTTTGAAATTAATAATCAACATAAACGATTTGATTTCGTTTTGATATGGCAGAAAACGAAACGAAATCATTTCGTTAATTTGACGATCTTAACGTTAATAAACGAAACGAAATGACTTCGTTTCGTTTATTAACGTTGATTATCGTAACGAAATGATATCGTTTCGTTGGTTAAGCATGCCTGGTACGAATGGACGATCGGTGGGTGATACATACAAAGTAAGACAGAGCAAGTGAATTTCGGTGGTTGATTTCAATTGCGTGTTGTAGTTGTTGCCCAAAATTTGTTGCCTATCGCGGGTACGAATGTACGAGCGGTTTGCGGGGAAAAAAAGGCAAAAGCAAGAAAGCAGAAATTAATGTGAATTATATGCGTACGAATATAATTGTGGCAAAGTATAGTTTTATCGGGCGTACGAATGTACGAACGATTGATGAACATAGAAAATAGAATTCAGAACTTTGTATTTTCAGTAATAAATACAAGATTTTTTTTTACTCTGCGGTCTGCATGTAGAGCGTGCGAGTGAACGAGTAAAGAATACGGCATGTTCGTTAATGTTATTGTTGTAATAATTTCAAAGTGTCGATCTCGCTCACACGACCATTTGTGTGTATGAAACTATAAGTAGATAAAAGAGACAACGTGTCGTAAAACTCAAACGAAAAGACGAGTGAAGCAAAACAAATAAGTAAACAAATTCTAATTAGAATACTCGTTTTAAAAGAAGTAAACAAAATAGCAAAATGAAAATAAAAGTGTCAACGTTGAAAGTAGACGAGCTGAAGGAACAACTGCGTAATAATGATCTTTCAACTACGGGAACAAAAGCTGAACTAGTTTTACGATTGTGTGATTTCTTAGGTAGTGATGAAATCCAAATCGAGAATTCTGAATCAAATTTACAAACGCAAGTAAATGATTTAAGAGCAATGATGGAAACTATGATGACAAAAATAGAAAGTTTGGTTCCGAGTCAACAGACAAATGGACAAGAAGTGAATGGTAGTGGCTCTAGTGTAAATGAAGAGCGTATAGTTGTGTCACCCCAAAGTTCAATAAGAGTGGTGGGCAGAAATTGCATGCGAATGGGATGAGAAATGTTTACTTTTGGCAGTGTACAGCAAATTAAAAGGTGCTGCACGAATGTGGTTAGATGCTGCACCAACATTTTATTCTAATTGCGAATTTAGTTTTGAATTGAATGACGCACAAATTCATTATAAAATGGCAAGTGCAACGCGAATGCAAAACGAAAAAGTTAATGAATATAGTTTTCGAATGAGCGGACTAGGCCGACGGTATGGCTTGACTGAAAGTACAATTATGAAATACATTCGCGACGGTTTAAAGCATCGTGAGTTGCAAATAGCAATAGCTCCAATTAAGTTTAATTCTCTTAAAGATATGCGCGAGACAATTGAAGATTATATACAAAATATGTCGGTAACAAAACAGTTTAAAAACGAGTACATAAACAATCGCAATAAAGAAAGTGCTAAAGATATGAATCGAAGCGCGGTCGAAACGAAAAGCGTAACGTGTTAAAATTGCAAAGAAGGTGGAAATATCGCGCGAAATTGTCCGAAATCGAAACAGGATCGTAAATATAAATACTGTAATAAACTTCGTCCAAATAATGAACCAGAAAATTGCGGGAAAAAGGCAGTTGTTGTCAAGTGTTCTCAGTTACAAGATTTCAACAAATGTTTGTCAAAAACCAGTCATTGGTCTTTAGTAGCTTTCGTAGACACTGGAAGTGAATGTAGTATGATCCAGCGATTAGCTGTAGAAAAGTTGAATATCCAAATATATCCATGCGCTGCAGAAATAGTAGGTATATGCGGTGGAAAACGTACATTAAAGCATAAGGTCAACGTATGCAATAAAGTTGATGAGATAAATTTAAAAGTCAATTTATTTGTGGTCGATGACGATATTTTAACGACGGACGTACTTTTGGGCCAAGATATTTTTAAAAATGACAGCATGGTAGCAGAAATAAAAGGGGACAACTTTACATTTTCTACGCAGGTGAAAAAGGTAGTCGTGGAAAATCCAGTAACGAATTTTAGTAGCATTAATTGTAGTATAGACGGCGAGAATTCAAATTTGCAAGCGTTATTGGAAGATAATAGGGACGTTTTTGCAGAAAAGCTTTGTGACATCGGCTTTACTAATGCGACGAAAATGAGAATTGAACGGACAACGAATACACCGATTGCTGAAAAACCATACAGGGTTCCTGAGCCGAAAAAGCATCTTGTAACAGAAATGATTAATGAGCTTTTGTCATGCGACATAATTAGCCCATCGAAATCGGAATACGCAAGTCCAATTATTTTGGTTAAGAAGAAAAACGGCGGTGAACGCCTCTGCGTTGACTACAGGCGACTAAACCAGTTTACAACAAAAGAAATTTACCCTACACCAAACATAGAAGAAAGGCTGAGCGAAGCCTTGAGATACAAATATTTTTCAGTCTTAGATTTGAATAGTGGTTACTATCAGGTACCAATCGAAGAAGAGTGTCGAAAGTACACTGCGTTCATAACAACAGACGGTTTATTTGAATTTAAGCGAATGCCATTCGTGCTTAGAAATGCGCCGGCGGTATTCCAGCGTTTAATGCAAAACATTAAAGATAGGACTCAACCTGGTGACATGATTCACTATATGGATGATATATGGGTTGGTAGTAACAATCAGGGTTGAGTCATTTTGAAATGAAACAAATCAAAATAAAAAATAAAAAATTATTCATCATTTTAAATTTTCTAATTGATGAATAAAAAATAACATTTTCTCGTTATTTTCAAAATATTATGATTGATGATAACCGCTCATTCTTATTTTTAAAAAATTTGAATAAAGAGTTGAGTTATTATTCCTTATTTACAAAATATGGAATAACAATAAAATTTTTGTTTTTATTCAGTTATCCAAAAATAAAAAAATAAACCATTGAGATGCCCTGAAAATATACCCATATGCGTAACCAGTTCGTGTGTAGTTCTGAAGCTTCTTAGGGTAATATTGAGATGATTTGGTGAGTATTCGTGGGTTTTCTTGAGGGCGGTTGGGGGATAATTACTGGGACACCCTGCGGATCCTCCCGGGGCCTATTGGGGTCCATTCCAGGGGCTCCCTCGCGATCCTTCTAGGGTTTTGGGGTCATTTCGGGATGACTTTTGCGACTCCCTCGAGGTCTTTTGGAGGTCAATTTGGCATGGTTTAGGGGAGTACCACGGGGTCCTCCCGGGGTCATTCCGTGATCTTTTTGGGACTCCCTCGGGGTCATTTGGGGGTCATTCCGGGATTATTTTGGGGACTCCCTCGGGGTCATTTAGGAATGGTTTTGGGGACTCCCTCGGGGTCATTTCGGAATGGTTTTGGGGACTCCCTCGGGGTCATTCCGGGATGAGTTTGAGGACTCCCTCGGGGTCATTTCGGGGTCATTCCGGGATGGTTTTGGGGACTCCCTCGGAGTCATTTCGGGGTCATTCCGGGATGATTTTGGGGACTCCCTCGGGGTCATTCGTAGGTCATTCCGGTATCTTTTAGGGGACGCCCTCGGGGTCATTTCGGGATGGTTTTGGGGACTCCCTCGGGGTCATTCCGGGATGATTTTGGGGACTCCCTCGGGGTCATTTTGGGGTCATTCCGGGATGGTTTTGGGGACTCCCTCGGAGTCATTTCGGGGTCATTATGGGATGATTTTGGGGACTCCCTCGGGGTCCTCCCGGGGTCATTCCGTGATCTTTTTGGGACTCCCTCGGGGTCATTTGGGGGCCATTCCGGGATGATTTTGGGGACTCCCTCGGGGTCATTTCGGGATGGTTTTGGGGACTCACTCGGGGTCATTCGTAGGTCATTCCGGAATCTTTTTGGGGACTCCCTCGAGGTCATTTCGGAATGGTTTTGGGGACTCCCTCGGGGTCATTCCGGGATGATTTTGGGGACTCCCTCGAGGTCATTTTGGGGTCATTCCGGGATGGTTTTGGGGACTCCCTCGGAGTCATTTCGGGGTCATTATGGGATGATTTTGGGGACTCCCTCGGGGTCATTTCGGGGTCAGGGAGTCCCCAAAATCATCCCATAATGACCCCGAAATGACTCCGAGGGAGTCCCCAAAATCATCCCGGAATGACCCCCAAATGACCCCGAGGGAGTCCCCAAAACCATCGCGAAATGACCCCGAGGGAGTCCCCAAAATCATCCCGGAATGACCCCGAAATGACCCCGAGGGAGTCCCCAAAAAGATCCCGGAATGACCTACGAATGACCCCGAAATGACCCCGAGGGAGTCCCCAAAATCATCCCGGAATGACCCCCAAATGACCCCGAGGGAGTCCCCAAAACCATCGCGAAATGACCCCGAGGGAGTCCCCAAAATCATCCCGGAATGACCCCGAAATGACTCCGAGGGAGTCCCCAAAACCATCCCGAAATGACCCCGAGGGAGTCCCCAAAACCATTCCGAAATGACCCCGAGGGAGTCCCCAAAAAGATCCCGGAATGGCCTACGAATGACCCCGAAATGACCCCGAGGGAGTCCCCAAAACCATCCCGAAATGACCCCGAGGGAGTCCCCAAAATCATCCCGGAATGACCCCCAAATAACCCCGAGGGAGTCCCAAAAAGATCACCCCCTAAACCATGCCAAAATGACCTCCAAAAGACCTCGAGGGAGTCGCAAAAGTCATCCCGAAATGACCCCAAAACCCTAGAAGGATCGCGAGGGAGCCCCTGGAATGGACCCCAATAGAAATTACCCCCCAACCGCCCCCAAAAAAACCCCACGAATACTCACCAAAATCATCTCAATATTACCCTAAGAAGCTTCAGAACTACACACGAACTGGTTACGCATATGGGTATATTTTCAGGGCATCTCGATGGTTTATTTTTTTATTTTTGGATAACTGAATAAAAACTAAAATTTTATTGTTATTCCATATTTTGTAAATAAGGAATAATAACTCAACTCTTTATTCAAATTTTGCAAAAATAAGAATGAGCGGTTATATCAATCAGAATATTTTGAATAACGAGAAAATGTTATTCATTATTCAAGAAGTGCTTGAATAAAAAATAACATGTTATTCATCACTCAAGTTTTCTTGAATAATGAATAAAAATTTATTTTTTATTTTTTCGTCAATGGTTATTCAAATTTGTTGATAACGCACATCCCTGGTAACAATATATCCGAGATGTACGAAAAGTTGACTAGAGTATTTGAAGCTTTACGCCAACTTAATCTTACTTAAAATATCAACAAATGCGAATTTATGAAGCAGAAAGTAGAATTTTTAGGACATGAACTTCACCCCGGTGGTGTAATTCCAGGCAATATAAATACAGCGGCAGTAAATAATTTTTCAATGCCAAAATCCATAACCGATATAAGACGTTTCCTAGGCCTCAGTGGATATTTTAGGCGCTTCGTGCCAGGGTACTCGATTATAAGTGAGCCATTGCGTGAATTATTACGCAAAGATCAACAGTTTAAATGGACTGATAGGCAAGAGAAAGCATTTTTAATGTTGAAGACAGCGTTAACATAGAAGCTGGTAATAGCAGGTTATCGCGTTGAAGCAGATCATCAAATACATACCGATGCCAGTTCTGTTGGCATTGCAGGCGTGCTCTTACAGCGAGAAGGCAGTGACTGGAAACCAGTTGCGTATTATAGCAGATCCACAACAGATAGCGAACGTAGTTTTCACAGCTATGAACTCGAAGTTTTAGCAGTGGTTAGTAGTCTAGAGCGTTTTAGATATTACGTCCAAGGTAAAGGAATTGTAGTGGTGACTGATTGTAATGTAGTTACTACAGCAATGCAGAAGCGTGTGTTGATACCAAGAATTGCACGTTGATGGCTACGTATCCAGGACTTTATTGTTAAGTTAGAACATCGGACAGGCAAGGGGATGGAACATGTTGATTTCCTAAGCAGAACACCAAACGAAAAAAGCGTAGATATAGATACAGCATCTTTAAAAATTTCAAAAACAACAATAGAAATGGGAGATTGGATGTACAGTATGCAACAGCAAGACAATAATATTCGTTCTATTATTGAGAAATTAGAAAGAGGTGACAAAATTACAAATGAAGAATATAAAATCGAAAATGGGCGGGTTTACCGAAAACAGAAAGGTAATAAATTATGGTTAGTACCAAAATCAATGCGTTACAAAATTATAGCTAGCGTACATGAGAAAGTTAAACACATTAGCACGGAGAAAACTTTAGAAGAAACACAGAAATCCTTTTGGTTTCCACGTATGCAAAATTTCATAAAATCTTTTACGCAATCATGCGTCGAGTGTGCGTACCATAAGCAGCGGGGTGATAAAACAGAAGGGGCGTACCATTACGATGAAGTCGATCCTGTACCGTTTAAAACAATACATATTGATCATCTTGGATCTTTTCCCCGTAGTAAAAAGGGAAACGAGCATATTATAGTTTTAGTGGATTCATTTACAAAATTTACGGTAGTACGAGCAGTTAAGATTACTGCAACCCGACATGTATTGGCGCTATTGAATGAGGTGAGCAGTTATTTTGGAGTGCCTACACGTATCGTAACAGATCGAGGGACATCATTCACATCTAATGACTAAGAATTATTGTAACAATCACGACATCAAGCAGATTTTAAAAGCAGTTCGAACTCCATGGGCAAATGGACATGCCGAGCGTACAAATCGTAGGTATGTTACTTCCATCAACTGAAAACGATAAAAACTGGGATGAACAAATTCAAAGTATACAGTGGGCTATTAACACGATGAAGAATAAAACAACACAACGAACACCCCAAGAACTTTTATTCAGTTATAAGCCTAGAGATATTTTACAAAACAAATTGATATTAGCATTACATGAAGATAAAACTATCAACAACGACGAGATGAAAGAGATAGAAACAGATGCCGTGCATCGAATAAATCAGCATAGAGAGAAAGCAAAATCTAAATTCGACGAAAGACATCGTAAACCAACACATTACAACGTAGGCGATCTTGTTCTCGTCGAAAACGAATAGGTGAGCACTAGTGGTTCTCGCAATTTGGAGCCACTTTACAAAGGGCCGTTCTTGATAACAAAGGTTATAGGTAAAGACCGCTATCTCATTGAAGACATACCTGGATCGAAACGTAAGCAACGACATTATACTTAAATTTTTGCATCAGATAAGTTGAAGCTATGGTGTAGTTTACCCAATTTTGATGGTTTTGACGACAACGACAACAGAGCCGAGGGCGACTCCAGTAATCAGGATTGGCCGAATGTAAGGTCATTCTAAGTATACGAGCAAGATAATACAAAGGCAACCTAAGCTATGGTCAATACAATACAGCGGTTAGGCTGACCCTACCTTAATAATTAATCCTACGAAATATATCATCTATGCACATGAACAGAACAATAATCAATTGGCAACCCTTACTCATGGTCAGCGACAAAAGGGCAGTTTAGATTTGAACAACGCGCCGTGAACAACGTCGGTTCGGCAACGGGCAGAGAAATCATTCTAATACTCATTTTACTTTCAATAAATTAAACCATTTAATTAATTTCATTTAAACACACATATTTTCCTATATTTAACTTAAAAACTTTAATAAACATGAATTGTTAGTTATAATGTGCTAATGTGCATAAATCGGCAGCGTTTTTATTTAATCGGAATCCAGAAAATCCTGACAACCCGAAAGAGCTTGATTAAAGACTCTTTCAGATGTATTAACCGTTTTTGTTGTTATATCGGCCTACTGATTTGTAAGATGGCGGGTTCGAATCGAGCTCAAGGCCTAACAATAATTTTTATCATTATTATTGTTATGATTAATTGAAAAATTTTTTTAATTAGAATAGAAGAAAGAATAAATTTAGACAACTGCCAAAGCGCGTTGTATAGATCCATTTCGGGAACTGCTAAATTCCTTCATCGGCAACGTTTAGGCGCCGCTGGTATAACCATTCAGCCATCACAGCGGTTTTTTGTTTGTCTTCATTAATCCTACTTCTATTCTGGTTCGTGCCAATTGATATTCACAACACTGCGACATCTGTTTTTCTTTCTTCTATTCTAATTTAAAAATTTTTTCAATTAAGAAAAAATTTATCATAACAATAATAATTATAAAAAATTATTGTTAGGCCTTGAGCTCGATTCGAACCCGCGATCTTCCAAATCAGTAGGGCGATATAACAACAAAAATTGTTAATACATCCCAGAGCACGGGGAAAAAAGTGTCAATAAAATATGACACTAAGGCAGCATAGCCATCAAACAAGTCCAATTTTCACATCCATTCTGCAACAGATGTCGCAGTGTTGTGAATATCAATTGGCACGAACCAGAATAGAAGTAGGATTAATGAAGACAAACAAAAAACCGCTGTAATGGCTGAATGGTTATAGCAGCGGCGCCTAAACGTTGCCGATGAAGAAATTTAGCAGTTCCCGAAATGGATCTATACAACGAGCTTTGGCAGTTGTCTAAATTTTTTTTTCTTCTATTTTAATTTAAAAAATTTTTCAAAAAAAAAAATTTATCATAACAATAATAATGATAAAAGGAAAGTTAATTTAATTTGTTTGGATTAAATTCGACACAGACACAATGCGGTCGACTACTAAGATATATAAAACATAAAATTAATGTTACAATTAAAAATAATTAAATTCAACCATATATATGAAAGAAAGTACAAAATATCAGGCCAGACGTGACAGTATTGAATTCTGTTACTCGGAAAACGAACCTTCAAAACTGATGCAGTTATACAAGTTGTTGTAGTGCGAACACCAGCTTCGCAGTGGATTATTTTTGGCAAAATTTTTCCGAAAAAGTGGTAAATAAAAAGGCACAAACTGCCTGGTATATATAGTATATATATATATATATTTGAGCGATTTCAGCCCCATTTTAACAGCTAGAAGCTTCAAATTTCACCGAATGCTTACGTATATAGCATATATTGTTGTCATAGAGATCGGTTGTATATATAGTATATATCTCATACAACCGATTGTTCAGATAAGAAACTTGTCGCTATTTCTACCCCATTTTAACAGCTATAAGCTTCAAATTTCATCGATTGCTTACGTGTATAGCATATATTGATGTCTGAAAAAATCATTGAGATCGGTAGTATACATAGTATATATCTCATACAACTGATTGTTCAGATAAGAAACTTTGCGCAATTTCTGCCCCGTTTTAACAGCTAGAAGCTTCAAATTTGACCAAATGCTTACGTATATAGCATATATTGTTGTCTGAAAAAATCATAGAGATTGTTAGGGTCTGCTGCTACGGTCTACGGTTACGGTCCACTTGGGAGCGTATTCGCGCGAACACACCTAGTGATGAGGCGAAAGTGGCGATAAAAAGTATCGAAAAAGAAGCAAAAAAAAAAAAAAAACAGACGGGCCATCACTAGCGAAAATTGCCATGAGTTTCCGGCAAGAAGAAAAAGAGAAAAGGTGAAGAATTGCGTGAGCGATTTTTTGGCGACCCTACAATTATACAAACGGGATATATAACATCTAGAAGCATACAATTTTTTTTTAAAGTAAAATTTTAACAAAAAATTTTATATCTTTACAGTATATAAGTAAATTATGTCAACATTCAACTCCAGTAATGATATGGTGCAACAAAATACAAAAATAAAAGAAAATTTCAAAATGGGCGTGGCTCCGCCCTTTTTCATTCAATTTGTCTAGGATACTTTTAACGCCATAAGTCGAACAAAAATTAACCAATACTTTTGAAATTTGGTAGGGGCATAGATTTTATGACGTTAACTGTTTTATGTGAAAATGGGCGAAATCGGTTAATGCCACGCCCAGTTTTTATACACAGTCGTCCGTCTGTCCTTCCGCATGGCCGTTAGCACGATAAATTGAGCATAAATCGACATATCTTTAATGAACTTAGTTCACGTGCTTACTTGAACTCACTTTATCTTGGTATGAAAAATGAACGAAATCCGACTATAACCACGCCCACTTTTTCGATATCGAAAATTACGAAAAATGAAAAAATGCCATAATTCTATACCAAATACGAAAAAAGGGATGAAACATGGTAAAGTAATTGGATTGTTTTATTGACGCGAAATATAACTTTAGAAAAAACTTTATAAAATGGTTGTGACACCTACCATATTAAGTAGAAGAAAATGAAAAAGTTCTGCAGGGCGAAATAAAAAACCCTTAAAATCTTGGCAGGTATTACATATATAAATAAATTAGCGGTATCCAACAGATGATGTTCTGGGTCACCCTGGTCCACATTTTGGTCGATATCTGGAAAACGCCTTCACATATACAACTACCACCACTCCCTTTTAAAACTCTCATTAATACCTTTAATTTGATACCCATATCGTACAAACTCATTCTAGAGTCACCCCTGGTCCACCTTTATGGCGATATCTCAGAAAGGCATCCGCCTATAGAACTAAGCCCCACGCCCTATTAAAATACTCATTAACACCTTTCATTTGATACCCATATGGTACAACCATATTCTAAAGTTACCCCTGGTTCACCTTTATGGCGATATCTCGAAAAGGCGAACACCTATAGAACGAGGGCCCACTCCCTTTTAAAAATACTCATTAACACCTTTCATTGGATACCCATATCGTACAAACAAAGTCTAGAGTCACCCCTGGTCCACCTTTATTGCGATACCTAGAACAGGCACCCACCTATAGAACTAAGGCCCACTCCCTTTTAAAATACTCATTAACTCCTTTCGTTTGATACCCATATTGCACAAACAAATTCTAGAGTCACCCCTGGCCCACCTCTATGGCGATATCTCGAAACGGCGTCCACCTATGGAACTAAGGATTACTCCCTTTTAAAATACTCATTAACACCTTTCTTTTGATACCCATATTGTACAAACAAATTCTAGGGTCACCCCTGCTCCACCTTTATGGCGATATCTCGAAACGGCGTCCACCTATGGAACTAAGGACTACTCCCTTTTAAAATACTAATTAACACCTTTCTTTTGATATCCATATTGTACAAACAAATTCTAGGGTCACCCCTGGTCCACCTTTATGGCGATATCTCGAAAATGCGACCACCTATTCAACAACCACCACTTCCTTTTAAAACACTCATTAATACCTTTAATTTGATACCCATATTGTACAAACACATACTAGAGTCACCCCTGGTCCACCTTTATGGCGATATTTCGAAACGGGGTCCACCTATAGAACTAAGGCCCACTCCCTTTTAAAATACTCATTAACGCCTTTCGTTTGATGCCCATATTGTACAAACAAATTCTAGGGTCACCCCTGGTCCACCTATGTGGCGATATCTCGAAACGGCGTCCACCTATGGAACTAAGTATTACTCCCTTTTAAAATACTAATTAACACCTTTCATTTGATACTCATATCGTACAAACGCATTCTAGAGTCACCCCTGGTCCACCTTTATGGCGATATCTCGAAAAGGCGACCACCTATACAACAACCACCACTCCCTTTTAAAACCCTCATTAATACTTTTAATTTGATACCTATATCGTACAAACACATTCTAGAGTCACCCCTGGTCCACCTTTATGGCTATATCCCTAAATGGCGTCCACCTATAGAACTATGGCCCACTCCCTCATAAAATACTCTTTAATGCCTTTCATTTGATACAAATGTCATACAAACACATTCCAGGGTTTCCCTCGGTTCATTTTCCTACATGGTTATTTTCCCTTATGTTGTAACCATAGCTCTCAACTGAGTATGTAATGTTCGGTTACACCCGAACTTAACCTTCCTTACTTGTTATCTTAAAAATCGTTTAGATATGTTCAAACTACACCAAATGCTTACGTGTATAGCATATATTGTTGTCTGAAAAAATCATAGAGATCGGTGGTATATATAGTATATATCTCATGCCACCGATTGTTCAGATAAGAAACTTTGCGCAATTTCTGTCTCATTTTAACAGCTAGAAGCTTCAAATTTCACCAAATGCTTACGTATGTTGCATATATTGTTGTCTCAAAAAATTATTGAGATCGGTGGTATATATAGTATATATCTCATGCTACCGATTGTTCAGATAAGAAACTTTGCGCAATTTTTGCTCCATTTTAACAGCTAAAAACTTCAAATTTTACCAAATGCTTACGTATATAGCATATATTGTTGTCTGAAAAAATCATAGAGATCGGTGGTATATATAGTATATATCTCATACAACCGATTGTTCATATAAGAATCTTTTCGCTATTTCTACCCTGTTTTAACCGCTAAAAGCTTCAAATTTCACCAAATGCTTACGTATATACCATATATTGTTGTCTGAAAAAATCATAGAGATCGGTGGTATATATATTATATACCCCATATAAACTGTCATTTTTGCCCCTTTTTTACGGCTAGAAGCTTCAAAATTCATCAAATTTCATTAAATAGTTACGTTTACGTCATATATTTTTGAAATACGTGATTCGTAGTCATAGTTTTTACATGCAGACCACAAAAAACGTGAAGTTTTGCATCCTCACACATAGTACCTACCTATTTTTTATTTTATATTTATCTGAAAAATCGTTTAGATATGTTCAAATTTCACCAAATACTTACGTGTATAGCATATATTGTTGGCTGAAAAAATCATAGAGATCGGTGGTATATATAGTATATATCTCATGCCACCGATTGTTCAGATAAGAAACTTTGCGCAATTTCTGTCCCATTTTAACAGCTAGAAGCTTCAAATTTCACCAAATGCTTACGTATGTTGCACATATTGTTGTCTCAAAAAATTATTGAGATCGGTGGTATATATAGTATATATCTCATGCTACCGATTGTTCAGATAAGAAACTTTGCGCAATTTTTGCCCCATTTTAACAGCTAGAAACTCGAAATTTCACCAAATGCTTACGTATATAGCATATATTGTTGTCTGAAAAAATCATAGAGATCGGTGGTATATATATTATATACCCCATGTAAACTGCCATTTTTGCCCCTTTTTTACGGCTAGAAGCTTCAAAATTCATCAAATTTTATCCATAGGTCGCTGGTTCATATCCGGCTCGAAGGACCAAATGTTACGGCGGCAAGACCACAGATAGGGCACGCTCGTAATAATGGTGGGGAGAAAAGAAAAGAAAATACACAAACGAATTTGTTAAAAAAAGTACACAATAATGTCTATTAAGAAAGTGAATGCAAATTCAGAGTTAATCCAATTAATAACAATTCAGGATTTGAGTTTACGGAAGTGTATAGAATTAATTTTATAATTTTGAGTCCAATGACTTACCTTCGTTGACTTGGCTGCTGGCGGTTTTTTAAACGTTCGCAAAAGAAGCGAAAGAGGTAAAAATACTTTAGTTCGCGGCCACCGCCGAATCCTAGGCTTAACTATTATCCGGCGGGGTAAACGGTTATCGGTATAAACCGATATGAATAAATAAAAGGAAAAGTAAAGCGATACGAGGGTGCACCGCCATATTTAGGCTTGTGGCCTAAACAGTTACGTTTACGTCATATATTGCTGAAATACGTGATTCGTAGTCATAGTTTTTACACGCAGACCACAAAAAACCTGAAATTTGCATCCTCATGCAATACTTAATTTATCTGTTTTAACTTAGGGAGAAAATATCAAAATTAAATGCATATCTTAGCTGTAAAGTCGCTAGTGCCTAAAGTTTAGGTATCAATTACGTGAAAAAATTTTTATTACAATGAAGATAAATTTACAAGCATTAAAATCTGGTTTTGTCTTACCATTAAATTTATTATTGTTTAGATGGTTTTTATGATATCAAACTAAACCCTGTTTCAATGAATATTTGGTTAATGTCTGTTTTCACCTTCTAAGGGTTTTTTTTCTACAAGAAGTTTAATTCTAATTACCTGCTGCCTGTCTAAGCACCTAAAATTCCTCCTTGATCCATATGTAGGTGTTTGTCGATTTCTGCTAAACCAAACAACGGATATCTGCCAATTGATCCACGAAATCGAATAGTTGACTAATATCATATGTGATTGTTGTGGTATTAGGATTACGCCGCTTTAGATGTTTCTTCATATATTTTGCATGCGCCATCCAGACATTTGTTCACGCTTTCATAGTCACTGTAAGTGCGTGTCTCAGGACGCGAAGCCGGTTGCACTAGTAAAATTGTGTGTGATATTTTGGCAGTTGTACCGTGTAAAGGAAAACCTCAAAATTATGGTGGCGAAAGACGCCAGGCCCAGAAACTTTACAGTTCTTAGTTTATTAAGAATAAACGGTATAGGTTCGGTTGGTTCGGTGTATACCACACCTTCGGGTTTTCCTCCTTTCGTTTTGTTACAGCAGCATTCTATACACGATGCTACATAGCCTTTAACGTATTTTCGCATTTTCGGAAACCAGAAATGTTTCAGAATGCATTTAGTCGTTTTATCAACAACAAAATGTCCAAAGTCATCATGGCCGTATCGAGCTACACGCCAACGTACAGCTTTTGGGACCACATAAAGTAGCTTGTTGTTTACTCGTCGATATAATCTGTTTCATTCAAAAAATATTCTTTTCGGAATTGTTTCGCTTGGGTAGACTAAGTTTCATCCCTTGGAACTGAAATAACCTCTCGTATGTATGGATCTTTTAGTTGCATTGTCAACAACCAATCGTCGTCAACTACGTCAGGACGTAGTATTTTGACAGGCGGGATAGGAGCAAGGCTCATTGCATCGACTTGAGCCATTCGACTACCTGGTCGATGTATAATCACGTAGTCATACTCCATCAAACAGATTAGCCACCTTGAAATACGTGGTATTGGTGGCGTTCTAGCTTTCAGGCTCGAAATTGCAGAACAGTCAGTAAATATTTTAAATGACTTACCCACTAGATAAATGCGAAAGCATTACAATGCTTCCACAGCAGCCAATACCGCAAGCTCGTAACTATGATAGGTCGATGTACAGTGACGGCTAAAATACATTACAGCTTGCCAACCGTCGTGATCGCGTTTCGATTGCAATAGTACTGCTGCGATTCCTATACTGCTTGCGTCGGTATGCACCTGATGTTGTTCATTAAAATCGTATAGAGCTAATACTAGGTTCAAACACACACCAAATTGGCAATTTATACTGTTTGGGCAATTTATTACGCAATTTCTCATATAATAAATTGTAATAATAAATTGGCAATTTAAAAAAAATTGCGTAATAAATTGTTTCAAACTGCAAATGCAACATTGTAAAGTGTGTTTATTGAGTATACTTAAACGTCAGTTACGCATGGCTGAACTATATGGTTGGCTCATTTCATCAGCTGATTTTATGTCTTTCATTTCACTGGAGTAGGGATCGTCAAAAGAAGATGGCAAAATCAAAATGAAACCAAAACATTGAACACATTTTCTTACAACACACAAAAATTTCAAAGTTTTATGTTTTCATTCCATTCCATTCACATAATACCAACGCGTACATTTTGACAGTCTCAACAAAGATATGTTGTTACTGTAGAGATGAGCCAACCAGCTATCAAATTACTATTGTGTAAGCTAAATAGAGTTGTAGGAACACCACTCAATTTAAATCGAAATAGCCTCAATTTATTTTTCTGTTTGAACATAGTATAACTCTGGTGTACTACATAATTTATTAATTAATGTAGAGAACGCGTTTTGTAGAGCTTCGCACCATTCATCTTTTTCAGCGCATGCTTTTGTTATTATTCTTGTTAACGGACGCGCGATTAATGAATAATTTTCAACGAATTTTCCAAAAAATCCGATTAACCCGAGGAAGCGTTGGACTTCCGTTTGTGTATTTGGTATTTTATATTTCTTTATTGCTTGCATTTTCCGATAACCTGATTTGATACCATCGCGTGATATTTTATGTCCGAGAAACTCGATCTCGTCTTTTAAGAAACTACATTTGTCCAATGTTAACGTTAGACCGTTCTCTTTTACGACACACAGAAAACCATCTAATTTGCTTATACCTTCTTCGACTGATATGCTAGGTATAATCACATCGTCCAAATAAGCAATTATACTTTTTAATTTACTCTGTTCGATTAACTTATTTATAGCTTCTTGAAAAACGGCCGGAGCATTAACGAGACCAAATGGCATCCGGTTATATTCGTAGTGACCTTTCGTCGTCACAAACGCGGTTAGCTTTTTTGAATTTTCGTTCACCTCGATTTGGTGATAACCCATTTTAAAATCTAATGTCGTGAAAAACTGATTACCTGATAACATCGCGAAAAGTTCATCCATTATTGGCATTGGATATGGTTGTTTACGGTAATTTTATTAAGTTGTCGGTAGTCCACGCACTCTTTGTTTTTCTTTTCCACGAGCAAAATAGGCGATACTTTTCAACAGGTAATCTCTTTTACGATAGGGCGATGCGCGAATGTCAGTCTATATGGTTTCATATTAATTGACGTATCAGACACCAATGAAATACCATTTTAACTATACTCGTTTTACCCACTGAACCCGATTCAGCAGAAAAACATCTATCATGTTTTCGTAACGTCTTGTTTAGTTCACCGAATTCACCGTTTGTGAGGCTTAGAATTTGTTTATTGGGTTTTTCGACTACCCACATTTCTTTTCCTTGGAATATGAATTGTTTGCGTCACATAATACGTTAATACCGATTAGCACTGGATAATCAATCATTTCATCATCTACGATTAGAATTTCCGTCACGGACGCGTTTCCGTCTATATTAACATTACATTCAGTTTGGACGTAGATTTATATGATGCTCCACCTAAACCTTTTAATGTAACACAACATTCACCGATTTTTCCGATTTTATGCGCCACGGATTTTATTATTAACGTTCTACTGTTACCCATATCTATAAAAGCTGGTGTAAATCCTTATTTCAATATTTTTAATTATAAAATCACTTTTGATTGCATTCACAGTGTTACAATTATCTTTCGGCGTTTTCATTTTGCAATTGTTTGTGGAGTGCCCCACTTTCGAACACTTTGCACATCGTTCGCGTTTTTGTGGCTCAGGAAGTTTCGCGACAAATGTCCAGCCTTACTACAATTGTAGCATGTCGTTGTTTTTCTTTGAGTATCTATTTTCGTCGTATTTCCCTTCGTCGGCTTTTCGTTTTGTTTTGCATTTGCAAAATTCGTGCTTTTCAAATTATTGTGCTTACAATAGTTTACAATCGCTCGTAGCAATTCAGTACACATTTGATAATTATGCACAGATACACACTGCTTTAAACCTGTAATAACAAAATGACGTGACTCGTTTGAAGACCGTTTATTGAGTGTCTGATCTGAATGAATACAATATGTGTATGCATTACTAATGTTACAATGTTGAACTAGAGTTACTGAATATAAGATGTGTGAATATAGAGAGCGAAGTATATAATATAATGAAGAAGAGTACTTAAATAGATGTTACTATATGTAAAGGTAAGAATGGTAATTAACGCATAAGTAAAAAAGGGTGTCTGAATAATACTTAATGCTAGAATATTTACTACAAAGCCGTTTTCATTTATACCATTAATTATTTTATTTTATTATTGACGCTTCGTCAACTTTACCGCGGCGACCAGTCACCAATACTCGATAGTAGAATACTTCTATACTCTCACTATTATTTCTTTTCATGCTCATAATATCCATATGAATAACCCCAGCATTCAAATAACATGGAAATTCGTTTAGAAGTTCGTACACAAAATGTTGCCAATCTGTAAAAATTTCCACACTGGTATCTATCCACAGTTTTGCAACACATAGTTTCGTTTGTATTGCATACAATAGAATTTTATCTTCCCAACGATAAACACTAGGCAGTTGGTTAACACGATTTATAAATTGTTCTGAATTTATTATATTTTTACACAGATCGTACGACGCACAGTGTTTCGTGTAGAACAAGCTAGCTGGGCAAAAACAAAGTTCTTATTCCAAGAAAAGTGTAATGAGAAATGAAAGAAAACAAATAAAATAATGGGATTTGTGTTTTTTTTTATATTTTTGCTCATATATATTGAGTAATTGAAGTAAGAAGGCAGGAGTGATCGTAAAAAGCATTGATTAATTTGCAAAATTCTTGTTGAATATTGAGCTTCATATTTCTTTTAAGTGAACACTTTTATATAATTTTTTTTATGGATTCTAAGCACGAAGGTAAGTAAAATTTTTTAATAGTAATTCTTTCGCAATTAGAGTATTTTCAATATATTTAGCATTCCGTTATTAAGAAGAAAAGGTATTTTTTCTCTATATTTTTAATTTTAGGGACAAAAAAGTTACATACATCCGCGGACATCCGGGCTAAATTTTACATATGTTATAGTCGCAAGTATTCTCTAATAGTCGAAAGAAAAAACCATTGCGAATTCTTTGCACATCTATTTTTAATTTTTTTTTGTAGATTTAGTTATCTCTACATATAAAATAGGATATATGTACGTACCAGCTCCGACGAGATATTTGAACCTCTAAAGTTGATCTACAAACAGCAAAACCAATTCCCAGGTACAGGGAACAAACACGTAGGTATTAAACACACAAAAATAAACGCGCAAGGTCAACAAGAGCACACCAAAAGCAAAAATGCGAAGATCACTGACTTCAACCTGCCACAACCTACCGCACCAGTCAATAAGGCATAAAACAGGTACATACAAAGCAATCCTAATGCAGATATAACCACACAGGAACGCTAGACAAAGCAACCCCATTTCGTAGCATCTACGACAATACCTGAATGTAATATAAATACTGCATAACTGATAACAAATCAGAACGATCAACGACACTTAAGATGGCAGCACTACAATCATCAACTATTCACCCTGTCGGAAAATCAACAACACAAAGCAGTTTAGTTATAACCGTACCAAGAACGGAGTTTTTTGACATTTGGGTTCAACATTCGAAGGAAACCAGATATTTTTATTTTATTTTTTTATTTAAAGTTTAAGCTTACAAATATCGGCATATTGGTCGAAGCTGGATCAAAAGTGGATCACTTCTGGAAGACATAAGGAGCGATTTTTGAATAAAAACTCGGAGTGGCTTTCGGGTCCAGACTTCACATTTACAATAACGGTGGATTCAAAGTTGCCATCAGACTAACCAACCACTTTTTCAGGTAACCCGGCCCCGGAAGACGAGAGAAGGACTTTGTAAGCTGCAGTGAAAAAACCAAACGGCGTCGAGTGGATGACCTCTTGCAATCTAGAAGTCGTGGTGACTTTATGCGGCAGAAGTATCAACGCGTATGTCCGGCAACAGAAATGTTGCTAACATTATAAAAATATCACAGGAAACCACTCAAATATCCGGCAAAAACATGACATGTTAGCCAGATGCACGATGCTTGAGCAATGTAGAAGCTTTAGCATACTACGTAGATAGCAAGTCGACGACTCATGGGTACAAAACGACTCGGAAGTGGAGCATGAAGGCAGGCCATAAGGTTTTTCCATCATTTTGTAGTATAAGAAAAGCTAAGGCAGAATGCTATCCAAATGAAATTGTTGTGGGTGAAACACGTGCGGAAATTAAAGTCCAGCCCGTATTAGATAAAACTGTTGAGCGTTTAGTTTTAGCAAATCAAGAAGTTTGTGCTAGTTTATTACCCACAAACTTGACGTATACTTTAATCAGCAAGTGGGGTGCGATGGAAGCTACAAACTTGACGTATACTTTGATCAGCAAGTGGGGTTGCGATGGAAGCTCTGGCCATAGCACATATAAGCAAAAGTTGGCATTGTTATTATTATTATTGTAATTCACTTTTATATTCCTGACTGGTACTATAAAATAATTTTGTAAAAATTGTAGTGCCAGGATAAATACTCAAATAAATACAAAATATGTATGTACATATGTACAGTCACTCACATAAATAAGTAGGCACCCCTTTTGGGACAATTCTTACAATTTTCGCTTTCGCAAATTTATTTTAACTAATTTTCCATAAGAAAATTTGTCACGATCTATAACAAAAACTAAATAATATTTAAAAAATGTTTGAAAAATTCGACGAATTTTCATATTTTAACTAATTTCCCATAAAAAAATATGTCACGATCTATAACAAAAACTAAATTATATTTAAAAAATGTTTGAAAAATTCTACGAATTTTCATAAAAAATTTTAATTTTTTTTCCGAATTTTTAGAATTTTTTAGAGTATTGAGATTTGTAGTCCATTCAGTTTAAGAACAATAAAGTAATATTCTTAAGTCCTTTAAACTTTTTTTTGGATATATGTCACTTATTCACACGAGTTACTGTATATGAAATAAGCAAATGTATGCATATGAAGTAAAATTTTGAAAAAAAAAATAAAAAAACAAGAACATATGGCTGAAAAAAATGACTTAGTTGTAATAAATGACTGCATATGAAACGGAAAATCTCATAAAATAATTTTGTCTAGCTAGCTTGTTCTACACGAAACACTGTGCGACGGTAGAATTGAAATTATATCACGGACGTCACCAAAAATTGGAATTCCCTTTCTATTATTTTCGTTGGCTTTGCACTTGTTCGTATTTCGTTACTGCGTTTGTTGTATTGGATATGAATTTGTTGCTTCATTTCTACAACTAAAATTTTGTCCGTTACCGATTTAAATTTCGTTTGACCATCGGGTCGTTTGTAGTTCAACATGTTGCGCGTTCATGTCGCTTAGCACTGTATGACTGCGCGGTGGGTTAGCGTTGACTGCGTTTGCGGCAGAGAATACTGGCTGCGGCGTTATCGTTTGCGCACCCCAATGAACGTGTCTGCCACTTGCGCTAACCGTTGAATTTCGGATTTACTGCGTTGTATGGAGTTGTATACGAATGGACTCCATATGACTTTGTTGGTACAATATATGCATTCCAATTTCCATATAAACGTCGGCCGATGGAATTAGCATATTCGCTTGCCCTTGTACGTTGGGCAGAAAAGACTTGGAGTACATAGGCGTGCTTACATAAAACGTCGGTAAGAAAGCGTTTGCTTCTGTACTGTAAATCGTGTTTCGTTTTGCAAAGGTGCCATTATCGCTGCACTATTTGCCGTACTTTCAATACATAAGTATGAGAATGCAGGCACCGTCATTGTAACTGGCGATGAGATACTCAGTGGCCTGTCTTCGTGCTGCGTATGTACGAGGGAAGATTCGAATTCCTGACGACTATTCTTCCTTACGTTTGCACTATCATTTAAAGCATTTGTGAAACGTTCTTCACTGAAATGTTCGCACAGTCTTTCCACGAGTTGAGATTTATTACCAGCGGTAGACAAACCGATGTCTCGCAATTTTCGACGTAATTACTCAACTTTTAAATCACTGAATTTCGGCATCATGGTTTATTTTATCAACCCGACCTATCAACACAACGCATGAAAAATCACGTTCGTATGCGTGTTTCAGAATTTCACAATTTTTCTTGGCTTTTTACCGAAGGGCGCAAGCACAAACGAAAGGTGCTTAATTGTATATTACATTCGAGCGTATATTTCACTTTTGTAGCGCGCGAATTCAGCTCATTTCTGAAAATTGTTACAACACTAGTTGTTTAGTATTTTAATTATTACTTTAATAATTCATTTTGTCAGGATTTACAGAGTTTAATATATATATTTGATTAATTTCATTTATTTAACATGGATACGAGACGCACACACGTCGGGCGCTCACGAGTAACTAACAGAATACGGGACGCCCTTGGGCGTGAATAGCAAGGAGCCACAAAAGATTTATAAAAGTTACGAGGACGTCGAGTTTTGGGATCTAGCCCGGAACAACCTGTCCGATGCAACCATCTGCACTTGACACACTGACAAGAGTGTGACTATCCTAAAATGATTCTTTTCCGGCATACAATTTGTGGGAGGGACGCACCAAATTAAATGGGGTTACACTGAAATGACAGACCTTGGTGGGGAAAAATCCCGAGTCGCTCCGGTACATAGAACCGGCTTCCTTGGGAAGCGATTTGCGAAACTTCAGGCCATAAGGTTGAATAAACGCGTTTTATTTGCCTTATAACCTGTCAAATCGATAAAGCTTAAAAATGCTTATAATTAACTAAAAAGTCATCGGAACTATCTTTAAAAAATAAATGTTCGCTGTTATAAAGAAAGTCGGTGTACCGAATTTGGTCGCGTTGGATCAACGTCTATTCGACTTATGACCCCTAAAAAGTCTTCGTCAGAAAAGGGTTTTCGTTTTTCACTTTTCTGTTGTAATAACACTTTGGACGTAAAATATCATTGATATAAGATTATTTTTCGTAAATTACTTATTATATTCGTTCACAATCTTTTCGACAATCTTTTACACAAAAGTGGGCGTGGTCTTAACAGATTTCGCAAATTTTTTCAGGCGCATTAGTTGTTATAAGGATAATCTGGTTGCGGAGTTTTGTGAAGATATGTAGCTTAAACGGATTTTGATGTACGGCCAATAAATAGTATTTGTGAAATTTATTTATTGATAAGAGAGCGGCGCCAACGCCCCGTATCAAAAATCCAATCGCAACCTTAATTCTTATGTGATGCTTGTGACCTTAGTACTACCTTTTGAAAGAACAAATCTAAAAAGAACCGTTCTAATATATAAAAATAAATAATTATTGTCGTTACCGTCCTATATGCTATACAATTGATGTATATTGGAACGATTTTCCGTTATCCCTTGTCAATTTTGGTTTGGAGACAAACCTGTTTCGGCGGTGTACCATATTCAGTGTAATTATTCGTTATGATCTGTTGTCGTTTGCCTTAGATTCATAATTCGTAGGTGCATGAACGGCATTGTCAAACTGGATGTTTTGTGTATGTGAGGGTTATGTATTCGCTCAGAACACGTGTTTGTCTGTTGAACCTGTGTGATTGCTTTGTTTTTTGTAAACAAGTTTTAAGGGTTCAAATATTGTGTCGTAGGTAAATAGTGTTTGTCTGTTCGTTTATTATTCTACCCATGATGTAATTAAACCAGACAGATAAAGTCAGTCAACAATGAAAATTTGATGGCTCCCATACTCCGGCCATGAATTTTCAAGTAGAAGGGTGAGAAAATTGTTAGTACTTATATTTAAGAATTCATGAGCTTAACACCGACTTATAATAATTGAATTTCAATTATTATGTTTTCTAAGAGAAACTGAAAAGAAAGAAACATTTACTGGCATATTGCGATGGACCCATTTCGAAAACCGCCAACGTAATCATCATCCGGCAATTTTGTAATGTTATCAAAGGTTTCACCGGGATTCGAACCGTGAATCACATGGTGAAACTGCAGTAGCCTTTAACCACTAGGCCCTCCTGCTGGTATTTGTTTTCATGCTTAATTCAGTTTTTCTCATTTCTACACTAACAACACAATTGAGAAATTTTGTCTCTATATTGATTTGTGTGCCATGTAGATTTGTTTTTTTAAAGTTCTTCTTCGTTGCGAATGAGAAGCTTTGTAAACTAGGGCTCAGTTGTACATATTTATGTATTTTTGTTTAATGGTATGTTCAGTTTATACTTATATTTAAAAATTCATGAGCTTAACACCGGCTTATAATAATTAAATTTCAATTATTATGTTTTCTAAGAGAAACTGAAAAGAAAGAAACATTTACTGGGATATTGCGATGGATCCATTTCGAAAACCGTCAACGTAATCATCAACAGGCAATTTTGTAATGTTATCAAAGGTTTCACCGGGATTCGAACCCTGAATCACATGGTGAAACTGCAGTAGCCTTTAACCACTAGGCCCTCCTGCTGGTATTTGTTTTCATGCTTAATTCAATTATTATAGCCCGTGTTAAGCTCATGAATTCGTAAATATAAGTATAAAATGAACACACCATTAACCCTTGGACTTATACCCAAGTACAGGTGTGGCCAGTAGCTACTTTGGAGTGATGTAGCTCCTAAATCGCTAAAGATATCGACTTGAAATATTTGATCTAGGAAAACGAAGTAAATCTACGTCGATTGGTGTTTTATTTGTCATGCTAGGTGAGATATGCATTGATGAGATATAAGCTTTCAAAGTTGACACCTACGACTTCTTATACCCGGGTACAGGTGTGGCCAGTAGCTTTTTTTCTCGTTTTTTCTCATTTTTTGAAGGAAACAAATTTTTATTTATTATTTTCTTTATAAAATATTATTTTATTGATTATTTCTTATAACTTAATATGCAAACAAATTTAAATGATTCAATTGCCTTCATTATTTTCACAAATATTACATGTAAATGTATTTGAAGAATGCTGTATGCATATTGGGCGCTGATATATTCTGCACATGTTACGCGTTCGTCTTCTGTGTTGGTCATGGATGTATCAGAGAAAACAGCTTCCAACCTGCTGTTTCTTTGGTTTTGCACCAGCAGCTGCAGACGCTTCCCAAGGCAGTCGGTTCTATGTACCGGAGCGACTCGTGATTTTTCCCGACCAAGGACTGTCATTTCAGTGTGACCCCATTTAATTTGTTTCGTCCCTCCCACAAATTGTCATCCTCCCAGCAGCTCCTTGCAGCAGGACTGCTACATATTCTCTTACTCAGGGAAGGTATCGAACCCTATCCGGGTCCGTCTCCTGACCCCGGTCCTGAGAAATGGTTTTGCTGCATTTGCCAGAAAAGAATCTTTTTAGGACGGTCATACTCTGTTCAGTGTGTCTCGTGCAAGGGATGGTTGCATCGGACAGGTTTTTCTGGGCTTGATCCCAAAACCCGACGTCCACGTAACTTTTATAAATCTTTTGTGGCTCCTTGCTGCTCACGCCCAAGGGCGTCCCGTAGTCTACGCCTAAGCGTATCCCCACTACCTTCCAGCAGCTTCGCTGCTCAGCAAGCCACAACAAGTACCCGCTGCTGCTCGCGCCCCACGGCGCCAACAACTCAAACAGCTGATACCACTCATCACTACTACCTTCGTAGTAGAGCTGGTAGCAATGCTGAGCATCAGCCCCTGCCCCCGTCTTCTTCTCCCCCCCTCTTTTCTGGCAGCAATCGTGCAGGTCAGGGAAACAGACTCTTAGTCCCTGCCTCCGTTTGCACCGTCTGCCAGCACAGAATATATAGGTTTGCGACATCCGCTCAATGCAGCTCCTGCCTTGGGTGGTGCCACTTTCCTAGATGTTCTGGTCTCCGCGACGGCAACCCCTCGACGGGTTTCATCGCGCCATGTTGCCAGGTCGCAAACCCAAATCATCCGGGTACCCCAATGCTTGCCCAAGGGCGCCCAGTCCCAAGGCCACAACAGCAATTGCGTCCTGGCCTTCCACAATCTAGGCGTAGTCACCCGTCACTTACCCCTAGAGTGGCGGCGTCACCCCTCATGCACTTCAGAATTCTGCAGTTCAACTGTAATGGACTAACTGGAAAGATTACGGAGATAGTCGATTTCATGAAGCGGCACAACATCCGCATTGCTGCGATTCAAGAGACTAAACTCACAGCAAGATCTGCATTGCAGACCTGCTCTGGTTATAATGTCCACAGGAAAGACCGCGAGTGCGGAAATGGAGGCGGCCTCGCGTTTATTATACACCACTCTGTGCAATATCATATATTTGATCCTGGCATCGACCGCAGGGACAATGCCTTAGAACGTCAAGGCCTATCTGTCCGGTCAGGCGATGCAAATCTAGAAATCATCAACATCTACATCCCTCCTGTCACCTGTTGTCCCAGTGGATACCACCCTAATATCGAGGCCTTACTCACTGGCAACAATCGCATTATCTTAGGCGATTTCAATGCCCATCACGACCTATGGCATCCAAACTTGCGGGCGGACAGTAGGGGTGAGATGTTGGCGGATCAAATAGACGAAACGACGTTCTGCACAATAAACGGAGACGCCCCCACACGTATGGTAGGAAGCTGTCATAGCTCGCCAGATATCTCAATCGTGAGCGCAGAACTCGTAAACTGCGTCAACTGGCAGCCGATGGTAACATTGGCATCCGACCACCTGCCCATACTTATTTCGTTCGAGCGTACCGCCGACTTCATCGTCACCGAAAAACGCACTTTCATAAACTTCAAAACAGGAAAGTGGGAAGAATATAAATCCGCAACAGACAGCAGCTTTGCTGCCCTCCCTATCCCGACTGATGCCCGCCAAGGGGACCGTGACTTCCGTAAGGTCATTGAATCCGCATCGGCACATTTCATTCCCGCCGGGAGAATTCCCGAAATCCGGCCCCACTTCCCGGCGGAGGCCGCGAGCTTAGCGAGGGAACGCGACCTTATAAGACAGCTTGATCCAGGCGACCCCCAAATAAGGGATATAAACCAACGCATCAGATTGCTTGTGGGCGAACACAAGCGGGCGAAATGGGAAGAGCACCTAAGAGGTTGTAACCCCTCTATCGGTGTAGGTAAACTTTGGTCCACCGTAAAGTCCCTATCCAATCCGACTAAGCACAAAGACAAAGTTTCCATCGCCTTTGGCGATAAGGTGCTGTCGGATGCGAAAAAATGCGCGAGCTCTTTCTGCCGACAATATATAATGCATCCTACGGTCGACAAAGATAGACGGAGAGCCAATAGACACGCACATAAACACAAACTCAGCGCGTCACCAATTACCATCACCGCTAGAGAGGTTGAGGACGCCATTGGTCGCGCTAAACCATCCAAAGCAGTGGGCCCAGACGGCATAGCCATGCCGATGCTTAAAAACCTAGGGAAAGAGGGTTTCAAATATTTAGCGCATGTCTTCAACCTGTCTCTTTCCACCTTTGTCATACCCGAGAAATGGAAAATGACCAAGGTGATCCCGCTACTAAAGCCTGGGAAACCAGCTAACGTAGGTGAGTCATATCGTCCGATATCTCTCCTATCGCCAGTGGCAAAGACGCTTGAAGCCATTTTGCTCCCTTATTTCCAAGCACATTTGCAGCTAGCCCCTCATCAGCATGGCTTCAGAAAACTCCATAGCACTACCTCCGCGCTAAATGTCATTAGCACCCAGATAAATTGCGGTTTGAATCAATATCCCCACCATAGAACAGTACTCGTAGCGTTAGACCTATCAAAAGCTTTTGATACGGTTAACCATGGCTCGTTACTGCAAGACCTGGAAGGGTCTACCCTTCCCCCATGTCTTAAAAGGTGGACCGCAAATTATCTGGGTGGTCGGCAGGCATCGGTGCAATTCAGAAACGAAACATCAAAACAAAGGAGAATTAAACAAGGGGTGCCACAGGGTGGTGTCCTATCCCCGCTTTTGTTTAATTTCTACATATCTAAGCTACCTTCACCACCGGAAGGAGTCACAATCGTTTCCTACGCTGATGACTGCACAATAATGGCCACAGGCCCAGGCCCAGAGATCGATGAGCTATGCAATAAAATAAACGGCTATCTTCCTGATCTCTCCAGTTTTTTCGCCTAGCGAAACCTGGCATTGTCACCGACTAAATCTTCCGCGACCTTATTTACAACATGGACGCCCCAAATGTCGACCATATTGAACATCCACGTCGATGGCACTACGCTACCGACTGTCCTACACCCCAAAATCTTGGGTGTGACGTTTGATCAGGATCTACATTTTGGTGCGCACGCAACCGCAATTGTTCCTAGAATTCAGAGCCGTAATAAAATCCTCAAATCCCTTGCTGGCAGTACCTGGGGAAAAGATAAAGAAACGCTCTTGACCACATACAAAGCAATTAGCCAGCCGATTACGTGCTACGCGTCACCCATATGGTCGCCAAGCCTAAAAACCACCCACTGGAAGAAACTACAGGCCTGCCAAAATACTGCTCTCAGAATCGCCACGGGCTGTCTTCTTATGTCCCCAGAACACCATCTGCATAATGAGGCGAGAATACTCCCCATCAGGGAGAGAAATGAGATGCTGACCAAACAGTTTCTGTTGAATACCCAGAAACCTGGGCATCCCAACAGACATCTGATTGACGAACCAGCACCGCCTAGGGGCCTAAGGAGTCATCTCCGTAAGCATTTTGAGGAAATACGGCACCTGAGAACCCAGCCGTATGAAGCGGAAAAACACAAGCAGGTCCTTGGTGAACTCCATAGACAGGCGTCGGACCTTTATGTCGGGAATTGCCCGGTGAATCCAGTACTTGAAGAAAAATATCCAGAACTCGCAGAAGAGGAACGCATACTCCCCAGGGAAACGCGTGTCACTCTTGCTCAACTTCGTTCTGGATACTGTAACAGGTTAAACTCTTACCTATCCAGAATCAACCCCGACATACAAAATGTATGCCCTGCTTGCAATGTGTCCCCACATGACACCAACCATCTCTTTAATTGTAATGTGGAACCAACGCCTCTAACACCCCTTTCCTTATGGTCCACCCCTGTTGAAACGGCAAGTTTCCTTGGACTCCCGTTAGAGGATATTGATGACAATTTGTGATCGGTCGCGGCTATTAGGTGGGGCGAGCATTGCTACAACAACAACAACAACATGGCCTATTGTCAGCACTTCCTTGCAAGGCCGTACTTATGAAACTCGCGACTGCAATTTTTGTGTTGAAGTTCCGCATCACTTGCTGATTCACCGACCGCTCTTCAATTATGGGCATAGACAGTTCCTTGGCGAGCTGGCGAAGAAATATCTTACGCTTCGCATTGGTGCGTCTGATGTTGGGAGTATTCTCATAATATATGATGTACGCTGCCAATGCCGTCAAATTAATCATATTGAAGAATAGGGACAACGGCCAACGCTTTGTCATCCTTTGGCAAGTATATTCTCCAAGAAATTGGTCCATCACGTCCACACCTCCTTTTGTCTTGTTATAAAACTCGATCATTTCTGGTTTGCCGCTTTCACCAATGTGATCATCGTCATGCATTGATGATAGTCATATAACTGCCTTATTTTTTTCGGCACATAGGAGCAAATGGATATTTGAATGTACTTGACCTCTCTGCACGATCTTTGTGTGCCAACATCTCCTTTGGTATGTAGGGCTTATTTTTCCGCAGAGTTCCACCTGCCGTCAAGTTAATGGATGACACGCTTTCCAGTAGATTAAGGGATGTAAAAAAATTGTCCATCGTTATATTTCGGCCGGTTCCATGAAAGCGGCTTACTAAATCCTTGACCACGCGTTCACCCTGGTTAGTTTCCCGTCCCGTAGGTGCTTGGCCAGTATATATTTGTCCATGCAGTGGACATGCGTTTTTGGCATCACATACCCACCACACTTTGATGCCATATTTTGCCGGTTTCGATGGGATGTATTGCGTGAAACGGGTGCGGCCACGATATGGAAAGAGCTGCTCGTCTACCGTTAGATATTCACTTGGCTTATATGACTGCTCAAAGTTGTAGTTCATCATGGTCCACAGCTCGTATATTGGTGCAGCTTTGTCAGTTAACAAACGTTGTGCCCGTGTGTTGCCATCGTCAAACCTTATAAACCGCAGTATGGCCTGAAAGCGGTTAATGCCCATTGACGCACGATATAATGGACAATTTTCCACCGACCACAAGTCCGGCGCACATTCGGCATTGCTGCGGTTAGTGCCAGTCATAATAAGCACTCCAATGAACTATAATATCCACCATTTCCGGAGTCATAAAACATTTATATGTATTGACTATTGACATCATTGTAGTTGATCTTGCGGGCCCACTTCGCTGTCGCAAAATATTTTGTTGCCTAGTTTGGCGTGCAAGTCGTGGCTGTGAGCTCCATATGGTACTATCACGTGCTACGAATTCAGCTGCATGCAAATTAATCTCCTCAGAATCATCTGCAGCATCGTATTCATTGTCAGATTCTTCATAATCAGCCTCATCTACCTGGGCATTGTCAATTGTGTAATCAGGGTCTTCTACATCCAAATCAACCACGCCATCTGCTACTTGTTCCTTTCATCCCCTTCAAGGTCGGAAAATAATTCATCATCTGAGATTTCGTCAAACAGGTTTTGTATGTACTGCTCTTTTTCAGCGTCAGATAATCTATATAAAAATAATTAATTTTTATTCCATTTATGAAATTATATTTGAGTTATTTGTATTTACCTCATATATTGATTCGAAGACAAATATTCCATGTACCTTCTGCTATCCATGTTGTAATATTTTAAATTTTTTCTGACTTGTTATTTTCACAAATATAAATCAACTTCACACTTCAAAAGAACGCTTTACAATGAATATAAACTCGCAAAACTGCCGTTTATATAGCTGCAACCCTTAAGTTTCTGGAAGCATTTCTTACCTGCCAGGTAGTTGGATTATATCAAATGTTGTTTGTCAGCAAATTCTAGCAAGGGTACAATATAATGTCTTCTTCTAAATAATTAAGAGAGCGCGAAAAAGGTTGTATTCTAAAAATTCTAACAACAATAGAAATTATTGACTTCTTAGAAATAACTTAGAATGCGCGCAATTCTTAGAAGCAGGCTACAAATATATGTTCATAACTACTTAAAATGTTCGTAACACAGTCAGCTACAACATTGCATTAAAAAAATAACTTGTTTCTCAGAAAAAATGAGAAAAAACGGGTAAAACAGGCTACTACTGGCCACACCTGTACCCGGGTATAAGAAGTCGTAGTAAAAGTTGGGTATAAGTCCTAGGGTTAAACAAACATACATAAATATGTACAACTGAGCCCGAGTTTACAAAGCTTCTCATTCGCAACAAAGAAGAACTTTTCAAAAACAAATCTACATGGCACACAAATCAATATAGA